>NW_027361762.1:0-415000 GCF_039654945.1 Dendrobates tinctorius
TAAATAGCGGATCCGGAGAACAAAATAACGTTACATGCTCCGTCCGGGCCGCTGAGCGGACGCCAAAATATTGGCGGATCCGTACAAAAGCGGATCGCTGAGCGGACGCCCAAAATATTGGCGGATCCGTACAAAAGCGGATCGCTAAGCGGACGACCATCCGTCAAGATCCGCCGATAATGCAAGTCAGTGAGGAAAAAAATGGATCCGCCAAGAAAAATGGCGGATCCGTTTTTTTTTTTTTTTCAAATCGGCGGATCTTGACTGATGGTCACAAACGGAAGTGTGAAACAGGCCTAAGCCTCGTGGTGGGAAATTTCCCCACAGCGTTCACACTGACGTCAGAAAGGTGAAGTGAGTTCACTGGCTGTGAACGCCCAGGACTTTCTCACGCTCGTGTCCCGTCAAGACAGGGAATAGGAGTTCACAGGGAGACACTGAGCAGTTGGTGCTCTGTGTCTCTGCTGGATGACAGGCTGTATGGTCGCATCATGCAACCTGCTATCTAGATGTAGCAGATCTAGACCCGTCGTGGGGCAAATGGATTATTATCATCTCTGCGGAAAGGTGAGGACTATTATTTTTTTTCAACTCCTTTGCAGAAGACAATGGCGTCAGTGGAATGGGCGAAGTGGTAAGTATGGTTTAATTAAGATTTATTAAAGGAGTCAATGTCATTCTTTCCAATAAAGGACATTTTTCTTGGTGTCTGTGTTTATATACAATATGACTATGGGGTTAGTAGTGGGGGCATCTTACCGACGCCTCTCCATTACTAATCTTGGGGCTTGATGTCACCTGACAATACAAAGGTGACATGAACCACCCCCCCCCCCCCAACCATAACCCCATTTATCACCGCTACAGAGCAAGTGGGAAGAGCGAGGTCAAGTGCCAGAATTAGCACATCTCAGAGGTGCACCTTTTCTGGGGCAGCTGAGAGCTGATATTTTTATCGGGGGGGGGGGGGGAACAGTATCCATGGCCCCTTCCTAGGCTATTAATATCAACCCACAGCTGTCTGCATACCTTTTCCTGGTTATTAATTATAGGGGGACCCCACGTCTTTTTAGGGTCCCCCATTTTAATAGCCAGTAAAGGCTAAGTATACAGCTGTGAGCTGATGTTAAGGCTGTGTGCACACGTCCTGAATTCCCGCGGATTTTATGTGTTTTTGCCGCGTTTTTTCGCTGCGAAAACGCTGCATAAAATAAGCAGCCCATTGAATCCAATGGCATTCCGCACATGCTGTGCTAATGCTGCGTATTTTTCCGCGGCAAAATCGCATTGCGGAAAAATACGCAGCAGGCACATTCTTTGTGCGGAATCGCAGGAATTCCGCACACATAGGAATGCATTGTTCCGCTTACTTTCCGCATGTGACTATTGCCGCCATGCGCAAAGTAAGCGGAAAATGTGTGGATGGTACCCAAGGTCTGGAGGAGAAGAGACTGTCCTCCAGGCTCTGGGTACCATATCCCTGGAAAAAAAAAAAAAAAAAAAAAAAAAAAATCAATCGAGATATTCTCACCTTCTGGCGTCACAGTGATGCCTTGCGAGCGACAATGACCCGAGACGACATAGTGGTCTCGCGATACTGTAGCGATCTCGCGAGACCGCTACGTCATCAAAGGTCATTGTCGCTCGCAAGGCATCACTGGAACCGGAAGATGCCGGGAGCATTGCAAGGATTGGGAACGCTGCGTGGGACGTCGGAAGGTGAGAATATCACCATTTTTTATTTTTTTTATATGAAACATTATATCTTTTTACTACTGATGCTGCATAGTGTGACCAACCTGTCAATCAGTTTTCCACGCGATGCTACAGATCGCTTGGAAAACGCTAGCATTCTGCAAGCTAATTACACTTGCAAAACGCTAGTTTTTCACGGGAAATACGTGGGAATTATGCATGCGGAATTCTAGCGTATTTCCCGCGGCAGGGAGTTGCGGAATACGCGCGGACATTTCTGCAGCAATTCCGCAACGTGTGCACATAGCCTAATAGCCTGGGAAGCTTCATGATTATTACACCCTTCCCAGCCTATAAACATCAGTCCCCAGCCATAAGCTTTCCCTCTGCTGGTTAATAAAATTATGCGGGAGCCCACGCCATTTTTTCTCCAGAAAAATAATCTTTTATTAAATACATATACAGTAAGCTGCACACACAGTGTACTAATTGTATTTGTCAGTGACATCTACAGTATATATCTATTCTAAATGTATGTACTGTATGTAATCCATCTCTTCTATCCTGTCCGCTCCTGCAGGAGTAATTTTATAATATGGGGCTGCTGAATTGCCGGCTTTTATTCTAATATATATATATATATATTAGGTTGCCAAGGAAAAATGAACTTTGCAAATTGGTAAGTCTTACCAATTAATCTGATCAGTAAACGGCATAACATACCATACATAACGCGGGATATGCATGACGATAAATACTAAACAAACATTTAAAACTGCAATATGATGTGCCATTGAGCAACCAGTAAATGATAACTAATCTTAAAAAAAGAAAATTATAAAATATCTATGACCAAAAGGGAACAAAATTAGGAGGTAAGACCTTCAAAAAATTGCTACTTAATATTTACCATGCATTTCCTTGGCACCCTAATATATATGTGTTTTGAAGAATATTTCCTTTGAAAACGATGTGAAAGTGAGAGAGAATTGCTCTATGTAAAAGCTCATGTTAAAATCGCTCTGCATTCGGATGTAAATCGGATGGTAGGTGTGAAGAATCAGATTGTCCTCAGATGACACTTGTGCTACTCCCAGACCAATGTTTTATACGTTTAGCGGGACTCCAGCCTTATTCCTTACGGCAATACAATTACATGTGTTTGCTGCTCTACACCTGTCACTTGCCTACAACTGCTGCAATCAGCGCCACCTCTGAATGGAGCACTAGGGCCCACAGATGCCACAGTGAATAGTGACCGTGTCATCCAAGTGGTTAGGCAGAAGGTGGTGGCCCTCTTACACCCCATCAATCCACCAGGGGGCGCAATAGGAAACAGTAAGGGGATGATACACAGCCTTACAGAAGTGCAAAGATTTCTACCAGCAATCACACAGTCAATCCTAGCGGGATTAAACACTAGGAAAGAAAAACAAATGGCAGCCCTCCTACAGCTATGAGGAGAGTAAAGCTAAAAGCTACTGCTCTTGGAATGCAGAGATTATAAATGAAGAGAAAAGATTGGCTGTGATGAGAAGAGATCAGTGTAAATCTTCATTACACTATAGTGGAGGTGAAATCATTATGTTGATGTTTTGTTCAGAATTTTGCCTGAGTACTTGTAAATCACAGCCAGTTATGGGTCTAAAATATATAAAGTGCACAACACCTTTCCATTACAATTCCTCTAAATGGTCTTGGCTTGCAAATATTGCTGCACGAACCTCAGAACACTCTGCACGTGTGAACGAGGCCCTGGGGTGTACTTACTTACTGATTGTGATTTGCTTAAGCACTGCAAGACTGCAACATTTAAAGAAAAAAAGAAAAAGAAACCCAAGTGTGACTTTTTGACAATTATTAAAACCTTGAAAAAGAGAGAGAGGCAGCAGCGCTCTGTAGAGACCAATATAGATGCAAACAAGAGCTAACCAAATTACTGAAATAACTGTACTTAAAAAAAAATATAAAAATGAAGGTGGTTAGCGCATACATTGGCCAATTCGTGTGAGCCCATCAACCGCGACAAGGTGACACTTCTCTGATGGGTCCTGCCTAATAGAGAAGTGTCACCTTGTCTCGGCTGATGGGCTCACACAAATTGGCCAATGTATGCGCTAACAACCTTCATTTTTTTTAAGTTTTTTTTTTTAAATAAAAAAAAAAAAAAAAATTAAGTACAGTTTTTTCATTAATTTTGTGAGATCTCGTTTCCATATATATTGGTCTCTACAGAGTGCTGCTGCCTCTCTCTTTTTTTGCAAGTAAAAGCAGTCATTGCAGCGGGCACCTGTTCACACTATATGGAGGTGCTGGTCAGGCTCTGTCCGTCAGCTCTTACCGGCGCACAACTAGTGATGCCTCCTCCGCCATAGAAGAATTCTTCTTTAAATACAATAACAGACGTGTGCCTGGAAAACAGAAGGCGATTATTCATTTCATAAGATGATCTGTAAAACTTTCAGCTTGTTCTTATGGAGGACGCTATCAGCGCGATCTGCCTAGTCACCGTACACCGAGAAATCCTCCCCCTGCTGGACACTGTGCTTACAGCAGGACGTCTAGTCATCAGGACAATTCTCTAGGTCAGGCACTATTTCCTGTGTGACTGGACATTTATTCCTAATCAGGTTTCTAGAACAGGAAATGCTGATCATCACACTGCAGGCATTAGCCCCCTGCCTCCAAGGGCGTCTGACTGAGGGGTCTATATAATAAATCCCCAAAAACATAGATGAGGCTGATTTTCTTAGCATAATGAAGAAACCCTAAGTGGGTCTTTGTGTGAGCGGCTCAGATGTACGGCAGCCCCCCTCACTCAGGCCCCGCGGTCCGTCTGCGCTGCCTGCGTCATTTGGAGGGCTGTAATACACTTGTTCAAGACGATTTTCTATTTTTGCACCGTTTTTTAATACACTTTGCAATGAAAGCCATTACCAAGGATGCACTACAATGGGGATGCTTCACATCGCTTTCTTCCCTGTCCGCACTGAACGGCTGCGCGGACACTTCACAGAAGAAGGGCCAAGTCTACAGAGACAGCTCAGTTTTAAAGGGGATCTGTCAGCAGGATTTTGTTATGTTATAGAGTGGCATGATGTAGGGGCAGAGACCCTGAGTCCAGTGATGTGTCACTTACTGGGCTACATGGTGGAGTTTCAATAAAATCAGTGTTTTATCAGCAGAAGATTATCACTAGAAACCTGGTTGTCTTATGTCATGTAGTGCGCCTGCTGTGTAGCCCCATCCCCACCACTGATTGACAGCTTTCTGAGCAGGGAGAGAAAGCAGCCGCAGTGAATGGGCAGGCTACACAGGACTCAGCAATCTGAGCTCTGCTAGATCTGCTGCAGGGAAAAAAGGGATTTTATAAGAACAAGTAAGTGACACATCACTGGAATCAGGGTCTCCGTCTCTACATCCTGCTGAAAAGTCTTGTGAATGGATGTTAATTAGAAGAGGACTAGGAGCAGTAATCTGATGCCTCAGTGAGCATGCTGTTACCAGTCTAGACCTCTGCCACCTGGTGGCTACAGTAAGTACTGTCTGTCATTACACATCTTCCTGCATGTTGGTGGACAGTCATGGCTACAAGTCATGGCTACAAGGCCTGGCATTAGCACAGAGAGCAGGGGGCTGTGCAGGGACCCCCTGACCCCAGGCACTCTAGGACAGGGACTCCCCCCGACCCCGGGCACTCTAGCGCAGGGACCCCCCCGACCGCTCTAGCGCAGGGACCCCCCCCGACCCCGGGCACTCTAGCGCAGGGACCCCCCCCGACCCCGGGCACTCTAGCGCAGGGACCCCCCCCCCGACCCCGGGCACTCTAGCGCAGGGACCCCCCCCCGACCCCGGGCACTCTAGCGCAGGGACCCCCTGACCCCGGGCACTCTAGCGCAGGGACCCCCTGACCCCGGGCACTCTAGCGCAGGGACCCCCTGACCCCGGGCACTCTAGCGCAGGGACCCCCTGACCCCGGGCACTCTAGCGCAGAGACCCCCTGACCCCGGGCACTCTAGCGCAGGGACCCCCTGACCCCGGGCACTCTAGCGCAGGGACCCCCTGACCCCGGGCACTCTAGCGCAGGGACCCCCTGAACTGGCATGTGTGGGTACACACAATCTGCGGACGAGGAGCGGGCACTCACCAGATGCCTTCCAGCTGTTTACCTAGAAGAAGCAGAACACAAGATGTCAGACCCGGCCCACACCGCACAGTACCGGCCCCTGAGGACGAGTTCTAGGATTCCCCACACCTGACTGCTAGGGACACATTCCAGCAGCAGGTGGCAGCACCGAGCTGCACGACCCCAGCAGTCCGCGCTAATCACATCACTTGTCCCCGGACAGACCCATTCAGATGACATTTCCACAAGCGCACGACATACCGAGCATGACCGGGCTGAGCCGGCGGGCCAGACCCCGCGACAGGTCGTACACGTAGAGCTGCACAGGCTGTGGACTAAGGGTGTCTTCCATGTTGGCGCTACGAATCCTCACAGTCACCGCGGGCCGGGAGCACCGTCTGTCTGACAGCCCGGTAACACCAGGAGCGCTTACTCTTTGTTAGACACGCCCACTGCGGTGATCCCAGCCAATCACAGTAGTCAGCAAGGATGCCACAGCACGCAAACCGGAGGATGCCGAACATTTTCCTGTAGGACACGCCTATTTGCAATGTCATGACCAATCAGGGCAGCGATGTGTCAGGAACCAAACAACGTGCTGATGCATCATACCACGCCCCCTAGTGCTGGCGCCGGGTAGTGACGTCACGTTCTCTGCTGGAGGGTCCAGGAAGGGACCGGCGCATACTACAAGAGACGGTGAGTCCTCCCCGAGGTACAGTGCCGAGCACCGAGCGCACCCGGAGTGTTACCTGGGAGCGGCGGCTGCCTGTGTAGTAATCCGCGCGGTTTGATTCGATATAACGTTGTGATCTGCTGACAGTGCTGAGTCCCATGTGACGGTGCACTCGCTGCCGGTGCTCTCACTGCTGGCGACGGTGCACTCGCTGCCGGTGCTCTCGCTGCTGGCGACGGTGCACTCGCTGCCGGTGCTCTCGCTGCTGGCGACGGTGCACTCGCTGCCGGTGCTCTCGCTGCTGGCGACGGTGCACTCGCTGCCGGTGCTCTCGCTGCTGGCGACGGTGCACTGCGCTTGTGGTATTTGAATGCAGAGTTGGTGGGATTATCGTTTTTTGATCCCACCATTACAGACAATGAAAAGTTGTTAATGGCTAATAAATTGCTCAGTAGCACAGATGAACCATCAGAGCACGCTAGGGTTGTAAATCCAAAAGTTAGGAAAGAAAAATTAAAAGAGGTAGGAAGTAACCGACTTTAACGACCTTCTGACAAAAGATGAAGAACAAAAGCAATATGTCCTGCAAGTTGTAAGCAAATGCCGAGCATTATATTCTGACGTTTCAAAAACTACTTTAACAAAAGCTCTAGAATAGATTAGATAACTATGTAAAATTATCAACTCATGTAGGTTAGCGTGCTCTGATGGTTCATCTGTGCTACTGAGCAATTTATTAGCCATTAACAACTTTTCATTGTCTGTAATGGTGGGATCAAAAAACGATAATCCCACCAACTCTGCATTCAAATACCACAAATGGTACGAAAATTTGGTCAGGGCTATTTCTACAATGTTGTCACATTCTTTATAGTCTAACAGACTATGCAAAATACCTAAATCTTAAAATACCTCAATTTGGATTTTTTCAAACTTTGAGCGACGAGCGGCACGGGTTAACGTCGTTTGATCGAGCTCAAATTTTGGCTCTCTCAATATCTGGAAAGGGGAATCGTTTTGTGGGGTCCAGAAGAACAAGATTCTGACATTTTTTCCCCCCCATATGAGATCCAGTCACCCTAGTGCACATTGTAGATTCAGGCTCCAGGCTGCAAAACCAGGTAGGAAAATGTGGGAATAAAGAAACGTGTATAACAAAGCAGAGTATGTGTTACACCTTATATTCCACAAAGTACTGCCGGTTTACTCTGATGACGGGTTTACACCCTCTCAGCGTTCTCTCAAGCAGCTTCTTCTGTTAATCCTCCCCATTGGCCTCCAGGGAGCAGGAATGACCCCTCGAGAGTCCAGGTGTAGGAGTCTGCAGCCATCGGGTGGGAATTGCAGAGGCAGTGTTGGTGCGCAGGTCCATACAGTGCTGAGCCTTATTCCACACCTGGTCTATGCCAGAATATGGCAGCTGTCACTCAACTAAGTAGTGGGAAACAACAGTCCATCAATACTTTAAAACATGAATAGCAGTCAATTTGGAAGAATTGCTAGAACCTTGAAGGTATCCATAACAGCCAGGAAAATAGAGTTTTGGCAATGAATGATCTTTACAAACTCTGTAGGAAAATTTAAATAAAAATGTTAATAAAAAATGTACAGTCATGAAAACCATCAGTCATCTTGATGAAATTGGCGGGCATGAGGACCACCCCCAGAAAAAAAGACCAAGAATTACCTCTGCAGCAGAGGACAAGTTAATCAAAGTTGCCATCCTCAGAATTGGCAAATTAACAGGACCTCAGCTAACAGCCCTCAAAAATGACGCCCAGCCATTCAGTATTAGACTTCTCAACATTAATTGCCCGGAGGAGACTGCGAGAAGCAAGCCGCTATGGTCACAGCTACTGAGGACTGCAAGCAGGAAGAGACTTGTTTGGGCCGAGTAACACAAGGACTGGACATCCTGCTCAATCTGTTCTCTGGTCCGATGAGTCAAAACTTCATTTTTTTTTTTGTGCCAACTGCCATGTCTTTTTGAGACGCAGTACAGGTGAGTGGATGGTTTCTACATGTGTGGCGCCACTATGAAGCATGGTGGGGGAGGTCAGCTCATGTAGGAGTACTCAGCTCACAACAATGGGGGTTTATTCCAAACGGCAAACAACCACATGCCATCCCACCTCGTTTGCACCTAACAGTACCATCATTTGTGTTGCAACAGGACAGTGACCCAAAACACCTTCGACCAAGAAATGGCGAGATGTAGGCTGCATCTGATGACTTGGCCTACACAATCGCCCAACCTCAGCCCAATGGAGTTGGTTTGGGATGAGTTGGGAGCAGAGTGACGGCAAAGCAGCCAACAAGTGATCTGCCCTTCCAGGAACAAGGTCAAGACTGCCGGAAGCCGTTCCAGGTGACGGCCTGATGAAGCCGATTGAGAGAATTACAAGGAGGTGTAGCGCTGTCATCAGAGTAAGCGGGGAATCCAGCGAGGAATGAAGGTTTAGCATGCACTGTATTTTACATATTTTTTTTTTTTTTTACTCCTTGAGCCTTAGTGGTTTTGCTGCCTTCAGTCTAAATGTATAAGGTGCATAGTCAGTTTTGTCCAAAGTTTTCAATGATATTGTTTAAAAAAAAAAAAAATGTAACTTGAGTGTCCTTTCCTTTTTAGATGGGGACTGAACATGGAAAAAGTATGACATTTAGGGAATAAGCACTTACCCCATATACATGGATATATTCTTCCTTGTGCCTGATAGAATCCATGTACATTCCCTTACTATGCAGTCTGTAGTGATGTACGTGTCCGGTGCGATTTCTGCTGCCAGTAAATGTTAGATCTTGTATATTGGTGGATTAACCCCTTAGTGACAGAGCCAATTTGCAGCTTAATGACCGGGACAATTTTTACAATTCTGACCACTGTCCCTTTATGAGATTATAACTCTGAAACGCTTGGATCCTGGTGATTCTGACACTGTTTTCTCGTGACATATTGTACTTCATGTTAGTGGTAAAATTTCTTCAATATGACTTGCGTTTACTTATGAAAAAACATAAATATGGCGAAAATGTTTAAAATTTTGAAACTTAATTTTTATGCCCTTAAATCAGAGAGTCATATTGCACAAAATAGTTAATAACATTTCTCTCATGTCTGCTTTACATCAGCACAATTTTTGGAAGCCTATTTTTTTTTTTGTTAGGAAGGGTTAAGAGTTGACCAGCGATTTCTCATTTTTACAACAAAATTTACAAAACCAATTTTTTAGGGACCACATCACATTTGTAGTCACTTTGAGGGGTCTATATGGCAGAAAATACCCCAGAGTGACACCATTCCAAAAACTGCACCCCTCAAGGTGCTCAAAACTACATTCAAGAAGTTTATTAACCCTTTACGTGCTTCACAGGAACTGAAACAATGTGGAAGGAAAAAATTAACATTTAACTTTTTTTTACAAACATTTTATTTCAGAAACAATTTTTTTTATTTTCACAAGTGTAAAAAGAGAAAATGAACCACAAAATTTGTTGTGCAATTTCTCCTGAATACGCCGATACCCCATATTAAACCACTCTTTGGGCTCACGGCAGAACTTGGAAGGGAAGGAGCGCCGTTTGACTTTTTCAATGCAGAATTGTCTGGAATTGAGATCGGACACCATGTGCTGTTAGCAGAGCCCCTGATGTGCCTAAACAGTGGAAACCATCCATAAGTGACACCATTTTGGAAGCTAGACCCCTTAAGGAACTTATCTAGATGTGTGGTGAGGTGAGCACTTTGAACTCCCAAGTGCTTCACAGAAGTTTATAACTCAGAGCCATGAAAATAAAAAATCATATTTTTTTTCTTATAAATGATCCTTTTAGCCTGCAATTTTTTTTCCACAAGGGTAACAGGAGAAATTGGACCACCAAAAGTTGTTGTCCAGTTTGTCCTGAGTACACTGGTACCCCATATGTGGGGGGACCACTGTTTGGGCACACGTCGGGGATTGGAAGGGAAGTAGTGACGTTTTGAAATGCAGACTTTGATGGAATGGAATGTATCCGAGACCTGTTGCCGTGGGTGACTGCACCGCCATGTCACGCTGACGGGTGCCAAGCGTTGTTGCTTTCTTTGGCTCTGTCTTACTTCACACAAGCCAGATGTTGCCGAGCCACCTGCTGTGTAGTTTGCACACTATGACTGACTCACCTAACCCCTTGCTGCAGGGTTTTTAACCCCTTAGCGGCCGCCGATATGCCTTTTAACAGAGGCAGTTAAGGGTACTTATTCCTCAGCGCCGCATTTTAACGGCGCTGAGAAATAAGGTTATAGCGCCCCCCAGCGTCGGAAAATGATTCGGGTCGGTTTTTACCGTCCCCAGTGTTGCAATTGCTGTTATTCACCAAATAACGGCAACCGCAAAAAAAAGACCGATTTCCCATTCATTTTTCTAGCATACCAGAGGAGAGAGAAATGGTGTACCTCCGGTGTCCCCGGACCCTCCGGCTCTGTTCCCTGGTCCTCAGCGTCTTCTGGGAGAAAATGGCGGGCAAATGTGCAGTGCGCCCACCGAGATATGCCGGCCGGCATCCGGCTACAATAGGAAATTTTTCCTATTGGTTCATTTTGTTCACTGTGACAGACCCTATCACAGTGATCAAAATAATAAAAAAAAAATAGTAAATCAATCCCCCCCCCCTTTATAACCCCCTTAGGCTAGTTTCACACTAGCGTATTTTCCATGCGGCACACAGCGCCGCTAAGCCCCGCCCCCTGCCGGCTCCCTGCCCGCCCCATCCGAACATCGTCGCCTACTATCGCACACGGCCGCATGCGATCTGCGCACCCTGTCTTTAGCATAGGGTGCACTGGTCGTGCGCTGCGCACTTTTGACAGTGCGCCGAATGCACCATGTTGCATTTTGGCGCGCTCGGCGCACCTTCAAAAGTGCGCAGCGCACGCACAAATGCTACTAGCGCACGGCCAGCGCACGGTCTGCGCACCCTATGCTAAAGATAGGGTGCGCAGATCGCATGGGGCCGTGTGTGATAGTAGGCGGCGATGACCGGATGGGGCGGGTAGGGAGCCGGCAGGGCTTAGTGGCGCCGTGCGCTGCATGGAAAATACGCTAGTGTGAAACTAGCCTTAGTTAGGTAAAAATAAAATTAAAAAAATGTATTTTTTTACATTTGGGTTAGGTTTATGATTGGGGTTAGGGCTATGGTTAGGGTTGGATTAGAGCTAGGATTGGGTTAGGGGTGTGGTGTTGGGGCTAGGGTTGGGATTACAGTTAGGGGTTTGTTACAGTTAGGGTTGGTGTTAGGAGTGTGTTGGGGTTAGAGTTGGAGTTATAATTGGGGGGTTTACACTGTTTAGGTACATCAAGGGCTCTCCAAACACGACAAGGTGCCATCATTGATTCCAGCCAATTTTGCATTCAAAAAAGTAAACGGTGCACCCTCCCTTCTGAGCCATGCCATGCGCCCAAACAGTGGCTTCCCCCACATACGGGGTATCGGCATACTCAGGAGAAATTGCACAACAAATTTTGTGGTTCATTTTCTCCTGATACCCTCGTGATAATAAACGTGGTTCCAAAGTAAATTTTTTTGTGAAAAAAAGGTAAATGTTCATTTTTTCCTTCCACATTGCTTTAGTTCTCGTGAAGCATCTGAAGGGTTAATGAACTTCTTGAATGTGGTTTTGAGCACCTTGAGGGGTGCAGTTTTTAGAATGGTGTCACTTTTGGGTATTTTCTGTTATATTGACCCCCCAAAACTCACTTCAAATGTGAGGTGGTCCCTAAAATAATGGTTTTGTAAATTTTGTTGGAAAAATTAGAAATCGCTGGTCAATTTTTAACCCTTATAACGTCCTAACAAAAAAAATATGTTTCCAAAATTGTGCTGATGTAAAGTAGACATTTGGGAAATGTTATGTATTCACTATTTTTGGTGATGTGACTCTCTGATTTAAGAGCATAAAAAATAAAAGTTTTGAGAATTGTAAAATTTTCAAAATTTTTGCCAAATTACCATTTTTTTCATAAATATAGGCAAGTCATATCGAAGAAATTTTACCACTAACATGAAGTACAATATGTCACGAAAAAATAGTCTTAGAATCAGTGGGATACGTTGAAGCGTTAGAGCTTTAACCTCATAAAGTGACAGTGCTCAGAATTGTCCTGGTCATTAAGTACCAAATTAGCTCTGCAAATTGCCTCTTCAGAAAGAAAGAGGACTTTTACTCTACAGCGCCACCTATTGGTAGTAGCGATCCTACAAGTCACAATCAACCCTTTAACGAGTCTTGTAGTATGACATAGGATACAAGCCAAATCAGAATCTCAATTTGCAGACACGGTGTTTCGAGCTGTTGGCTCTCGTCAGTGCAAAGTATGAGATCTGATTTGGCAAGGTGAGAGGCTCTGGACTAGGGTCTAAGAAGTAAGGTTTCTCCTTGCGGAAAGTGACATGCCAGCTGTGGCTTGTCAAGGTAAGGAGACCTAGTCCAGAGCCTCTCACCTTGCCAAATCAGATCTCATACTTTGCACTGACGAGAGCCAACAGCTCGAAACACCGTGTCTGCAAATTGAGATTCTGATTTGGCTTGTATCCTAAGTCATACTACAAGACTCGTTAAAGGGTTGATTGTGACTTGTAGGATCGCTACTACCAATAGGTGGCGCTGTAGAGTAAAAGTCCTCTTTCTTTCTGAAGAGGCAATTTGCATATTATTTTCCCAGAGGAGCATTGCACGGCGAATAAGTCTCCTTACCTTGACAAGCCACAGCTGGCATGTCACTCTCCGCAAGGAGAAACCTTACTTCTTAGACCCTAGTCCAGAGCCTCTCACCTTGCCAAATCAGATCTCATACTTTGCACTGACCAGAGCCAACAGCTCGAAACACCGTGTCTGCAAATTGAGATTCTGATTTGGCTTGTATCCTAAGTCATACTACAAGACTCGTTAAAGGGTTGATTGTGACTTGTAGGATCGCTACTACCAATAGGTGGCGCTGTAGAGTAAAAGTCCTCTTTCTTTCTGAAGAGGCAATTTGCATATTATTTTCCCAGAGGAGCATTGCACGGCGAATAAGTCTCCTTACCTTGACAAGCCACAGCTGGCATGTCACTCTCCGCAAGGAGAAACCTTACTTCTTAGACCCTAGTCCAGAGCCTCTCACCTTGCCAAATCAGATCTCATACTTTGCACTGACGAGAGCCAACAGCTCGAAACACCGTGTCTGCAAATTCAGATTCTGATTTGGCTTGTATCCTAAGTCATACTACAAGACTCGTTAAAGGGTTGATTGTGACTTGTAGGATCGCTACTACCAATAGGTGGCGCTGTAGAGTAAAAGTCCTCTTTCTTTCTGAAGAGGCAATTTGCATATTATTTTCCCAGAGGAGCATTGCACGGCGAATAAGTCTCCTTACCTTGACAAGCCACAGCTGGCATGTCACTCTCCGCAAGGAGAAACCTTACAAATTAGCTCTGACACTAAGACGTGAGAAATAAGGCCCCAGAAACCCTTCACACAGCGGTGCGATGGTTACTGTTTGATAGCCAAGCCAAGGAACATAAACACAGAAAAGAGGAAAAAGGCAAAGACCGAAATCTCTTCTGAGTTTTGCACCTGTTCCTGGTTTGGGCTTGGAAGATGTTGCAGTGTGAATGGAGCTGTAGTGTCCAGTAGACGTCTTCCTTGTATGACTGAGTGTGAAGGCTCCATACCCAGGATTGGATTCCAGTGTTTGCACGGTTTTCTCTTTTTTTTGGTTGCGCAGACGTGTCGTGCTTATTCCTTGCAGCAATCTGAAGTAATGGCTCAGTGGGGATCTTACTACGTTAAAGAAGAAGGTGATGAGGATGAAGATCGGGAAGATGGGGAAGCGGAGTCCAGTGGTGAGAGGCCTTAATTACATTAGTACTGTTTTACATTCTGATTCATGCAAAACCTTACATCTAGTATGTCTGCTTTTCTCGTTCGCCTTATTGGGGGACACAGAGACCATGGGTGTATGCTGCTGCCACTAGGAGGCTGACACTATGCACAAAAAAAGGTTAGCTCCTCCTCCGCAGTGTACACCCCACCGACCGGCAGGGAATTCCTCAGTTTAGCTTAGTGTCAGTAGGAGGTGGACACGGGTCTTTGATTAGACCCATATCTACCTCGATGTGCGTCGTTCCTTTTCAGGTTCCGGAGGGATACAGTGTGAAGAGTCACTCCCACAAAGAGACTATGAGTACGGCGTGTACTGCCACCCCGTATCCTCATAGGTCTCTACGGCGGGACCAAGAGCTCAGCACGGATGCGTGCCAGCGATCCAGATGGTCCTCGCTCCCCGTCTCCCACCCACTCGCCCACCAGAGCCTGTCGGTCTGGATGAGACGCGGACACTACAGAAGACAGACAGCGTGGGATATTGAGGTACCTTTATTGATTGCCAGACGGAGGTAAGTATGGGGGCCGAGTCACGTCCTCCTCATCCCTAGATGGGCATCTCGGCGGCTCCAATCTTATTCAAAGCGGCCACTGCGGCCTCCGCAATTACTCCTGGCCCTGGCGTCAGAAGGGGCCTTGCCCGGCGTTTTCCCCCCCGCCTTCAGTCCTGGGCCCAGCAGATGGCAACGGCGCTCTGCAGAGCGGTTGCCGCGGCAGCGCTGCGGGACCTCCGCGCCGCCACGCGCTGACAGGCGGCCGCCGCTATTAATTTAGGCCCCGGCTTCATTTCGGGCCTTCTTCTGCGTCGCGGCCACGCCCCCCGCCCCTTTCTTCTAAGCGGGCTTCTCTCCCACCCGTTCCAGGCCCTCCCACCGCCTCCTTCTTGCACCCCAGCCTATTCTTGGCCAGCGGGCGGTGCCTCCTTCAGCCTGGCAGTTAACGCCGCCCTTCTTCTTCCCCTGGAAGCGCGCGTTCTCCCATTCCTCTCAGGCGGTCGCCATCTTCCCAGCCTGTCAGCCGGATGCGGTTGTGTCAGCCGGATATCGCTCTCTGGGCCCGTCAGCCGGATTTCGCTCTGACCTGCAGACAAGCCGGATAGCATTGTCTCTGGGGACACCGGACTGTGAGTAGCGCTGCATCTGCAGACTGACACCCTCCTCTGCCTTCTGTCCCCCAACCTTCCGGCACTACCTCAGTTATCACTATGTCTAACTCTAAATCTGATCGTGCCCGCTCTACGGCTCCCCCCCTGCACTCTAGTCAAGTACTTTGCGTGCTCTTCTTGCAATCGCAAACTTCCCTCAGGTCAGTCCACTCCCCTCTGCCTGGACTGTAGCAATCCAATTCAGCCTGACGCCGCCCATGAGCCATCTATGGCCCCAGGTGAGAGTGAAACCCCCATGCCTGGCTGGGCTTCATCTCTTTCTCGATCAGTGGCAGACCTCACCAGGGTGTCTCAGTCCCTGTTAGCCGCTCTGGATAAGTTGCCCCTGGACACTTCTGCAGGGTCCAGCAGGCCTCAAGAGATTCCGTCTGAGTCAGCCAGCGTTAGTCGCAAAAGACCCAGGCAGGATCTCCAGCCGGAATCCTCCCCTCGTCCCATCTCACCGCATAGTCAGTCTCAGCAGCCTCCTTCCCGGGCCTCCTCTCCCGAGTCAGGTGAAGCGTTCTCGGACAGGTCTTCTGAGGGGATTTTAGAGCTGGATTCGGACCAGGATGCGAACATGAAGGTTACGGTGCAGAACCTCATTGCAGCGATTCACCAGACCTTCGAGATTGCTGACCCCCCTGCGAAATCCTCAGATCAGGAGGTTTCGTTCAGACGGACGGAAACACCCTCCAGGGTATTTCCTTTCCATTCCGAGTTTGGAAAGATTTTTACCAGGGAAAGACAAGATCCGACCAGACGCTTTGAAAGAGGAAAGCGTCTCGGCGTACTGTACCCGTTTGCTAAAGAGCTCACGGACAACTGGGCTGCTTCTCCCTCGGTGGACCCGCCCGTGTCCAGACTCTCTAATAACACGGTTCTCCCGCTTTCAGGCGTGGCGGCTCTAAAGGATTCTAATGATAGGATTATAGAATCCCTAGCTAAGTCCGCCTTTGAAGCGGCTTCAGCGGCGGTATGTCCAAGCTTTGCTTCGTCTTGGGCAGCAAAAGCCATAGCGACTTGGGCAGAGGATCTTCGTCAGGGCATCCTAGATAAAGCACAACCAGAGCGATTGGCCGATCTCGCCAATCAGATTTCCCATGCGGGGGATTATCTGCTTTCTGCTTCTTTGGATGCCGCATCCTGCGCGGTTCAGGCGGCAAGCAACGTTGTGGCAATCCGACATGCAATTTGGCTCAAGGCCTGGCAGGCGGACTTGTCTTCTAAGAAGTCTCTTACTAATCTGCCTTTTCAGGGAGTACGCCTCTTTGGATCCCAATTGGACCAGATTATTAAGGACGCCACCGGAGGCACGAGTTCCCTTCTCCCTGAGTCTAAGCCTCGCAAACCTCCACTAAGGCGTCAGTTTCGACCCTTTCGGGCTTTCCGCCGTTTCAATACGGCGGAGAACCCATCCAACCAACAAAGACCGCAGGCGCGCCAAGATAGAAAGTTTCCTTCAGACCCACTCCTTCCTGGCGATCCCACTCTTCCCAGGGCAGACCATCCAGATCCAGGTCTGGACGGTCTACATCTGCATGACTATCGTCGGACTCCCGAGGGTCCCTTCCGATTGGGAGGTCGACTTCTCTTCTTCAGGGACGTTTGGCTGGCCTCAGTAGAGGACGCTTGGGTCAGGGAGGTTGTATCGTCTGGATACAAGATAGAGTTTGTTTCTCTTCCACCGAATCGTTTCTTCGAATCCCGTCCTCCAAAGGATCCAGCCTGGATTCCAGGGTTCTTTACGGCCATCACCTCTCTCCTCAGTTCCGGGGTGATTGTGCCCGTTCCCGTCTCGGAGCGGTTCACAGGATTTTATTCGAACCTTTTTGTGGTGCCGAAAAAAGGCGGGGCGGTCCGACCCATCTTGGATCTCAAGCTTCTCAACAAGAGAGTACGCCTTCGTCACTTCCGGATGGAGTCGGTTCGTTCGGTAATCGCTTCCATGGAGGAGCAGGAATTCATGTGTTCAATAGACATCCAGGATGCCTATCTACGTGTTCCCATATTCTCCGGACATCAGAAGTTCCTGCGGTTTGCGATTCGCCAGGAACATTACCAGTTCGTCACGCTGCCCTTCGGTCTCGCCACCGCACCCAGAGTCTTCACGAAGATCATGGCTGCGCTGATGGCCTTGTTGAGGATCAGAGGTCTCGTTCTTTTTCCGTACCTCGACGATATTCTGATCAAAGCTTCCTCTTTTCAACAGGCTCGCCTAAGTTTGACGATCGTCCTAGACACCCTTTCCAATTTCGGGTGGATCGTCAACAGGAAAAAGTCTTGTCTGATTCCTTCTCAACGTCTTGTGTTTCTGGGCCTACTGTTCGACACGCGTCAGTCAAGGGTCTTTCTCCCACGAGAGAAGATTCTTTCCCTGCAGCAGGATGTACGATCGCTGCAGACCACATGATTTCCGTCCCTCCGAACAGCTATGAGGGTCCTGGGAAAGATGGTGGCGGCGATAGAGGCAGTTCCCTTTGCCCGATTTCACGCCAGACCTCTCCAGCACGCCATTCTGTCGAGGTGGAACAGGTCGGCTCTGTCCCTGGATCGCCCTGTACGTCTTTCATGCCGGGTCAAGCGGTCACTCAACTGGTGGTTGACGTCACCTCTTATCCACTTGGGTCGGTCTTTTCTTCCCATTCACTGGCAGATTGTAACAACGGATGCCAGCCTCCTCGGCTGGGGTGCAGTGTTCCGCCATCACACTGTTCAGTGTCGTTGGTCGACTCAGGAATCAGCCCTGCCGATCAACGTCCTAGAGATACGAGCGATCCATCTGGCTCTCGTTCACTGGGAGAAGCTCCTCAGGGGCGTGCCAGTCCGGATTCAGACAGACAATGCCACAGCGGTGGCATATGTCAACCGCCAAGGAGGGACACGGAGTGTCTCAGCCCTGGCAGAAGTGTCCAAGATCCTTCAGTGGGCAGAGATTTCGGTACCGACAATCTCCGCGATACACATTCCCGGCGTAGACAACTGGGCCGCCGACTTTCTCAGCCGCGAGGGTCTCGCAGCAGGAGAGTGGTCCCTACATCCGGAGGTCTTTCTTCAGCTCTGCAGTCGTTGGGGAACCCCTGGACGTAGATCTGCTAGCTTCTCGCCTCAACAGGAAGGTCGCACAGTTTGTATCCAGAGCTCGAGATCCTCTCGCAGTGGGCGCCGACGCTCTGGCCATTCCTTGGTCACAGTTCGAGCTCCCCTACCTGTTTCCTCCCCTGCCTCTTCTTCCCAAGCTGTTGAAGAAGATCAAAGCAGAAGGAATTCCAGTCATTCTCATCGCCCCGAATTGGCCCAGAAGGTCTTGGTTCGCGGACATTGTCAACCTTCTCGCGGACGCCCCCTGGAAGCTTCCAGACAGGGCAGATCTGCTCTCTCAGTTCCTTGAAGGGTCAAGTTTCGGCGCTGTCCATTTTATTTCAGAAGACTTTGGCCTCCCGCCCTCAGGTCAAAACCTTTCTTCAGGGCGTGGCTCACACGGCTCCTCCGTATCGAGCGCCCGTGGATCCATGGGATCTTAATCTGGTTCTTGAGGTTCTGCAAGGTTCTCCCTTTGAACCGCTCAGAGAAGTCTCCCTTTCCCTTCTCTCCTGGAAGGTAGCCTTTCTGGTGGCCATCACCTCCATCCGGCGCATGTCGGAATTGGCGGCTCTTTCTTGCCGCTCTCCTTTTCTGGTACTTCACCAGGACAAGGTAGTGCTGCGGCCTCCGCCCTCTTTTCTTCCGAAGGTGGTGTCCTCCTTTCACCTCAATGAGGATATTGTTCTGCCGTCCTTCTGTCCGAGTCCAACTCATCCTCGGGAGCGGTCCCTGAACAAGCTGGATCTGGTCAGGGCAATGAGAGTCTGTCTAGGACGTCTTCCTTGCGAAAGACAGACTCTCTTTTCGTCATTCCAGATGGGGCACGGAAAGGTCACCCGGCTTCCAAAGCTACTATTGCTCGCTGGATCAGATCAGCAATTTTGGAGGCCTACCGGGTTAAGCATCGAGTGGCCCCTCCGGGGATCAGAGCGCACTCTACCCGGGCAGTGGGTGCTTCCTGGGCGGTACGTCACAGAGCCTCCGTGCTGCAGCTTTGCAAAGCGGCAACCTGGTCTTCGGTTCACACGTTTGTGAAATTCTACAGGGTCCACACCTACGCTTCGGCGGACGCCAGCCTAAGTAGAAGGATTCTGCAGGCAGCGGTGGTGAGTCCACTGGCCTGATGGAAGTTTGTTTCCCACCCCAGGGACTGCCTTGGGACGTCCCATGGTCTTTGTGTCCCCCAATAAGGCGAACGAGAAAACAGGATTTTTGGGTTGCTTACCGTAAAATCTGTTTCTCGGAGCCTTCATTGGGGGACACAGCACCCTCCCATGTTCTACAACTCCTGTTCTTACTTTGGTTGATTTGGTTACAGTTGAGTTGTTTGTTCTGTTTTCAATCTATTCTGTTACTTCTCCTACTGCTTTCTCACTAACTGAGGAATTCCCTGCCGGTCGGTGGGGTGTACACTGCGGAGGAGGAGCTAACCTTTTTTTGTGCATAGTGTCAGCCTCCTAGTGGCAGCAGCATACACCCATGGTCTCTGTGTCCCCCAATGAAGGCTCCGAGAAAGATTTTACGGTAAGCAACCCAAAAATCCTGTTTTTATGTTTATCACAATATTTGTGATCTATTTGCATCTAGTCAGTCGGCTTCTGTGTAAAATGGCCAATTTTTCCCTATATTTGAATAGAGTTTCGCTTCGGTGGGAGGGACAGTCTGATCTTCCTTGTAGATGCTTCAAAGCAAATGTTTAAGAGCACGACTGATGATGGGTTAACACCGTTTGATATCGCTCTGCAGGTAATTTATTGTAATGGTTTTATCACCTGAGATATTTAAAAAAAAAAAAGGATGTGTCTTTTATAAACTCATCAGTTTTACTTCCATATTTTTGTAGGTAATATAGAGCCAATAGCCATATAGAAGATTTTACATTGGTGTAAAAAAAAACACATGCAGGCATTTAGAAAGCAGTATGCGCTATGTTTATCTCTTGTGTGTATAAAAAAAACCATTGAAGTCTATGAAAAGTTCATAAGATGTGAATTCAGAATTCCAGGCCTGTAATGCCGACGCAGTAGTGATTCCGTGCCGACGCAGTACTGATTCCGTGCCGACGCAGTACTGATTCCGTGCCGACGCTGTACTGATTCCGTGCCGACGCTGTACTGATTCGCTGTGTTGATTCTGTGCCAACGCTGTACTGATTGCATATAATAAAATTATAAATAGGCTTGTGTGAAACAGGCGCTAACAATCTGAGAATAATTTTTATTTCTAAAGCACCAATATATTCCGCAGCACGATACATTATTACAAAATAACACGCAACTCAACACATAAAGGAGGAGTGAGTTACAACCTATATGGATGGTAACAATTGCTTATATTGTACGGTCCATCCACCGATATAATAAGCTAGCTATTGAAACAGTTCTATACCCGGGTGGTGAGAATTTTTATTGGCACATTTATTAAAATATTAGCTGAAAGCAAATTTCTTTGTTGTGCAAGTACTTCTCTATAAACCACGTTTGGGGTAAACTCTGTAGTCTTTCTGTAAATTGCCTCCGTGATCAGTAGCAAAAAGTTTTGACCTTGACTTCCTGGAAGGATTTTGTCCTTGAAAAGGCCACATACAGTTGGCCATGGCTGAAGGCTGGAGATGGCAAATATATGCCAACTGAATCCAGTGCTTGCCCTTGACTTTTGTTGATGGCCATAGCATAAGTAAGTCTGAAGGGAAACTGTTTTCTTTTTAGGGTATGTGCACACATAGTTTTTAGGTGCTGTGGATTTCTCCCCGCGGATTTTGGAAAATCCGCAGGTAAATTTCAGGTCAGAAGACTTGCGGATTAGGCTGCGGTTTTCCCTGCGGTTTATCACCTCTGCAATGGAGGAGATGGTAAACCGCAGCGGAATCCGCAGAAAAGAAGTGACATGTCATTTCTTTCTGCGGATTTGAAACCGCATCAAAACCGCGCGGAAAATTCCGCAGCATGTGCGCAGCAGTTTCCATAGAGTAAAATGGTACTGTACACCGCAGCAAAACCCGCAACGTGTGCACATAGCCTTAAAGTAAAAGGAAGATCAGGGTCACTTGGTGGTGGAATAACTCTAGGAATAAATACGCTTGTACCTTTTTAGATGATCCGGTGAGGATTTCACAGTCAGTGACTTTTTACATCATTTGCTTTACAATCATTCTGGTGCAAAGACCTCTTGTCAAGTTAAGGTTTCTTAACAGCATGACTACTGCACCAACCTTCAAATGTAGTCTGAGGAGGTCTACCACCAGGAGATAGGCTGCTTAAGATCTCCATGGATAGTTTGCGGCTTCTTCAGCATTTCAATGTTTTGCTGAGGTAAATCAATGCTGCTGTAGCGTTACAATTCAGACTGAAGTCATCTAAGAACATTTTCATTCAGTTCATGTGAGTGTTGTTTTTTTGTGTTAGGATGGCAGGGTTTGCATTACTTTCGTCTTCTGGTTGAATGACTTGAGGAAACACAGCATCAACAGTGTATCCATTTTCAATGCACACTGAAGGTATTTCCTAGATACCTTCTTCTAGTCCTGGTTCTTGAAGTTTTCCATCTACAATCTTTAAAAACCATTGTGAAAAGCCTCGCTGTGTACATGTTTTGGTCCAATTTGAGGATTTCGATATTCCTCCAAGAATTGGCGTTCTTCATGCATGCTTAAATTATTTTGGTTTCACTGCCACAACAGGAAGGATTAGTCGAAAATCTCCACCAAAAAGAAAGACCGCGCCTTTGAACGGATGTTTGGCAAGAACTTTTGGATCTTCAGCCATGAGTTCTTTGTACATTTTCTGAACTGCATTTACACCATGAGCTGAAGCCAGATCCCAGATTATGAGTTTGGCGTTTTTCAACTCATTGGCAGCATTGCTGGCATGACGATTATTGCAAGTAGACGTTTCATTCACTGGAATAGGCAGTTTGAACAGATTATGGGATGCTCAGCCTCCTTCCAGCAAAGTAGCTGTAATGCCTGTAAATGTACATGGCAAGACTAATTTTTGCTATGAGGGTAATGCATGATTGTATTATACAGGAATGTTTTCCCAGTTGCACCAAGTCTCTCAATGAAAAATAGGCATTTTGGCAAGTTGGGGTTTTCAATTGCCTCTTTGATGTTGTGGAAGGCTTTCGTTGTCCTGGGTTTAACATTTGGAATTTCTGCTGAAACAAAGACTTTTCCACAACAGGGTCGTAATATTTTCAATGCAGAAAACATGGATTAGCAGTCCAAATACAAACGCAAAAAAATTTCTTTGAGTGTGAAGGCACATAACAAATAACATGTATCAATACAGGTCATGATTATAGGGAGAGATGGGTAGAACAATGTGAATCTCTCTTACAAAGGGTAATGGAAGGGCGGTAGGAGCAGCCACAAAAAAGCATGTATTAATAGATTATAAAGTGCTAGTGCTTTTAGGTTTTAGATGCAATGTGCTACTATATATGCAGGGATGCAAAGGGAGTGATAAACCATCTGCCCACAAATTGGAGCCTGTGTAAGTCAGTGTACGGTTATAAACCAACAGTCATCTTGCATTATTGCACATAATCATAAATTGCTCTTACCCATAATTCCACACGAGAGACACAGCATAGCCCTAACACGCGTTTCGCGTTGGCTTCTTCAAGGGGCCCCTTTGCATCCCTGCATATATAGTAGCACATTGCATCTAAAACTTCAAAGCACTAGCACTTTATAATCTATTAATACATGCTTTTTTTGTGGCTGCTCCTCCCGCCCTTTCATTACCCTTTGTAAGAGAGATTCACGTTGTTCTACCCATCGCTCCCTATAATGATGACCTTGTATTGATGTTTTTATTTATGTGCCTCCATACTCAATAAAGATATATGTTTTTACATTTATATTGAGTCTAGTAGAGGAGTGTCCTTTTGACACTAGATCGGACCTCGGACAATCAGACATGGGACCTTGTTGGTATGTTCATGTCATTAAGTGCTCTGTTTCGACGATATTGTGTTATAGGGTCGTAATATTTGCCAGAATGGATTGGCTCATCGTACACGCCAACAGTAAATTGTAGCCCAAAATCTTTCAATGACTTTCCATGTGTCTGTAACACGGACTCCATGTCATGTAATGTCATATAGAGGGCCTTATCTACCTGAGGGAAACACTTGTCATGATCTTCCATCAGATTTTCATTGTGCCTTTGGTGCAGTGCTGCTGCCTTAGACGGCTCACACATGATGCAAACATTTGTTAAGTTGTATTGGCGTTTAGCACGTGTCAGCTCTGTTAGGCAAGTGTCCTATTCACAGTCATCGTCAGCTAACCCTCTTACAATACATGCTTTATGGAAAGTAGCAAAATGGTTTCCTATAGTTGTTCTCATATCCAAAAAGATGTTGCTCCTCTAACGTGAGAAGGAGAATGCTGAGAAAGTATTTTTCTCTGTCTAATGGACTAACGGTAAACATTCTGCCAATTGTGAATTTATGACCTTTACTACGTGGTTTCCATGTAACATTTTTATCATCCCGTGTGTAATGTTCAGGGATTTCAGTGTATAAATAGTGTTGGTCTTTAGGATCTTCCCGATTCAGGTTAACTCAAGCAAGAAGTTTAGACTTGGAGTGTTTCTTCTGCACAGCCTAAGCTTCTTTACCTGGTATGAAGCATATTGTATGCTTGTCCTCAACGTGGACATGTAATCTTTCCACATGATCGGTTTGATTCATGCTATATTCCCTGAGTCTCCGGTGCACTTACACATCGAGCTTCTCTACGTTTATGTAGGCATTGTATTTTAACCCCTTTTTTTAAATCAGATAATTTTTATTAACAATATTCAAATTGACAACCACACACAATTGTGTCAGGGAAGGAGAATAGTCATGTTTACAAACATTTTGAAACAATCCCCCAGTTCCCCCCCTCATCTCCCCCCTCCCTTAAATCCTCTATAAACAAGAATGGGACATTAGCACACATTGCTTACACAATAAAACAACATCCCTCTGGAATCAGTTTCTCTCCATCCACGGTTTCCAAAGTGTTTCAAAAGTTTTCACACTTTTCCTTTTTTCATAAATATCCTTTTCCATATTAATAACCATATCAGACTGTCTATAAAATTCCCGCAGAGTCGGCGGTTCCCCACTCAACCAGTGCCTGGCAATCAACTTACGTGCAACATACAATAATCTAGCTATGGCCAGTTTATGATGATTTGGAACTCGGATCTCCTCCATATATCCCAATATATATATCACCTTATGGATAAAGTATCTAACTCAGGCTTACTGTGCGCTGCTTGACCAGGATAAAGATGCTACCACATGAAACGTTTAACCATTTAATTCCCGACGCGTCATCCCCTGAGGAAGAAGTGGTTTACACTTTGAAACGCGTCGGGAATTAAATGGTTAAACGTTTCATGTGGTAGCATCTTTATCCTGGTCAAGCAGCGCACAGTAAGCCTGAGTTAGATACTTTATCCATAAGGATTTATATTGGTGGTCACAGAGTGGACCTTCGGGCGTGCAGCAAGCTGACATTGGTCTCTATGCCTATATCCTTCCTGAAAAGGGTGAGTAGATTTCATTAGTTTTTATTCCGTTTTTCCACCCAGATAAGACCCTATTGCGCTCTCCTTTTCTCCTTAGTTTTTATATTAATATATATATCACAGGATCGCTTGCGATTGTACAGCTATACGATTTCCCAATTGCAAGTTCTCCCACCTCCAACCAATATGCATTCAATCTCGTACATTGCCATAACATGTGCAGAATCCCTGCCCCCTCGGACTGGCACCTAGGACACTCAGAAGTCTGTCTCAGCCCTGCCTTATAAAGCCTATCCGGAGTTCTATATACTCTGTGAAGCACATATATCCGTGAAAGTCTACCCGGCTCACTTAATGATAACTGAGGAATATATTCCATGATATCCTCCCATTTATCCTCCTCTATCCTTCCCAACTCTTCCTCCCATTTCTCTTTTGCCTTAATAGGGAATCTATTAAGATAGGTATGTAACAAATCCCTATAAATATCAGAGACTACCCCTTTCGTTCCTCCCGTCGCACAGACATAGTCCACCAGAATATCTCTACAAATTCCCATATCCATCGTTTTACTCTGCGCCAGATAGGCATGTCTCAACTGTCCATATTGAAACCTACAGGTCTCCGGCAACCCATAACTCTCCTGCAGTGTCTTAAAGGATAACAGTCCTCGTGTGTCCTGAATCTGAGCCACATATTGAATACCTAATGATATCCAATTTTTGAATTCCCCCATTTTAATAAATTCAGGTAGTACTTCATTGTTCCATATTGGGGAGAGATTTGTTAATAGTCCCACTTCTCTTGTCTTTTTAATTGCCTCCCATACTTTGTGAACCATTATCAAAGTAGGATAGGCTGCACCAAACTTCCCAAATCCCCCTGCCTCCAGACCCTGAACCAATGGATCCCTTCCCACCAACCAAACCAAAATCTGCTGGACTGAACCCAGTCCATTCACCTCTCTCCAACCTCTCATCTGCTGACCCTGTGCTGCCAAAAAATAAATCCAGGGATTCGGAAGGGCCAGTCCCCCCCCATCTTTAGGCCTCTGCAGGAATTCCAGCCTAATTCTTGGCTGTTTCTTCCCCCAAACAAGGTCTCGAAATATAGAGTTAATGGTATGAAACCACTTTCGGGGCAACCAAACGGGGGAGTTATACAATATATATAATAATTGGGGCATAAGAATCATTTTGATTAAATTTATCCTACCCACCACAGAGAGGCACAACTTGCACCACACCCCTACTTTCTTCCTAAATCTGTCCAACAATGGGGACAGATTTAAATCGACGTAGCTCGAAAGAGGAAGAGACACTTGGAACACCCAGATATTTGAACTGTTGAACCACCGACAACCTGCTACCCTCCAATGCCATCGGGATGTCATCACCCCCTTTATCCACTATCAAGATATTTGACTTTGCCCAATTGATTTCAAGACCCGATATCTCACCGAATGTTCTAAGAATGCTCATCACACCCTCCAAGGCCTCTCCAGAATTTTCTAAAAAGAGTAACATGTCATCTGCATATAGGGCTATTTTCTCCTCTATCATGCCATACCGGAACCCCCTAACCAAAGTCGAGTTCCTAATTGTCTGTGCCAGGGGCTCTACTGCCAACGCGAAAAGCAGCGGCGACAGCGGACACCCCTGCCTAGTCCCCCTATATAAACCAAAACTTCCAGATAACTCTCTATTAACTCTCACCCTAGCAGTCGGAGAAGAATACAATAACCTCACCCACGAAATAAAATTCGGTCCGAAACCAAAAGATCTCAAAACCTCCCAAAGATAGCACCATTCAACACTATCAAACGCTTTACGCGCATCCAATGAGACCACAATTCTATTACCCTCGTTGTCCGACGGCAGCTGCAAGTTCAAGAATAATCTACGTAGGTTTATCGCTGTAGACTTATTCGGCATAAAACCAGATTGATCAGGATGGACCAGATTCTGGACCACACTTGCCAAACGGCCAGCCGCTACTTTAGCCAAAATCTTAACATCCGCCGTCAACAGCGAAACTGGCCTATAGGATTCCGCCAATTCCGGGTCCTTTCTTTCCTTTAAAATAACTACTATTGTCGCCTCTCTCATGGACGCCGGCAGCTCTCCCTCCCGTAGCGCCTCATCACAAACTATCTTCAATTTAGCCACTGAAATATCCAATAAATTCTTATATATCTCAACCGGGAGTCCATCAACACCAGGGGCCTTGTTGTTAGTCATTGACATGATAGCAAGTCTAATCTCCTCCTCCGTTATAGGTTCATCCAACCTCCTCCTGTCGCCGTCCCCAATCCTAGGAAGTTTCGCCCCCCCAAGGAAGCTTTCAATATCCCCCACTGTAGCCCTCAACCCAGATGAATACAACTGTTCATAAAAACTTCTAAACTCCCCCAAAATATCCACTACTTCTGTCAATACAGTCCCTTCCTCTGTTCTTAGTTTGTACACATACAATGATTCTTTCTGTGCCGCCGCTACCACCGAGAGCAAGTGCCCCACTCTTTCCCCTTCCTCAAAAAACTGTAATTTCTGAAAAGCTCTTCTTCTCTCCGCCTTTTTCATATACAACTTATTAACTGCTTCCTGAGCTTCCCTTAAGGCCCTTTTACATTTAACGATGCACCAGCGATCCGACCAGCGATCCGACCCGGTCAGGATCGCTGGTGCATCGCTAAATGATCGCTAGTGAGCTTTCATACAGAAAGATCTCACAGCGATGCAGCAGCGACGCAGCGCACGATACTTACCATTCACACACAGCGATCCTGACGTCCTCCCGCCCGCCTCCACGCGTCGCTCGTCGTCACAGCAGGAAGTCTCAGCAGGAAGCGCCCGACGAGAAATGGAGCCGGACATTCTCGCGCGATCAGCGATGGACAGCGGGGGAGCCGGTCGCTGGTAAGTATCACACATAGCGATATCGCTAGCAATATCGCCATAACGTCACAAAACCAGTGACGTTTTAGCGATATTGCTAGCGATATCGCTTAGTGTAAAACCCCCTTTAGTCTACATTGAGATATCTCTGATGGGTCCGACACCATATCTCTTTCTGCTCTTTCAAATTCCTCTATGATCTCCTTATCTTCCATCCTAGTCCTGGATTTACATCTAGAAATCTCCCTAAAAAGAAGACCTCTCAGAAAAGCTTTCATTGCGTCCCAAACTACCCGCCCACCAGCGTTATCCTCATTAAACTGCCAGTACTCTGTGATCTCCTTCTTAATGTTATCCATATCAATATGTTCAAGCCACAGGGGGTGAAATTTCCATCCCCCTCCCCGTCCAGTCCTCCCACCCGTCCGTCTAATCAAGAGCTCCATAGGCTTGTGGTCTGAAATCACTCTCGGGAGATATTCTATTCCACAGATCATGCGCGTCATTAAATCATTTCCCAGTGCTAGGTCAATCCTGGAAAGGGAACCGTGAGTTGCCGAATAACAGGAGTAGCAAACTACGTTCTCATTCCTCACCCTCCAGAGGTCCACCATCCCCAATTCCGTCATATAATTCCCAAACGTTGACAGTTTTTTTAATGTCTTTGCTTAAATCTTTCTTATGTCTGTCCCACCCTTCATCCATCACATTATTGACATCCCCAATGATTAACATTGGTAACCCCATACCTCGTTTATACAATTCAAATATTTCTTGTACCTTTTTCCCAGAATATGGTGGTGGGAAGTAAACAGCCGCTAGACATAATGGCTGCCCATAAATTTTGCAAAATAACAGAACATATTGCCCATCTCTATCTACATGGCTCTCAGTTTCTTCAAAGGGCGTAGACGCCCCAATCAACACTGAGACCCCCCTAGCATACGAGGAATATGTAGAATGATAAGACCTCCCTATCCAGCTTCTTTTTAACACTTCTACCTTTTCTGCAAGTAAATGTGTCTCCTGGAGACAAATGACATCCGGGCCCCGTTTTCTCACATATTCCATAATTGCCGTTCTCCGATTCCCCTCCGACAGTCCTCTTATAGTCCAGCTAACAACTTTAATTGTGTCTCCCACCATGAAACCTCACAAATACAAATTCCTGACCCCTTAAAATAGGACGTTGTTCCCAGCAAACTGTAAGTCCCAATTCCCATCAACAGACCCCAGCCCTCCCCTCCCTCCTCCCCCCCCAATATTCATTAACACAGTAACCCATAACTAATCTGCTGTTGACTTTCACCTCTCTTATCAGAGAGTAGGTAGTCCAGCGTCTAGCTACCCTTCCCTCAGTACCTGTAAACTGCTGTAACTAGAACACCTCCCCATCCCCTCCGCATATAGAACAATAAGTCCTCCGAAAACTGCAATAAACTGTTAAACCAAAGTCCAGAGGCAGCAATAATGCAGCATCATCTTCATCTCCAGAAAAAATGTATTCTAAAAAAAGGGGGTTATATCGGAGATGGATCGAACTCATGGAAAAATTATATATATATCAATTATTCATATTGATATTATCTTTTCCTCTTCTCACCCTTTTTTTAGAATCCATCTCCGATATAACCCCCTTTTTTTAGAATACATTTTTTCTCTTCCTTTTTTCTTTTTTTATTTCGATATTTTATCTGCAAATAGAAATTAAGAAATTTTATTGTTAAACAATAGGAATAATTGTAAACTGTTTTTTCGCTCCATTAACCCTTGAACTTTGACATCCGTCTCCTCATCCCATGTGGTTTTTGGCGCCTAAATTCAAATTATGAATGTATTTAACCAGAGATGGCTGTATCTATCCACTATATGTCATCCCCTGAAGAAGAAGTGGTTTTTCACTTTGAAACGCGTTGGGAATAAAGAGTTAAAAAGATTCTCATGTGGTGACTTTATCCTGGTCTCAGCAGCGCACAGTAAGCCCAAATATTTATCCAAAAGGAACTAGATTGGCGGTCACGGTGGTGAACCTCGGGCGTGCAGCAGGCTGACATTGATTTACATGCGTTTGTTCGTTCGTGGAAAGGTGAGTAGATTCCTTTTGAATTTATTCTATCTTCCACCCAGATAAGACCCTATTGCGCCCTTTCCTTTCCAGTTTTATTCTTACATTGGATGTACTATTCCATCCAGGATGTACTATTCCGTCCATGTGACCTGGGACTTAAGTCCCATGGACAGAATAGTATGTCACACGCAATCAGCTGCGCTCACGGGGGGGACCGCGGTGGTCACGGACCGCCCCGGCACATTAACCCCAGGCACACTGCGATCAAACATGATTGCAGTGTACCGCAGGCATAGAGAAGAATCACGCAGGGAGGGGGCTCCCTGCGTGCTTCTCTGAGCCCCTCAAAGCAGCGCGATGTGCTCGCACTGTTCCGAGGGCCTTCTTCCTGCAGGCCCCCAGATCCAGTATGGCCGCGGGGGCCTTCGGGGTCCTGCAGGGAGGCGGCTTTCTCAGTGCCTGCTGAGAGCAGGGGCTGAGAGAGCCTCCAGCAGTACCTGACAGATCGCTGATCTTACACAGTGCACTGCAAAGTGTCAGATCAGCGATCTGACACTTTACAGTGATGGCCCCACCTGGGACAATATAATAAAGTAAAAAATAAAAAAAAAGTGTAAAAATTTTTAAGAAATTCATAAATAAGTAATTGGGGGGTTTCCACTTTTTAGGCGCATCAGGGACTCTCGAAACGTGACATGACACCCGCAGACCATTCCATCAAAGCCTGCATTCCAAAACTTCATTACTTCCCTTCCGAGCCCTAACGTGTGCCCATACAGTAGTTTTCTCCCACATATGGGGTATCAGCATACTCAGGACAAATTGGACAACAAATTTGGTTCCAAAATTGTGCTGATGTAAAGTTAACATGTGGGAAATGTTATTTATTAAGTTTTTTGTGTGCCATATCTCTGTGATTTGAGGGCATAAAAATTCAAAGTTGGAAAATTGCAAAATGTTCAAAATTTTTGCCAAATTTTTGGGGTTTTTTTCCCCACAAATAAACGCAAGTTATATGAATGAAATTTTACCACTATCATGAAGTACAATATGTCACGAGAAAACAATGTCAGAATCACCAGGATCCATGGAAGCGTTCCAGAGTTATTACCTCATAAAGGGACAGTGGTGAGAATTGTAAAAATTGGCTTGGTCATTAAGGGGTTAAAGAAAGATAAGGGTTGTAAGGTACAACCAATCTGTTATCAACCATGTTTCCGCCAAGTTCAACAAAGTAGCCATTGTCCCGTCGTTGGTATTTAGGGTATCCATTTACATTGCTATTAGTTTTGGAACAGAAATCCTTGGGAAAGCCTTTGGTACAGTTCACATTGTGCATTTGGATTGAGTGGGCCACATGGATCGTGTATCATGCAAGATTTTACAGTTTCATAAAGCCTCGGATGAGTGTCTGTGTGCGGGAGCGCTGCACAAACAATTTTGTCAGTTCTTTCTTTCTCCCAGGCCTTGTATTCCGGGTCAAAAAATGCCAATATGTGGCCGTGACGGAGCCCTCTGTTTTCTGGAACTCTTACATACATCATACCATTAAGAAATCCAAATCTGTGGTATCTGGTTAAGTCTCCAAATAGCAATTTTAGTTTCATGTTAAATACTAGTGCTACTAAATCCGGCCTGTCACATGGTCGCTGACTGGGAAGTAAGTTTTCCTTAATTTCCCTCCATTTGCACGTTGCTGTTACAAATAGGTCAGGTTTGCCATATTTCCTGATCATTGCTGTGGCATCTTGGTAGTTTTGTGCCATATTTCTTGGACTTCCCTGGAAAGTTGAGGGCCATATTACGTTTTTTCCCCTGGTAAGATATCTACATCCTTGAAATGGTGGTTGTTCATGAATCGGTGAAGGACGTCCTATTCTTCCGCTCTTACAGTGCTTTTATTTTTGGCGCATCCAATTCAAGCGGCTTGCCTCAGTTTTACAATAGGCATCAACCATAACTTGGTGTGTCGTCATTCCTGCATAAAGGAGCTGGTTAGACGTGCCGTCTCAAATGGCGAAGTGCTATAAATACCATAGACGTTGTCACATTTCTTTGACCAACTGTCATTTCTTTAGATCTGTAGTCCGGCCAGAGTCCCAATAAGAGAAAAGCAAAGGATGGCATATGGGGTCACATAATCTACTCAGGATAGGAATATTTAGCAAAATCCCCCATTTAGTGTGAATTGTAATCTCCTCGTTTTCTGGGGTGCACCATCTGCGCTGTGGGAAATGGCAACAATGTCTCCTCTGGCAGTTGGAGCGTTGATTCTGCCGGGGTGCACAGGATTTTTACTTTTTCTCCCATGAAAGCCATGCTATCTTGGAGTTCAGTTTTCCAGATTTGCCTTTAGCATTTGTCATTGTTGAGATTTCAGCATATTTTTGTATTCTCTGGAGATTGATATCTTGGAGAATTCTTTGGAGATTTTCTATGACATTACAAATGCATCCATTGTTGGCTGGGTTGTGCTTTCTTCTATTCAAGGCTGGAGCTGAATCCAGAATATATAACTGGGCGTATGTTGGTGAGGCACCTTGTTAGGGTGCAATGCAGATGTTGTATAGTATGGGTTAACATAATGGAAGCCGGGACCCACTCCAACCTTGGTATGGTGCAAAATGTGACAATGTTATTTATTTATTTTCTTTCACAGAGAAGAAAAACTAATGAAAATCCGACCAATCTCTGAAACTCAGATGATAGTGACAAAAATCCGATGAAACGCTGTCCGTCTTTCTCATTCGTTACAACAACCTGACATCTGAATGACGCCTTTCACCGAGGCCTATAATTTGGACAGTATAAATTATATAGAGGATGTGGTCAGAATGGGGTATATTTTGCTATCCTCAAGGCTAACTTACTTTAGCTCGGTATTTCGCCCTAAAACGTTCACATGACGTTCATAAACCTGGTACATTTTATGACGCATCAAAACCACAGTGGTCCTGGTCCCTGGGTTTGCAAAAAATTGCAGCTGGTCTTGTGTCTTTGTATAGGGCCTCGCTGTGGTTCCTTGCACTGCGGGTGTCCTTGTGCTGTTGTGAGAGGGAAACTGCACTAATCTACCACAGCTGACTCTATTCTCACGATTGGTGGGGTTCTAGAGGTCTCGGTGGGGGGTTCTGCCACAGCCATGCCCTCCTGGGTCAGTATGTGACATGGTCGCAGTGAGGACACTTCTGTGCAGTATACAGGTGACCAGTAGATTGCATATACACGAGTTTCAGTGCTGCAAGTATCGTTGGGCTGTGTGCACACTGGAAGGAAGGTCTTTTGGTCACTATTTTGGGACCTGACCACTAATGGGCATCATTGCCGTTTCTCTTATTCCTGTTAATGCTTTTTTTGATTATTACTTGCCAGCCAGAGAGGTTGGTTGGCCACAGCAGGGTCCGCAGTGATCTTTATTTTTCTGTCTGTCATTGTTTAGTCTTCTGACTTGTTTTTTCTTCTTAGTGCGTCCGAAACGTCTATACCAGCAAGATCATCAGCAGTGACCGCGATCTCCTGTCTCTGGTATTCTTTGGCACCAAGGAAAGCAAAAGCGCTGATTCCTTCAAACAAATTTATGTTCTTCATGACTTGGATACACCAGGTGAAAGTTTTTCTTTAAAAAGTAACGTGGTTAAACAGAAAGCAGATCCTTGGTTATTTATTTTACAATTGCTGTCCTGCAATGAATGGCCAGTAGAAGCTTCATTCTGACCTGTTGATGCTTTAGTCTTCTAATTGCGTAACCCTTTACTTTGATACTGAAAGGGGTCGTCTCCCTTAAGATGTTGGCCGGCCTCAGATGTAGTTTGCTAAAAAAAATAATAAAACTGTGCTGCACTCACCTTCACAACAACCTAAAGGACATAAATTCAGAAAAGATGTTTCTTCAGCGTTTCCATCACCCACGGAGGGACATTGCACAAAAATGTTGTAACATTTTCAAAATGTTGCATTTGATAATGTGACTCATAATCGTAAATTCTTTCCCATCATTAAGCAGCGTCCATAAACTGACACGGCACAAAGGGTAATAAATGTGTCCGGATGCAGATAAGCCACCATATATTAATAAATGTGGGCCCCTGGACTTGTCCTCCATCAGAATACTGCGCTGTGCTCGGTGTAATGAAGGCTTCTCTGATCTGCCGGCACTAATAATGGTGCAGCATCAATAATGCAATGTTTTTGCAGGTTTTATCTTAGGTCATCTCTGGGCCGGTCCTAACTGATGTGTTTGTTTAGGTGCAAGGCGGGTTCTGGACCTGGATAAATACCGGGAGGAGAAAGGAAGGGCATACTTCTCTGAAACCATCGGGCATTCGTCGGACTTCTCCCTGGGGGAGGCGCTATGGCACTGCTCAAACCTCTTTAGCAATGTGAAGCTGAAATTGAGTCACAAGCGTATAATGTTGTTCACTAACCAAGACAATCCACATGCTAGCGAGTCTGCCAAAATCACCCAGGCGGTGACCAAGGCAAAGGACCTCCGGGAGCTGGGTAAGTCCTGACTAGACGTTTTGTTGGTGTAAACTATACCTGCACTTTCAAAAGTTTCTTTTTTACATAGTATAAATCTCTCTAGGCCAGTGGTCCCCAACCTTTTATACCGTGAGAGCCACAGTTTGCTGTAAGCGTCGTGAGCCACAATCTGTGCAAAGAAATTATTGAAGCCATATTTAAAAAAATATTACAGCTAACTAGTGATGAAATGGTTATCACTAGAGTTGGAGGCTATTCTACTTTTGGGGGGCAGCACGTGAGTGTATCTACTGCTTTTTATGCTATATTGATCTTTCATATCGCCGTTGTAAAACTTGAGCCAGCCACATCTGCAAATGTAGGTAATGACCGGCTGTGCCCACATCTGGCCTGTAAATCGGACCACCCTACACACGCTGTGTTACTGAACATACCAGAAGGCTGAATTGAGATTTCCGCATATCACAGTTCCAGCAGTATGGTGACATTTTGATGGGCTCCACAATGACCCACATCATGCAGTGTGATGTCCCCACAGTGTACACACAGCTCTGCTACATCCATACACTTCTTGCATGTGTCCTGCTCTCGTCTCTGCTCACTAGCTATCGGATGTCTCCACCACAGTTCACACGGCGCTGAGACTGAATATCCTGTCAGGTGACAACAACAAAACATTTGTATTGTGCCTTTCCCATAGTGGATTCCAGCCAGGGTCGCCAACTTGACTTTTTATTTCATACAGACAATATTTTTTATGTACACATTGGAACACCATAATAAATCATTATAATTATCAGGGATCTGCATCTGCAGCTATAATGCTGATATGAGACATCAGCTGCAGTCTCTGTAAACTGTGAAATGACGATAATTACAGTCAAAATAATCTGTATACTATTTTTACGTTTCTTTTAGGTTGCTTTTACATTGCATTCAGGCACCCATTCGGTGGCCCTATGGGGGCTAACGTCCAACCCCCCCGCAAAATGAGATTCGGATGTTTGCACACACAGGGCCATAGACTATAATGGTGCCGACATAGCAAATGTGCGCTCTGTTGTGCACCATTTTGGGTCATGTACGGCTACTGGAGATGGATCCTCAAACGTAGTAGACGGTGTCTGAAAATGATGCACGTCAGCGTGCACATTGGCTCTGCCGGCACTGTTAGACTGCATTCACACGTTGCGTTGTTTTCGCGGCTATTTTTCAGGTGCGAAAACACTGCAAAAACGCTAAGAAAACGCATCCCATACAATCCTATGGGATTCCGCATTGCTGTGTTAATGCTGCGGATTTTTCCGTGGCGGAATCGCATTGCGGTAAAATACGCAGCAGGCTCAATCTTTTTGCGGAATCGCAGCAATTCCGCAACCATAGGAATGCATTGATCCGCTTACTTTCTGCATGTGGCTATGCCCACCATGCGCAAAGTAAGCGGATCATGTGCGGATGGTACCCAGGGCCTGGAGGAGAGGAGACTCTGCTCCAGTCCCTGGGTACCATAATCCTGTAAAAAAATAGAGTAAAAAAAAAAAATAGTGATATACTCACCTTCCGGCGGCCCCCGGAGTCCTTCCCGCCTCTCACCACGCGCCCGGCATCTTCCGGTCCCAGTAATGCTTTGCACGAATGACCGCGAGAGTGACGTCAGCTCAGGTCCTTCGCGCAAAGCAATACTGGGACCGGGAGCGCCGAAGAGCAGATCGGGGGCCGTCGGAAGGTGAGAATAACAATATTTTTTATTATTTTAACATCCTATCTATTACTAGCATCGCTTGGAATGCGCAAGCATTCCGCTAGCGAAAACCGCTTGCAAAACGCTTGTTTTCCGTGGGAAAATGCATGCGAATTCACATGCGTTTTACCCGCGGCAGGAGTGCGGAAATGTTGCGGAAATTTCCGCAGCATTTCTGCAACGTGGGTACATAGCCTTAGTCTGCGGTCCCATTGGCATATATGTCTGAATCTGGCGAGAGTCGAAACCTTTTTTTTTTTTTGGTCGCCTTCATAAAGGAGAAATATATTTGCATGTTCATTAATTGTGGAAACAGTGTATCACCATGAAGAAATTGTTTGCATCCATCCATCCATTAGTGCGCAGAGAATGTGATGTGACCGGTCTAGTTAGTGACTGGTTGGCTGACTGGAGCGGGAGGCGTTGATGTGACCGATCTAGTCACAACACAAGCACCAGAGCGGCGGCCGGACCCTGGGGCATGTGAGGGAGTACCGAGGAGTTCATTTTATGTACTTTATACACTTTGGGGACTGCATAACTGAAAGTGGACCTGTCATGTAAAATAATGCTATTATCCTGCAGATATGGGTTCATCCGCAGGTTAATAGTGTTCTTCCACTGTTTGGTAGCGCACTCGGAGCCCCACTGCCTGGAGGAAATTAACTTTATTCCTCAGGCAGCTTCGCTCTTTGGGACATGGGGGTGGTGCCGGTGCGGCTTCAGTCACTGCTCTGTGTCTGGGGAGTAGCAGCTGTAACCGAGATGGTGCACAGAACCAGCCTCCTGCTGCTGACAGTCTGTGTCTGCACAGGCTGCTACCAGCAGTCATTAGGTAAGCAGTGAGACAGCCTGTGACACGGCTCTCCACTCGCTGATGTGCTGCCCTGCTGAGCGCACACACGCATCAGGAGATGGAGCTTCAGCTACAAGGAGGAGGAAGTGGCCTTACCTTCTTCATGGTTCATCATCCTCTTTCTGCACTTCGTCCTGCTCCTTGCTGCTCGCTTTACATTGCACTAATGCACCGAGGACGCAGACAGCCAGGAGCCACGAGGCCGGGGCCCGAGAGCCTCTGGTTGGGGATCCCTGCTGTTGACTGTTCAGCAGTGCTCACTTCAGCAAGCAGAAGCGCGGTACTCCAGCGTACAGACTCATAGACTTCGATTGAGCCCGTACATACTCTGTGTGCACGTATGCAGTGGTTCAGCCCTTCTGCTTGCTGAAATGTACACTATTGTACGGTCTTTTAATGTATTTGGCTATAATAAATTGTTTAACAAAGGAATATATTTTTTTGCCACAGAATCCGATTTTGTTTTGGAAATATGTATGTTCAGGACAAATACAGTGTATATACTTTTCTACATTGCAGTTGTCCAGTACTTATATATTGATGGCCTATCCTACTGCAGGGGTACTGCAGATGCACCGCTGTTCTTTCGAATAGTGGCGGATGTGCATAACCCGGCTACAGCCACTCTACAGTTGACTGATCCGTGCTGTTCTGCTCCGCAGCTGATCACATCCAGCCGGCACAGGAACAGCTGAGGGTGCCAGTGATCGCTCCCCCACCATTCTGATATTCCTGGCCTCTCTAGGATAGACCATCAATATAAAAGTACTGAACAATCCCTGTAAGTTGTCACCAAATGGATCAGGGATTAAAAGCTTAATGCACAGGATTATGAAGTTATAATCCATAGCTAAACTTCACAGGCATTGTCTGGTATTTTCAGGGATTTTCTTGGATCTCATGCATCTTGAAAAAGACGGCGGCTTTGACTTCTCTTTATTCTATCGTGATATTGTGAATATTGATGATGATGAAGACCTCGGTGTACAATTTAAAGCTTCCAGAAAGCTGGAAGACCTCATGAGAAAGGTGCGGGCTAAGGAAAATAAGAAGAGATCCTTGTGCAGGTAGGGGACCAACAATTAACACCATTAACCCCTTCTCTACATATGTACTGTAAGTTCCAGCATCAGGATTTATACAGTACATACATCATGGGCATAGTGCGGATCCATATGTAGTTGTTATATCCTAGCAGATTACCCCCACACATGCTGCTATCAATAGCGACCACGGCATTTGAGGAGTTTGGTAGAGAAAGTGTGCTTCATGTGGGGGGTGATGGGTAGCCGAGGGTTTAACAATGGCCCCGGGGTCTACCACAGACTAAAGCCTATTATAACTTGCTGTGCATTAGTGCAGTGTGTCATTAATGTCCCCTTATGCTAAGAAGAGAAGTCCATGTTCGGCATCTAGCCCTGGAAACTAACTGTCCGGTACGAATCCCAAACTTTTACGTTCGGATTTGTTCAACTCTACATAAGAGCCTAAAATCGATGCAATGCCCGCTCACTGCCCCAATATGCCATACACTTTTGGTTTGACGCATAACATAAAAGCTTTGCCCCCCCCCCCCCCCCCCCCATAACAGAGCTTTTATTACTTGTACTGTTTTTAATGTGAGGCTGTTTCTCATATCATTTATGACCCAATTCCCTGCGCTGACAGCATCATGTTAGCGTGGACCACTACGACAACACAAAAGAGCCCACTCAGCCATTCTGACTGTAAAGGACAGTCCAGTTCTTTCCAAATCATTTGCTTATCCATTCTTGCATGCCTTGTTCAATGTCATTGCAGGGGCAAAGTGTGGTGGGGGTTTTATCCCTGTCATAAGGAACTATCCTGATGAAGTCTGAGCCCATATGATATATACGTCAGGGCCCATTGAAGGTCGCATACGGATATTCCCCAGCATGCCCTAATAGACATATGCCATTTTATACAAGCCCTTTATTATCATGGGGTGTTTGGATAACAACACAAAAGTATAAAATAAGATTACATTTCTGTTTCCAGTCAACCTAAAAATTCAGTTGTGCCCCATATACTACACCTTCAAATATTTTGAGAGACTCCTTTTTTTCCTCTGATGGAATCCAGTGTGTTCATTTTCTTAAAGTATAAGGGTATGTGCACACATTGAGTAAACTTTCGGCACCATTTCTCGCATCTGCAAAAACGTGCGTTTTTGCCATGTTTTTGACTAATTTAAGTGAAGTTCATGGTGAAAAACACACAGAGACTTGACATGCGGCAGATTATTTTCTGCACTGAATCGGTAAGTCTCAAATACTCAACATGTGCATGACACGTCAGGTTTCTCATTCACTTTGCTGGTATCAGTATTGCTTCAAGTTTATCTAGAAAATTTGCAAGGAAAAAACGCACCAATCCGCAACGTGTGCACATAGCCTTACTGTGACTCTTTAACATCCACATTTAATAGATTATCTTGTAAAATGTGTTCACTCAGATTTTAATTCTTCCTATGATTATTTTTCATCTTAATTCAGAATCCCGTTAAAGTTGAGTGATGACCTCTACCTTACCGTGGGAGTGTATAACTTGGTCCAGAAAGCTATCAAACCACCTCCCATAAGGCTGTACAGAGACAGCAATGAGCCTGTAAAAACAAAGACAAGAACATTCAACAGGGAGACAGGTAGTCTCCTGCTTCCCAGTGATACAAAGAAGGCCCAGGTATTTAGGGTGAGGGTGAACTCTGAATTTAGGTGCTAATCCACGATGCTTGATTAGTATGATCGATGAGCGAATAATTTTTCAGGAAACCGGTACAGTGGCCAAGTCATAATTTTGTGACCGCTGGATAGGAGCCCTATGAACCGCCTCTGCTGGGGTGGCATGCCTGGCTGCTCTTTGATTAGCTGGCACGGTGCGATGTTGTGTTAGTGCGTCATGCTGCAATGATGTTGTCGCACCAGGCCAGCTAATCAAAAGAGGAGCCGGGGATGCCGTCAGGTAAGAGGCAGTTTGCAGGGCTCCCATCCATTAGCCATTGAGTAACTGACTCGGTTGCTGGACCAGGGTCCTGAAAATACTGTCCCCCATATCTAATTAACCATCAGATAAACTCATTGATTTTTTCCTTTGGTCAGAATTATGGAAACCGGCAGATTGTACTCGAGAAGGAAGAGACTGAACAGCTGAAGAGGTTTGATGATCCTAGCCTTGTATTGATTGGTTTTAAACCAATCACTTTGCTAAAAAAACATCATTTTATCCGACCTGCCCAATTTGTTTATCCGGAGGAGTCCATCGTCAGTGGTAAGTCTTGCTTTGTACTGAAGATTAGATAGGATATTCTCAAGTTACTAAATTGCTTTGGTTAGACAGCAAGAAAATATGTAGGCTGTCAACTGACTTACTTTTCTCTATCGCTTCATTGGGGGACACAGAGACCATGGCTGTATGCTGCTGCCACTAGGAGGCTGACACTATGCAAATAAGAAAGTTAGCTCCTCCTCCGCAGTATACACCTCACCGACAGGAAGTAAGATATCCAGTTTAGCTTAGTGTCAGTAGGAGGTGGACACGGGTCTTTCATTAGAACCATATCTACCTCGATGTGCGTCGTTTCCTTTCAGGTTTTCCGGAGGGATACAGAGTGAACAGTCACATCTGTAGTCCCACAAAGAGACTGTGAGTACGGCGTGTACTGCCACCCCGTATCCTCACAGCTCTCCGCAGCAGGACCAGCAGCCTTCCAGGCGGACGCCAACACGAATACGTGTCAGCGATTCAGATGGTTCTTGTCGTCCGTCTCCCACCCACTCGCCTACCAGAGCCTGTCGGTTGGATGAGGCGCGGACATACTTCAATCCAGGACAAGCAAGGTACCTTTATTCAGCATAACTTTTGGGTCCGGGACAGGGTAAGTATTGGGCCCCATTTGCCTCAGACTGCACGGTCGCAGCTACAGCGTTTTCTTTGGAGTGGGGCTGCGGTAGCGCTGCGGGCTTCCGTGGCCGTCCTGCGCCTCCAGGCAGCCACCGCATTTGCCCTGCAACCCGCTCCCTTCACCCCGGTTAGGATTCTCTCGGCAGCGTTCATGCTGCGTCACCTCCGCGCCGCTCCGTGCTGACAGGCTGCTGCTGCTATTAATTTAGGCCCCGGTTTTGCTTTGGGCCTACTACAGCATCGCGGCCACGCCCCCCACCGTCATTCTCAGACGGGCTTCTCTCCCGCCAGTCCTAGGCCCGCCCACCGCCTCTCCTCCTGCTCCTAGCGCCTTGACTTTTGCACAACGCAGCGCTCAGCCCACCTTTTCCAGCGGGCGGTACCTTTCTCAGCGCGGTGGTTAGGTCCGTCCTTGGTCTTCTCTGAAAGAGCGCGCTTCTCCCTCAGTCTCCTCTGGCGGCCGCCATTTTCTCTGACCTGTCAGCCGGACTCTGAACGCGACCCTGCAAATCCACAAGCTGCGCAGCATCGCTTGCTGGGGTTATCCACAGGACTACGGACCGTGAGTAGCTCTGCTTCTGCAGACTGACACCCTCCTCCCTGTCCCCCAACCTTCCGGTACTCCTTCAGTGACTGTCCCTTCATTATGTCTTGCTCTGCCTCGACTGCAGCAATTCCATTCAACCCGCCGCCCAGGAGCCCCCTATGGCTACCCGTGAGAGTGAACCCCCCATTCCTGGCTGGGCTTCTTCTGTCTCACAATTGGTGGCGGATCTTACTAAGGTGTCTCGGTCCCTAGTTGCCGTTCTTGATAAGCTGCCCCTGGACACTTCTACAGTATCCAGCAGGGCACAAGAGGTTCCATCGGAGCCAGCGACCATGAGCTGCAAAGGCCCAGGCAGGATCTCCGGCCGGAATCCTCCCCTCGCCCCATCTCTCCTCATAATACTTCCCACGAATCAGGCGAGACGTACTCGAATGCGCCATCCGAAGAGATTTTAGAGCTGGATTCGGACCAGGACGTGGACATGAAGGTTACGGTACAGAACCTCATTGCTGCGACTTACCACACTTTGGAAATCACTGACTCCCCTGCGAAACCCTCAGATCAGGAGGTTTCGTTCAGACGGGCAGAAACACCTTTCCAGAGTCTTCGCCCCGCACTCTGAGTTTGGCAAGCTCTTTACCAGGCAGACAGAAAATCCGGCCAGGCGCTTTCAAAGAGGGAAGCGCCTCGGCGTGCTGTATCCATTTTCTAAAGGAGCTCACCGACAATTGGTCAGCGTCTCCCTCTATAGACGCTCCCGTGTCCAGACTATCTAACAACACGGTCATCCCGATTTCAGGTGTGGTGTCTCTGAAGGATTCTAATGATAGGATCTTAGAATCCTTAGCAAAGTCAGCGTTCGAAGCGGCTGCGATGGCGCTGAGCCCTGCCTTCGCTTCAACTTAGATAGCTAAAGCCATAGCTACTTGGGCGGTGCATCTCCGCCAGGGCATTTTAGATAAAGCCCAACCAGAGCGTTTGGCTGAGCTAGCCAACTAAATCTCCCATGCAGGGGATTATCTGGTCTCGGCCTCCTTGGTTGCTGCATCTAGCGCAGCTCAAGCGTCCAGCAACGTGGTAGCAATCCGGCGTACATTTTGGCTCAAGGCTTGGCAGGCGGATTTGTCTTCAGAAAAGTCCCTTACCAATCTGCCTTTTCAGGGAGTGCGTCTTTTCGGATCCCAGCTGGACCAGATTATTAAGGATGCCACTGGAGGCACAAGCTCTCTTCTCCCTCAGTCCAAGCCTCGTAGACCTCCTCCAAGGCGTCAGTTTCGGCCCTTTCTGTCCTTCCGCTGCTTCGCGACGGCAGAAACCTTTTCCAGCCAACAAAGGCCGCAAGCACGCCAGGATAGCAAGAAGGTCTTCTTTAGGCCCACTCCCTCCTGGCTATCTCACTCCTCCCAGGGCATATCCTCCAGGTCTAGAACTGGACGGTCCACATCAGCATGACTATCAACGAAACCCCGAGGCGCCTTCACAACTGGGCGGTCGACTCCTTTTCTTCAGAGACGTCTAGCTTGCCTCAGTAGAAGACTCTTGGGTCGGGGAGGTTGTATCCTCAGGATACAAGATAGAGTTCGCTTCTCGGCCCCGGGATCGTTTCTTCGAGTCCCGACCTCCATAAGACCCTGCCTTAGTTCCGGGTTTCTTTGCATCCATCGCTTCCCTCCTCAGTTCTGGGGTGATTTTGCCCGTTCCCGAATCAGAACGTTTCACAGGGTTTTATTCAAACCTGTTTGTAGTGCCGAAAAAAGACGGTGCAGTTCGTCCCACCCTGGATCTCAAGTTACTGAACAAGAGGGTCCGACTGCGTCATTTCAGGATGGAGTCTCTTTGGTCAGAATTCATGTGCTCAATAGACATTCAACATGCCTATCTGCATGTGCCCATCCTTTCCGGGCATCAGAAATTCCTGCAATTTGCATTTCACCAGGTCCTCTACCAGTTTGTCGCACTGCCGTTCGGTCTCGCCACCGCACCCAGAGTTTTTACAAAGATCATGGCGGCGTTGATGGCCTTGTTGAGGATCAGAGGGCTCACCCTCTTTCCGTACCTCAACGACATTCTAATAAAAGCTCCGTTTTTTCAACAGACTTGCCAAAGTCTTCCCATCATTCTCGACACCATGTCCAATTTAGGGTGGCTCGTCAACAAACGATGTCCTGCCTTGTTCCGACACAACGTCTTGTGTTTCTAGGCCTATTATTCAACACCCGTCGATCGAGGGTTTTTCTCCCACTAGAGAAATGATCTCTCTGCGGCGAGATGTACGGTCACTGCAGAGCACACGGCTTCCATCTCTCCGGTCAGCCATGAAAGTCTTGGGTAAGATGGTGGCGACGGCCGAAGCAATTTCCTTTGCCCAATTTCACTCAAGACCGCTTCAACAAGCCATCCTGTCTCGGTGGAACAGGTCTGTCATTTTCCCTAGATCGGCCAATTCACCTTTCGCCCCGGGTCAAACAATCCCTCAATTGGTGGCTGGCGTCACCTCTCTTTTCTCTGAGCAGGTAATTCCTTCCGATTCACTAGCAGATTGTGACAACGAATGCCAGTCTTTTAGGCTGGGGTGCAGTGTTTCGCAATCACGCTGTTCAGGGTCGGTGGTCGACTCAATACAAAACTCTGCCTATCAACGTCCTCAAGATACGGGCGATTTATCTGTCTCTCATTCACTGGGAAAAGCTTCTCAGGGGTCTGCAATCCGAATTCAGACAGACAATGCCACAGCGGTGGCATATGGCAATCTCCAAGGGGGGGTCATGAAGTTCCTCAGCTCTAGCGGAAGTGTCCAAGATTCTTCACTGGGCAGAGGTATCAGTCCCAGCGATTTCCGCGGTGCACATTCCCGGCGTGGACAACTGGACCACCGTTTTTCTCAGCCGCGAGGTCTCGCAGCAGGAGAGTGGTCCTTACATCCGGACGTCTTTCATCAGCTTTGCCATCGTTGGGGGACTCCAGACCTAGATCTGCTGGCGTCTCGCCTAAACAGCAAAGTCCCACAGTTCGTATCCAGGGCCTGAGATACTCTCGCAGTGGGCGCCGATGCTCTGACCATTCCTTGGTCTCAGTTCGAGCTCCCCTACCTTTTCTCTCCCCTTCCTCTTCTTCCCAAATTGTTGAAAAAAAAAAAAATCAAGGCGGTAGGGGTTCCAGTCATCATCATCGCTCCTGATTGGCCCAGAAGATCTTGGTTCGCCGCCATCGTCAACCTGCTCGCGGACGCCCCCTGGAAGCTTCCAGACAGAGCAGATCTGCTGTCTCAGTGTCCGATTTGCCACCCTAATTCTCAGCCGCTCTATTTAACGGCATGGCTGTTGAGACCGCGGTTCTGAAACGGTCAGGTTTTTCGGATCGGGTTATTCACACCATGATCCGGGCTAGAAAGCCTTCATCTTCCAAAATTTATTATCGTACGTGGAAGGCCTATTTCACTTGGAGCGAGGCCAATAACATTCCGCCCATGTCCTTTTTCATTCCCTTCTGTCCTGGCGTTCCTCCAGACAGGCCTTGATGCAGGCCTTGCCCTCAGCTCTTTAAAAGGTCAAGTTTCGGCGCTTTCCATTCTGTTCCAGAAGACGTTGGCCTCCCATCCGCAGGTCAAGACCTTCCTTCAGGGGTGGCCCATGCGGCACCTCCGTACCGCACGCCTGTGGATCCATGGGATCTTAATCTGGTTCTCGAGGTTCTGCAAGGTCCACCCTTCCAACCTCTCAGGGAAGTTTCCCTATCCCTTCTCTCCTGGAAAGTTGCCTTCCTGGTGGCCTTCACCTCCATCCGGCGCGTGTCGGAAATGACGGCCCTTTCTTGTCGCTCCCCTTTCTTGGTACCCCACCAGGATAAGGTGGTCCTGCGGCCTCCGCCCTCTTTCCTTCCTAAGGTGGTGTCCACTTTCCACCTGTATGAGGATATTATTCTCCCGTCCTTTTGTTCAGGTCCAACTCATCCTCTTGAACAAGCTGGACCTGGTCAGGGCGATGAAAGTCTACTTCGCTAGGACGACTCCCTTGCGGAACACAGTCTCTCTCTTCGTCATTCCAGATGATGCGCGGAAAGGTCAGCCGGCCTTCAAGGCTACTATTGCTCGCTGGATCAGATCGGCAATTTTGGAAGCCTACCGGGTCAAGCATCGAGTGGTCCCTCCTGGAATTAGAGCTCACTCTACCCGGGCAGTGAGTGCCTCCTAGGCGGTGCACCACACAGCTTCTGCTCTGCAGCTTTGCAAAGCTGCAACCTGGTCATCTGTTCACACGTTTATGAAATTCTACAGGGTCCACACCTACGCTTCGGCGGATGCCAGCCTAGGAAGAAGGATCCTGCAGGCATCGGTGGTGAGTCCGCTGGCCTGATGGAAGTTTGATTTCCCTCCCCAGGGACTGCTTTGGGACGTCCCATGGTCTCTGTGTCCCCCAATGAAGCGATAGAGAAAACAGGATTTTTGGGTTGCTTACCGTAAAATCTGTTTCTCGGAGCCTTCATTGGGGGACACAGCACCCTCCCATGTTTTACAACTCCTGTTATTTGCTATGTGTTTTAGGTTTACAGTTGAGTTGTCTGTTTTCTATTCTGTTGCTTCTCCTACTGCTTTCTCACTAACTGGATATCTTACTTCCTGTCGGTGAGGTGTATACTGCGGAGGAGGATCTAACTTTCTTATTTGCATAGTGTCAGCCTCCTAGTGGCAGCAGCATATACCCATGGTCTCTGTGTCCCCCAATGAAGGCTCTGAGAAACAGATTTTACGGTAAGCAACCCAAAAATCCTGTTTTTCTATTTGCTGTCATTCTCCTGTGAGACGTTTTATGTTATTGTAATCATAATGTACATCTTGTTACCATGGAACTCGGCCACCAGAGTATGGACAGCAGTTACATTCCAGGAGGGGAGTTAGCTCTTAACATCCCAGTCAGCTATTTCCATCCCACTGATCTCTATACAGCAATTAGGTGCTCTCCTCCCTTCCTTACTCTCTCTGCTCCTGAAAGTGGTCTGTTGCCTGAGCTGTGTCTGTGTCCATTCCCTTGGTGTCTCTGATTCACTTAGTAAAATATAATACTGAATGAAGCACTGTGACTGTCCCTCCTGCCACAGGCCGTGCAGAATTGGCCTTGTGCCAGACATTGCATGGTTGCTTTAATCCAGTAATTCACATGGACAGCTCCGCAAAGCCATCAATGGTCACAGGCTGGAACAGCATGACGTTTACTATCAGACTGCTTGCCCTGGCTTTCTTGGCTTGAAAGGCAGCGGTGGAGTTTTACGTTCTTCTTGGCTTTTCTTTCCTTTTACATGAACATTGCACGCTAACCGCAGCAATTCTGAAATAAACGTGTAGCTCTTATAGCTATTTTATACACTTTCCTAAAAAATTTGTTTAGTTTTCACCAAGTGCATGCATAAAAGGGCTAAATCGGATCCAATTTTTGAAAATTAATTGTTGGGTGGTAAATATTGGCTGAAAGTTGTCTATTCTGTGCCATCAGTACAGGGAGGCAGTATTTAACGCCTTCACTACCAAGGGTGGTTTGCACATTAACTCCCGGGCTAATTTTTACAATTCTGACCACTGTCCCTTTATGAGGTAATAACTCTGAAACCCTTCCATGTATCCCGGTGATTCTGACTTTGTTTTCTCGTGACATATTGTACTTCATGTTAGTGGTAAAATTTCATTCAAATAACTTGCGTTTATTTGTGAAAAAAAACGGAAATTTGGCAAAAATTTTTAAAATTTCGCAATTTTCCAACTTTGAATTTTTATACCCTTAAATCACAGAGATACGGCACACAAAAAAATTAATAAATAACATTTCCCACATGTTTACTTTACATCAGCACAATTTTGGAACCAAAATTTTTTTTTTGTTAGGAAGTTATAAGGGTTAAAAGTTGACCAGCGATTTCTCATTTTTGCAACACCATTTTATTTTTACGGACCACATCACATTTGAAGCCACTTTGAGGGGTCTATATGATAGAAAATACCCAAAAGTGACACCATTCTAAAAACTGCACCCCTTAAGGTGCTCAAAACCACATTCAAGAAGTTTATTAACACTTCAGGTGCGCCGCAGGAATTTCTCTATCGCTTCATTGGGGGACACAGAGACCATGGGTGTATGCTGCTACCACTAGGAGGCTGACACTATGCACAAAAAAAGGTTAGCTCCTCCTCCGCAGTATACACCCCACCAACCGGCAGGAATTTCCTCAGTTTAGCTTAGTGTCAGTAGGAGTTGGACACGGGTCTTTTATTAGACCCATATCTACCTCGGTGTGCGTCGTTCCTTTTCAGGGTCCCGGACGGATACAGTGTGATCAGTCACAACTGTACTCCCACAAAGAGACTATGAGTACGGCGTGTACTGCCACCCCTTATTCTCATAGCTCTCCGCAGCAGGACCAGGGGCTTTGCACAGGTGCGTGCCAGCTATACGGATGGTCCTTGTCCCCCGCCTCCCACCCACTCGCCTACCAGAGCCTGTCGGTCGGACGAGGCGCGGACACGGGGGAAAATAGACTCAGACAGCGTTGGATTTACAAGGTACCTTTATTGAAGACACCACTGGAGGATTCTTTGGAGCGGCACAGGGCAGTGTCGCAGGGTCCTCAGCTGCCTGCGCCTCCTGGCGTCCGCCGCACTTTCTATTGCGCCACATGCCAGGCCCTGGCTGCGGTGCGGGCCTTGTTCCCCCCCCCCAGCCTTCATTCTTATGCGGGCGTATCCTGAGGGCTTTTTTCGGGTGGCGGTTTCTTCTTGGGTGGCCGTGGCAGCGCTGCGGGACTTCCGCGCCGCCCCGCGCTGACAGGCGGCCGTCGATACTAATTTAGTCCCCGGCTTCATTTCGGGTCTACTCGGCCGCCGCAGCCACGCCCCCGCCCTCTCTTATAAGCAGGCTGCTTTCCCGCCCGTTCTAGGACCACCCACCCTCCTAGCCTGTAACTGGGCAGCGGGCGGTCTTCTCTTCGGGTCAGGAGGCTAGCTCCGCCCTTCTTCTTCTTCTCTCCTGAACCGCGCGTTCCTTTTACCTCAGGCTGCCGCCATCTTTGCAGCCTGTCAGCCGGACGCCTTTGAAGACATCGGACAGCGGAAAGGGGTCCCTCATTATCCTCTACTGCGGCCCTGCATCTCAGACGAGCTGGGCACATCGCCTTTCGGGACACCGGACCGTGAGTAGCTCTGCAACTGCAGACTGACACCCTCCTCTGCCTTCTGTCCCCCAACCTTCCGGCATCTCCTCGGGGTTCTTTCTTCTTTTCTTTCATTATGTCTAACCCCAAGCTGGAACGTGCCCGTCCGCCAGCACCCACTGGAACTTTGGTCAAGTTCTTTGCATGTTCCTCTTGTAATCGCAAACTTCCCTCAGGTCAGCCCACTCCCCTCTGCTTAGACTGCAGTAATCCCATTCAGCCTGATGCCGTCCAGGAGCCATCTATTGCGCCACGTGAGAGTGAACCCCCCCCCCCTTTCCTGGCTGGGCCTCTTCTCTATCACAATCAGTGGCGGCCTCACCAGGGTGTCTCAGTCCCTACTGGCCGTTCTTGATAAGTTGCCCCTGGACACTTCTGCAGGGTCCAGCAGGTTGCAAGGGGTTCCATCTGAGCCAGCCAGCAGAAGCCGCAAAAGACCCAGGCAGGATCTCCGGCCAGAATCCTCTCCTGACCTGGTCTCTCCACATAGTCCTTCCCAGCAGTCGCCTTCCCGTGCCTCCTCACCCGAGTCAGGTGAAGCGTTCTCGGATGCGTCATCCAAAGAGATTTTAGAGCTGGATTCGGACCAGGATGCGGACATGAAGGTTACGGTACAGAACCTTATTGCTGCGATTAACCGCACCTTCGAAATACAGACTCCCCTGTGAAACCCTCAGATCTGGAGGTTTCGTTCAGACGGGCAGAAACACCTTCCAGAGTCTTCGCCTCCCACTCTGAGTTTGGCAAGATCCTTACCAGGGAGAGAGAAAATCCGACCAGACGCTTTCAAAGAGGGAAGCGCCTCGGCGTGCTCTATCCATTTTCAAAAGAGCTCACCGACAACTGGTCGGCTTCCCCCTCTGTAGACGCTCCCGTGTCCAGACTATCTTAACAACACGGTCCTCCCGATTTCAGGTGTGGCGTCGCTAAAGGATTCTAATGACAGAATTATAGAATCCTTAGCAAAGTCAGCATTCGAAGCGGCTGTGGCGGCGCTAAGCCCAGCCTTCGCTTCATCTTGGGTAGCATAGGCCATAGCTACTTGGGCGGAGAATCTCCGCAAGGGCATCCTAGATAAAGCCCAACCGGAGCAATTGGCCGAACTGGCTAACCAGATCTCCCATGCAGGGTTTTTTTTTTCAGCTCTCTGCCTCCTTGGATGCCGCGTCTTGCGCGGCTCAGGCGTCCAACAATTTGGCTCAAGGCTTGGCAGGCGGATTTGTCTTCAAAAAAGTCCCTTACCAATCTGCCTTTTCAGGGAGCGCGTCTCTTTGGATCCCAGCTGGACCAGATTATTAAGGACACCACTGGAGGCACAAGTTCCCTCCTCCCTCAGTCCAAGCCTCGTAGGCCTCCGCTAAGGCGTCAGTTTCGGCCCTTTCGGTCTAACCAACAGAGGCCGCAGGCACGCCAGGATAGAAAGAAGGTCTCCTTCAGACCCACTCCCTCCTGGCGATATCACTCATCCCAGGGCAGATCCTCCAGGTCCAGATCTGGTCGGTCCACATCAGCATGACTATCAACGAAGTCCCGTGGGTCCTTCCCAACTGGACGGTCGACTCCTTTTCTTCAGAGACGTCTGGCTTGCCTCAGTAGAGGACGCTTGGGTCAGGGAAGTTGTATCTTCAGGATACAAGATAGTTTGTTTCTCGTCCTCTGGATCGTTTCTTCGAGTCCCGACCTCCAAAAGACCCTGCCTTAGTTCCGGGTTTCTTTGCATCCATCACCTCTCTCCTCAGTTCCGGGGTGATTTTGTCCGTTCCCGAATCAGAACGTTTCACAGGGTTTTATTCAAACCTGTTTGTAGTGCCGAAAAAAGACGGTGCAGTTCGTCCCATCCTGGATCTCAAGTTACTGAACAAGAGGGTCCGACTGCGTCATTTCAGGATGGAGTCTCTTCGGTCGCTAATCGCTTCCATGGAGGCGCAGGAGTTCGTGTTAAATAGACATTCAAGATGCCTATCTACATGTTCCCATCTTTCCCGGGCATCAGAGATTCCTGCGTTTTGCGATTCACCAGGACCACTACCAGTTCGTTGCACTGCCGTTTGGTCTCGCCACCGCACCCAGAGTTTTTACAAAGATCATGGCGGCGTTGATGGCCTTGTTGAGGATCAGAGGTCTCGTTCTTTTTCCATTTCGACAACATTCTGATCAAAGCTCCATCTTTTCACCAGGCTCGCCAAAGTCTTACCATCGTCCTCGACACCCTGTCCAATTTTGGGTGTCTCGTCAACAAAAAGAAGTCCTGCCTTGTTCCGACACAACGTCTGGTGTTTCTGGGCCTATTGTTCGACACTCGTCGATCGAGGGTTTTTCTCCCAGAGGAGAAGATAGTTTCTCTGCAGCGAGATGTACGATCGCTGCAGACCACACGACTTCCATCTCTCCGGACAACCATGAAAGTTCTAGGAAAGATGGTGGCGTCGACAGAAGCGATTCCCTTTGCTCAATTTCACTCCAGACCCCTCCAACAGGCCATCCTGTCTCGGTGGAACAGGTCTGTTCTTTCCCTGGATCGTCCAATTCACCTTTCATACCAGGTCAGGCAGTCCCTCATTTGGTGGCGGACGTCACCTCTCATTGCCCTAGGACGGTCATTCCTTCTCATTCACTGGCAGATAGTGACAACGGATGCCAGCCTCCTCGGCTGGGGGGCAGTATTTCGCAATCACACTGTTCAGGGTCGGTGGTTGACTAGAGACAGCTTTGCCGATCAACGTCCTCGAGATACGGGCGATATTTCTGTGTCTCGTTCACTGGGAGAGACTTCTCAGGGGCCTGCCAATCCGTATTCAGACAGACTGCCACGGTGGCATATATCAACCACCAGGGGGGGACACGGAGTGCCTCAGCCCTAGCGGAAGTGTCCAAAATTCTTCACTAGGCAGAGGTTTCAGTTCCAACAATATCCGCGGTGCACATTCCCGGCGTGGACAACTGGGCCGCCGATTTTCTCAGCTGCGGGGGTCTCGCGGCGGGAGAGTGGTCCTTACATCCGGATGTATTTCATCAGCTTTGCCGTCGTTGGGGAACTCCGGACGTAGACCTGCTGGCGTCTCGCCTCAACAGGAAAGTCCCACAGTTTGTATCCAGGGCTCGAGATCCTCTCGCCGCGGGCGCCGACGCTCTGACCATTCCTTGGTCTCAGTTCGAGCTCCCCTACCTGTTCCCTCCCCTTCCCCTTCTTCCCAAGCTGTTGAAGAAAATCAAAGCAGAAGGAATTCCAGTCATCCTCATCGCCCCAAATTGGCCCAGAAGGTCTTTGTTCACGGACATCGTCAACCTTCTCGCGGACTCCCCCTGGAAGCTTCCAGACAGGGCAGATCTGCTGTCTCAGGGCCCGATTTGCCACCCCAATTCTCGGCCGCTCAATTTGACGGCGTGGCTGTTGAGACCAAGGTTTTGAAACGATCAGGTTTTTCTGATCGGGTTATTCATACCATGATCCGGGCCAGAAAGCCATCGTCTTCCAAAATTTATTACCGTACTTGGAAAGCCTATTTCACTTGGTGCAAGGTCAATAACATTCCGCCCATGTCCTTTTCTCTCCCTTCTGTCCTGGCGTTTCTTCAGGCAGGCCTTGATGCGGGCCTTGCCCTCAGCTCTATAAAAGGTCAAGTCTCGGCGCTATCCATTTTGTTCCAGAAGAGATTGGCCTCCCGTCCTCAGGTCAAGACCTTCCTTCAGGGAGTGGCTCATGCGGCTCCTCCGTACTGTGCGCCCGTACATCCATTGGATCTTAATCTGGTTCTCGAGGTTCTGCAAGGTCCTCCCTTTGAACCTCTCAGGGAAGTTTCCCTATCTCTCCTTTCATGGAAAGTAGCCTTCCTAGTATCCGTCACCTCCATCCGGCGCGTGTCGGAATTGGCGGCTCTTTCTTGCCGCTCTCCTTTTCTGGTACTCCACCAGGACAAGTTAGTTCTGCGGCCTCCACCCTCTTTCCTTCCTAAAGTGGTGTCCACTTTCCACCTGAATGAGGATATTGTTCTCCCGTCCTTTTGTCCGGGTCCAACTCATCCTCGGGAGCGCTCCTTGAACAAACTGGACTTGGTCAGGGCGATGAAGGTCTACCTAGCTAGAACGACTCCTTTGAGGAAGTCAGACTCTCTTTTCATCATTCCAGATGGGGCGCGGAAAGGTCAGCCGGCCTCCAAAGCTACTATTGCTCGCTGGATTAGATCGGCAATTTTGGAGGCCTACCGGATCAAGCATCGAGTGGCCCCTCCTGGAATTAGAGCTCACTCTACCCGGGCAGTGGGTGCCTCCTGGGCGGTGCGCCACAGAGCTTCCGCGCTGCAACTTTGCAAAGCTGCAACCTGGTCATCTGTTCACACGTTTGTAGAATTTCACAAGGTCCACACCTACGCTTCGGCGGATGCCAGCCTAGGTAGAAGGATCCTGAAGGCAGCGGTGGTGAGTCCGCTGGCCTGATGGAAGTTTGTTTTCCCTCCCCAGGGACTGCTTTGGGACGTCCCATGGTCTCTGTGTCCCCCAATGAAGCTATAGAGGAAACAGGATCTTTGGGTTGCTTACCGTAAAATCTGTTTCTCTGAGCCTTCATTGGTTGGTTATGTACAGTTGAGTTGCCCTGTTTCAATCTATTCTGTTACTTCTCCTACTGCTTTCTCACTAACTGAGGAAATTCCTGCCGGTTGGTGGGGTGTATACTGCGGAGGAGGAGCTAACCTTTTTTTGTGCATAGTGTCAGCCTCCTAGTGGCAGCAGCATACACCCATGGTCTCTGTGTCCCCCAATGAAGGCTCCGAGAAACAGATTTTACGGTAAGCAACCCAAAAATCCTGTTTTGTTTTTTTTTTAATATTTAAAAAAAAATGAACATTTAACTTTTTTTCACAAAAAAAATACTTAAGGTTCAATTTTTTTTATTTTACCAAGGGTAACAGGAGAAATTGGACCCCAAAAGTGCAATAACGCGCGATCAAAAAGACGCATATAAATATCCATGGTACCGCTGAAAACGTCATCTTATCCCGCAAAAAATGAGCCGCCATAAAGCATCATCAGCAAAAAAATAAAAAAGTTATAGCTCGCAGAATAAAGCGATGCAAAAATAATTATTTTTTATATAAAATAGTTTTCATTGCATAAAACCGACAAAACTTAAAAAAACGACCTAAATGAGGTATCGCTGTAACCGTACTGACCCGAAGAATAAAACCGCTTTATCAATTTTACCGCACGAGGAACGGTATAAACGCACCCCCCCAAAAGAAATTCATGAAAGGCTGGTTTTTGTTCATTCTGCGTCCCAAAAATCGGAATAAAAAGCGATCAAAAAATGTCATGTGCCCGAAAATGGTACCAATAAAAATGTCAACTCGTCCCGCAAAAAATAAGACCTCACATGACTCGGTGGGTCAAAATAAGGAAAAATTATAGCTCTCAATATGTGGTGATGCAAAAACTATTTTTACAATAAAAAGCGTCTTTTAGCGTGCGACAGCTGCCAAACATAAAAACCGCCATAAATAGTAAAGCAAACCCCCCGTTATCACCCCCTTAGTTTAGGGAAAAATAATAAAATGTAAAGAAAATGTATTTATTTCCATTTTCCCATTAGGGTTAGGGCTAGGGTTAGGGCTGAGATTAGGGTTAGGAGTGTGTTGGGGTTAGGGTTGGAGTTGTAATTGGGGGGTTTCCACTGTTTGGGCACATCAGGTGCTCTCCAAATGCAACATGGTGTCTGATCTCAATTCCAGCCAATTCTGAGTTGAAAAAGTCAAATGGTGGTCCTTCCCTTCCAAGCTCTGCCATGCGCCCAAACAGTGTTTTACCCCCACATATGGGGTATCAGCCTACTCAGGACAAATTGCAAAACAACTTTTGGGGTCCAATTTCTCCTGTTACCCTTAGGAAAGTAAAAAATTGGGGGCAAAAATATCATTTTTGTGGAAAAAAAATGATCTTTTTATTTTCACGCCCGGGCGTTATAAACTTCTGTGAAGTACTTGGGGGTTCAAAGTGCTCACCACACATCTAGATAAGTTCCGTGGGGGGTCTAGTTTTCAAAATGGGGTCACTTGTGGGGAGTTTCAATAGTTTAGGTACATCAGGGGCTCTCCAAAGGCAACATGACACCCGCAGACCATTCCATCAAAGTCTGCATTCCAAGACGTCACTACTTCCCTTTCGAGCCCCGACGTGTGCCCATACAGTAGTTTTCTCCCACATATGGAGTGTCAGCGTACTCAGGACAAATTGGACAACATCTTTTGGGGTCCAATTTCTCCTGTTACCTTTGGGAAAATAAAAAAAAATGGGGACTAAAAGATCATGTTTGTGGAAAAAATACGATTTTTTTATTTTCACGCCCGGTCGTTATAAACTTCTGTGAAGCACTGGGGGGTTCAAAGTGCTCACCACACAACTAGATAAGTTCCTTAGGGGGTCTAGTTTCCAAAATGGGGTCACTTGTGGGGGGTTTCCACTGTTTTGGTACATCAGGGGCTCTCCAAACGCAACATGGTGTCCGATCTCAATTCCAGCCAAAAACGTCAAATGGCGCTGCTTCCCTTCCGAGCTCTGCCATGCGCTGAAATAGTGGTCTACCCCCACATATGGGGTATCAGTGTACTCAGGACAAATTGCACAATAACTTTTAGGGTCCTGTTACTGTCTTACCGAGTCAATATGATGGACTTATGGTCCTTACATACGTAGCGCTCACTAATATACTAATTAGGCAAGAGACAAGAAGTCTGTGCTCAGTAAAACAATAATATTTTATTCTATTAAAATCAGAGATATTAATGAATCAACATATAAATTTGCACATGAATTTTAGCAGCACCAGTCTAACATTACATGATCAATACATCATCTATTCATAGAGAAAGTAAGCATCAATATATTACCGGATATTGTAGCATTACTCCTCTATCGGGGGACTCGATTGGCGAGGAGAAAATATCCCGTAAAACTCCATCACAGAAGATATGCCTCCATAAGTCTCCTGGAACGTCCCTACTCGCCAGTGGAAATTCCCTCGGTTATATACAAACTGTTCCTAGATATGAATCTAGTCCTGCGCACTACAACTTCTACAAGTAATGTTTACACAAGCTGTACAGCTGCGCAGTGAACATTCCAACTCGTGCTCTGCTCGTGTTACGCAAGCGCTGTATGGTTGTTTTTCACATTCCTTATGCATGTTCTCATCATGTACTCAAAGAGGTCATTCAGCGGTCAAATCCCCAGTCTCTGGTAATGTTGTACTGAATACTTTTGAAAAGGAATAATAAGACCCGTGATCACCTACCTACCATCTGGATACCTTTTCTAATATCAATCATACATCATTCATATCACATAAGTATCACAGTTACCCTTGGAAAAATAAGAATTGAGGGTGAAAAGATCATTTTTGTGGAAAAAATATGAATTTTTTAATTGTACGGCTGTATGTTATAAACTTCTGTGAAGCCCTTGGGGGTTCAAAGCTCTCACCACGCATCTAGATAAGTTCCTTGGGGGGTCTAGTTTCAAAAATGGTGTCATTTGTGGGGCGTTTCCACTGTTTTGGTACATTAGGGGTTTTCCAATCGCGACATGGTGTCCGATCTCCATTCCAGCCAAAAACGTCAAATGGCGCTGCTTCCCTTCCAAGCTCTGCCATGCGCCCAAATAGTGGTTTACGTCCACATGTGGGGTATCAGCGTACTCAGGACAAATTGCACAATAACTTTTAGGTCCTGTTACCCTTGGGAAAATAAAAATTGGGGGTGAAAAGATCATTTTTGTGGAAAAAATATGATTTTTTAATTGTACCGCTGTACGTTATAAACTTCTGTGAAGCCCTTGTGAGTTCAAAGTTCTCACCACATATCTAGATAAGTTCCTTGGGGGGTCTAGTTTCCAAAATGGGTCACTTGTGGGGGGTTTCCACTGTTTAGGTACATCAGGGGCTCTCCAAACGTGACATGGCGTCCGATCAGAATTCCAGCCAATTTTGCATTGAAAAAGTCAAACGGCGCTCCTTCCCTTCTGAGCTCTGCCATGCGCTGAAACAGTGGTTCCCCCCACATATCAGGTATCAGCGTACTCAGGACAAATCGCACAATAAATTTTGCAGTCCAATTTCTCCTGTTACCCTTGGTAAAATAAAAAAAATTGAACCTGAAGTATTTTTTTTGTGAAAAAAAGTTAAATGTTCATTTTTTTTTAAAATATTCAAAAAATTCCTGTGACGCACCTAAAGGGTTAATAAACTTTTTGAATGTGGTTTTGAGCACCTTAAGGGGTGCAGTTTTTAGAATTGTGTCACTTATGGGTATTTCTATCATATAGACTCCTCAAAGTGGCTTCAAATGTGATGTGGTCCGTAAAAATAAAATGGTGTTGCAAAAATGAGAAATCGCTGGTCAAATTTTAACCCTTATAACTTCCTAACAAAAAAAAAAGTTTGGTTCCAAAATTGTGCTGATGTAAAGTAAACATGTGGGAAATGTTACTTATCAAGTTTTTTGTGTGCCGTATCTCTGTGATTTAAGGGCATAAAAATTCAAAGTTGGAAAATTGTGAAATTTTCGCCAAATTTCCGTTTTTTTTCACAAATAAACGCAAGTTATTTGAATGAAATTTTACCACTAACATGAAGTACAATATGTCACGAGAAAACAATGTCAGAATCACCGGGATCCATGGAAGCGTTTCAGAGTTATTACCTCATAAAGGGACAGTGGTCAGAATTGTAAAAAATGGCCCGGTCATTAACGTGCAAACCACCCTTGGGGCTTAAGGGGTTAAAATTATTTTTACACTTTTTTTTTTTTAACTTTATTACATTGTTCCAGGTGGGACATCACTGTCCTGTGACAGATCGCTGATCTGTGACATCACAGATCACTGTGACAGATCAGCGATCTGTCACAGGCACTGCACAAGGCTTCCTCGTGCCTGCGCTTTGCAGGCACTGAGAAAGCCAGCTCCCTACAGGCCCCCGAAGGCCCCCGTCGCCATCTTGGATCCAGGGACCTACAGGGATGGAGCCCCCCGCAGCAGCGCTGCACATTGCGCTGCTGTGGGGGCTCAGGGAAGCACGGAGGGAGCCCCCTCCCTGCCGATGCTTCCCTTTAACCCCCAGTACACCGCGATCGTGTTTGATCGCGGAGTGCAAGGAGTTAATGTGTCGGGGGCGGTCCGTGACCGCCCCCGACACATTGTGCCGGGTGTCAGCTGTGATAATCAGCTGACACCCGGCCGCGATCAGCGGCGCTCACCAAGTGGGCGCCGCTGATTTGCTATGACGTAATATTCCTTTCATGGGAATTAGGTCCAGGGTCACATGGACGGAATATTACATCCATTGTAGGAAAGGGGTTAAAGCTAAATTGACAGCAATTTGTCCGCAAATTAGTTGATGGATGCTACAGTTTCTTCAGCCATTTCTAGTATCTTTTATATTAAAAGTGAATTTCAAGATAACGATGTTTTGCATGTATGCTTTATATAAATTTTGAGGAGTTCTTACCGAAAGTTGCTCCATTACCGGTGACATTGTCCCAGGGTACGCGTATACTCAACATATACATGCAATGCTAGATGAAGCCATGACCCGGTCACTGATTTTACTCTCTTACTCTAGCTCCTGATTTTAGCCAGACATCAGAGTGCCCCTGTAGAGCCATTATGACCTTCTGTCCGCTTGTATAGAGGAACCCATTAGAAAATAGACTTTGAAGATCCGTCAGGTACCGCACCCAGACAGCTCTACCCAGCTCTGGTAATTGGCAGGTCTCTCAGCGTGCATGAACAGGAAGCGACTGGTCAATCACCTGGAGCGGCGCTGTGGAGAGCCGGACTTGTCTTGTCTAGCTTTCGTCCCCGATGGGATTTTTTAAAGTATATTTTTTCTGAAATACCCTAGGGTTTCAATGAAAGACATACTTGTCTGCAGTCATACAGCCAGGATCTGATCCATGCAGCTCGTGGTTCCAGCAGCATTGATCACTTCAGAGGTTCCTTTTTAAAGCTTCCATACTGTGAAAAATGGAAGGTTCACACTGCTCTAAGATCATCTCCAAGTCGTGGAGGACATTTGTGTTTTTTTTTATTCCCAATTCACTTGTTTGTACTGTAGACTTATACTAAATCTTCAAATGGCAGTAATTGGGTTGTCTCGGTCCCAGTTTGTGCAGGACTGCCGGCTCCTCTTGTACTTGCAGCTTCTTCTCTCTTCCTTGCACACAGGTTGAATAGCTGCCAAGGCTGCTCTGATCTCTAAACTATATTATCAAGCATATACCCTCCATAACCTTAATAAATTATGGTCTGCACTCCAGGCTGGAAGAGCACGGGAAAAGGGAAGGATTCCCACCTTGTAACCTTCAAGAGTCAAAATCGAAAACTTGTGTAACAGATTTCTTTACTGATATCTCAGTCATTAGTCCAGCCAGAACTTGTATTTTTCTTCAATCCAATGTATTGTTGCCAGAATACTTGAAGAAACCACCAATATTTTGGTCCTCCCAGGAAATTGGTCATGGTGGTATTCTACAAATGAAGCCTAAAAAAAATCCAGCCGTATTATACACAGTGTTACATATAATAGTATAAATGATAAAACCTGTCCGTAGAGGTGAATGAAGCCAAAATACCTGATGATGTGGCCAATAATCACATTAGAAAATGTCATGGTTTTTGCTGGCCGCTGACCATTAATGCCCTGTTTCCTGCGTTTCTCACAGCACATTGTTGTCCCGGCCATTTTGCTGTATTTCTTCTTTTAAGTAATTCCAACTTTCAAATCATCTTCTCAGAACTGATGAAGTGAGTAGACGAAACGCCTGTGATGGTTGTGTACTGACCGGCACATGAATTCTTTCTCTTCAGGAAGCAGCACGTTATTTCAGGCCCTGCTCATTAAATGCCTGAAGCGACAGGTCATGGCCATTTGCAGGTACACCCCCCGCAGAAATACACCACCTCGTTTTGTCGCATTGGTCCCACAGGAAGAGAAGCTGGACGATGAAAATGTGCCACTGAAACCTCCTGGTGAGAGCATTAAAGATTTATATTATTTACCTCAGGAGACGAAAATAGAATGATTGTTAATGTGCTATAAAAGTGGGTTATTGCATCATGTCCAATGCAAACATTCCCGGGGGTGTCCACTGTATGTGGCACTTACTAGTATAAGTGTATTGCAGGTTCAGCACAGATCTTCTGCTTTGTGAAGCGTTGCCCGCGTGTTGGATCCATGCAGCGCTCACGATGATGGAGGGGCAGTTGGCTAGACCTGTCCATCAGTCACATGCTCGTCCATCAAGCTCCATTTTGTAGACCGGAGAGCTTGCAGTCTGTGGGACCTACTGGGATCCCTGCCGATTTATAGAATGGGACTCTAAAGAGCTCTACCTGAATAGAGCGGAGATCAAGCCTGCACATCTCCCCTCCATTCATTGTCTATGGGACTGTCAGAGATGGCCAACTACACGGTGACAGTGCAGGCATCATTGACGCCTCTGTAGGCTGTTGTATACTTTTAGAAGTTTCATGCATATTACTATGCATAAGACAAACAAATTATTTCCGCAACTGCCAAGTACTGTGTCATTATACCGCCTCTCCTCCTCCCCTGGAATTCTGCTCCCTGGTGCACAACATGTAGAAATATGTAATAGGCACATGGGAGTAAAGATAAGAGCCGGCTCCTTTTCCAGTGAGTTGAAACGTTGTGAGGAGTCGGGTGCCTGAATGCTGAAAACATCCGTGAAGAGAGCGGCCAGGTCAAGTCCACAAGTGCTTGCACCTTTCGTGCCTTTCCCACCATAAATTCAGGACAACTGTGTACCAGTTATGTTCCTGTGGTAAGATTGCGGGGACCTGCTTCTACTATTTGTTGGCACAGCCTGAATTTACTACATAGCAATAAATCTCCCTTCTTGCCAACTGTGGAGGAGAAACACTTGAGTTTACACTGCAGATTGTTCTGTAACCCTTGAAAGTCCTGCGTCCAGAGACTGTGACTAGGTACAAACATAAAGGACATGACTGCACATAAAATAAGTGAGCAAATTGGAGGCAATTAAAAGGTTATTATCAAAATAGCAAGCTATCCCTCCATTCATTGTCTGACTTCAGCTCTCCACTACTTGTGGCATAGAAATATGCAAATAAAGTCCGTGGATTTAAGAGTCTCAAACACGGGACTAGCCAGATCTGGCTAGTCCTGTGTTTGAGACTTTTAAATGAGGCTCCACGGACTTTATTTGCATATTTGTATTTCCCAGGGAGCAATTCACCTAGGATTTCACTGATTGAGCACCTTTGCCGGCTGCCGCAGTGTTTTCTTTGGCTGGTCTCCCTGAGGTCAGTGATTGTTTCGTGATGTTGGTCTACTAGGCATTGCTCCCACCTAGCCAGAATCCTACTCCACACTGATGAAGGGCAACACCCTGAAACAGCTGTCTGTGGATGGATACCTGGCCTTAGTATTTCCCTTGTCATATCTGTAAACTCGTAAAGAGCTGGATATTGACTTAAAGAGCCACTTAATATGGTGGTAATGGTGGTTTCCGAAAGGAGCCACTCCTTGGCTCGGTCCTTCCCTGGAGGAAGATCTGGCTAGTCCCGTGTTTGAGACTCTTAAACGAGGCTCCGCGGACTTTATTTGCATATTCGTATTTCCCAGGGAGCAATGTACCTAGGATTTCACTGATTGAGCGCCTTTGCCGGCTGCCGCAGTGTTTTCTTTGACTGGTCTCCCTGAGGTCAGTGATTGTTTCGTGATACTTGTGGCATAGAGCATGAATGGGGTGGGGGCTGATTATGCTGCAGTTCTCGGCATCACTGGGGGTCTCCAGAACTGCTGGGGGTGATTGACAGGTCTCTTGAGGTCATGCACATAGGGAGAGACCTGTCAGTCCTCTGAGAGCGCTGGAATCCCCCAGACTAGTCTGGTCTCCAGCAATGGACTCTGATTGGATCTCCTAAGTATATGGCGGCCGAACCCCACTAATCTGAGCATGTTGCTGTACCAGAGTGTCATTGTTTAAATTTCAAGATTATAACACTAATATTTCTGCTTGGCTTTTGGATTTAGGTTTCAATCTAATTTTCATCCCATTTGCTGACGACATTCGTACAATTAATAACCATGAGATCATTCCTGCTAGCGAAGAACAAGTGGATAAGATGAAAGAAATTGTCCACAAGCTGAGATTTAACTACAGGTATGTGGGGGTGATGTATGTTACATGGGTAGGTTCCTATCGTGTGGCTCCTTTGTGTGGTTGAAGACCTCTCCCACCAATGGGATGAATGGGCACACAAGTCTGAAGGCATCTGCCCAGAAACTTCTCCTCTCTGGGCTCATGCACCATGGGACAGTACCATAACATTATTGGGATGTGTTCACTATGGATTTTTCCTCCTCAGAGGTTTTCAAAGGAAATCCATGTTAGACATCCGTGCATTTTTTTCCCTTTGATTTGATCAGATTAAGATTGGAATAGACTTCACAAGCCATTCCGTTGAAAAATCTGATGTCACACCTTTTTATTTCCTCAGTAAGGTTTTCAAGGCCTTATTGAAAAAAATCTCTGTATGAAAAGCAATGTGGAGTTTCCATTGAAATCCTCTAGTACCAAGAAACAACAAAAAAAAAAAAAAAAAAAAAAGGTGAAAAGATAAGGAGATCCGTAATGTAATAAACTGAAGAAAACGGGTTTAATCTACGGTAATCGTTCAGGGAGTCTGTTAGAAATACTCATCTGGTAGAGATGTGCAAACGTAGACCCTATGAAGGCCTCGTCTGGGCGTGCAAACCTTCCCAGTAAGTGAAAGGCTGCTGCTCCGTCCGGGGAAGATCAATAGTGAAATATTCAAGCAAAAATGGACCTCCTTCAGTATGGCAGGCGCAGCTTAGATCCTCATGAAGGTACTCCGCCATCAGGATAGCTCAATAAGAGTCATTTTATTGAAAATATTAAAGGGAACCTGTCAGCAGGTTAGGCCAATATAAGTTACAGCCTCTGCCTTTTAGGTCTTATATACAGCATCCTATAATGCTGTATATCTGCCCCCAACCTGACCTGGAAGAGAAGAAAAATAACTTTTATTAGGCTGGTTTCACATTTGCGCTTTTGTGCGCAGCACATCGTGCGCACCCGTGCACCTATGTTTAAACATGACGTGCGCATGGTCTTGCGCACACTTGCGTTTTCGTGCGCATGCGTTTTTTTGTCTTTCGTGCCAGGCGCGCCAGACGCAACATGTTGCATTTTTTGGTGCGCCCTGTCTCGGCAAAAAAACGCATGCGCACGCTTGCACACGGAATGCTCAAAAACAACACATTGAAGTCTATGGGAACGCATGCCTGCACATGGTCTTGCGCACGATTGCGTTTTTTTGCGCATGCGTTTTTGAGTTAAACAAGTCTAGAATGTTCTCTAGACAATGGAAAAAATGACACACCTAAAAACGCATGTGCTTTAAAAAAACGCAAACGCATGCAAAAACGCATGTAAAACGCAAGCAACGCTGCGTTTTTTTGACGCATCAGCGTGCGCATGACGTTAAAAAAAGCGCGTTTGTTTTGCGTTTTTCTTTGCGTTTTTTATGCTCCCGATGCGCTGCGCAAAAAAACGCTAATGTGAAACTAGCCTTATAGTCACCTGCGGGGTGGTGCGGTCCGAGGGGTGTTGCTTGTCTTGGTCTGGTGTTTCCCATCTTCTTATGATCGCTGCCCTCTTGCTTGCTTTGTGTGGATGACGCGATTCTGCATCATCCACACAGACTCCCTGGAATCGCGCTCCTGCGCAGGTGTACTTCTCTGACCTGTTGAGGGCTGAGTGAAGAACTGCAGTGCGCAGGTGCCGGGGCTCTTTGACCTATCCCGACGCCTGCACACTGCAGTTCTTTGCTCTGCCCCAGTCATGGCAGAGAAGTACCCCTGCACAGGAGTGCGATTCTGGGGAGCCTGTGTGGATGATGCAGGGTCGCGTCATCCACACAAAGCAAGCAAGAGGGCGGCGATCATAAGAAGATGGGCGGCACCGGACCAAGAAGAGCGACACCCCTTGGACCGGACCACCCCGCAGGTAAGTATAATAAAAGGTAATTTTCTTCTCTTACAGGTCAGGTTGGGGCAGATAAATATTATAGATATTATAAATTAAATAATAATAAAAATAAAATTCTAATGATATGTACAAATATAATAAAATATATGTATAATTATAAATATTATAAAATGGTGTGCATCAGCCCTGAAAGGCCATGATTGTAACTTATATCGGCAGAAACTGGTGACAGGTTCCCTTTAAATGAACGTGTTTCAGCGCAGCTCCTGCTTCTACAGTTTCATCCTGCCATATAGTGAGGGAGGACTGTTTTGTGTGAATAAACCAATGAATTCAATAAAGAGGCTATCTGAAGTGGGTGTTCATGTGGATTTTGGGATGGATTCCCTGTAAACAGACTACCATAACCTTAGTGGATGACCTGTATCAGCGTGCTGTAAGCTTTGAGGTACACATTTAAACTGGATCAGCCAAAATAATTTAAAGCACTGTTCCTGATTCAGTAATTTTAGTAACGTGCCCCCATGGCCAGAGCGATGTCACTTTGTCTCCATTTCTAAAGTTTATGTACAGATGGAACGGAAAAGACAATGTCAGGCCCATGTAACTGTATCTACATAGTGGAAGTGGCTTTCACCCCCAGACTTATATGTGCATGTAGCGCTTTCAAAGACAAGTCCAGCAATGCCTTTACATAGCCAGTCCGTTCCTTAATTACTGAGAAATCAGCGTTTTAAATTATATGCAAATGAGGCAGAATCTGAAGCCTCTGTCACTCCAGCTCTATCCCTCTCAGCACCGCCTCCTTCTTGACAGACTGCCTCTGTGCTGTGTGACTTCAGGCTAAGGAGCTGTCACACAAGCAGAAGGCAGTGCTGAGTGGGGAATAGAGCTGGAGTGACAGAGGCTACAGATTCTGCCTCATTTGCATATCAATTCAATACCTAATTTCTCAGTAGCAGTCTAAGGGACTGGCCATGTAAAGGTATTGCTGGACTCTCGTACATGTGCATATAGTTTAAGGGGTGAATTCCTGCTGACAGATAGATATAGCAATGTCTAGTTGCATCAATGCAAACCCCCCACATTAACTATTTTTTTATAAGATTCCTCTGATCTCCAGTACTGTAAACTATCACAGTGAAGCTTGGAAGATTAAAATGTTTCTTTTTCTCTGAGGGGAGGCATACAGAATGTATTTTAATATTTTCCATTAAATATTTAAGTCCCTTTTTTAAAAAGAACTGGAAATCCCTAGTGGTTCTCATTAACCCATCCTGTTCTTATGGTCCTAGGAGTGACTCATTTGAGAACCCCGTACTACAACAACACTTTAGAAACCTGGAAGCCCTCGCCCTTGACTTGATGGAGCCTGAACCCATTGAAGATCTAACATGTAAGATAGTGTGGTCTTTACTCCTTTTTGTCTATTATTATAATGGACTAGAAACCTGTTAAGAATGTTTGTCTGTCCTTTTATAATGCAAAACCATTAAAGGAGGCTTCCTAGTAACCCATGTTGCTGCAGTGTCATGTACATACATGATATATGTATATATCATAATCAAGCTGGCGCAAATTAGTAATTGAATAAACTTACATTTTGTTGGTTTGGACGTTCATCTTGGCTCAAAAAATTGCTATTTTTTTCTTTCAAAATGCATATAATTCTGCTCAAAATCAACTGTCTGAACATCTGTTTCTGTGCTGTACTTTGTTTTAGGATTAGATTTCATTGGAACAGTTCTAAAACAAACTTTACAACAAATAAACAGATCTGCTCAATGGAGAATGTGGTTTCGCACTCTATAGTACTTTCTCAAGGGGATCACAGTAAATAGTGTGCAAAACGTGCGTTGGGGTACAGTCAACTAACTTTTGAATGACAAGTTAATGAAGGGGTTAAAGTGCAATTGTGCACATTATACATGTTACTATATAACGTTAAGCATGATCCATATAATGACTTTTAGTTACCCAAACTTCACAATAGATGACTGTACCCCGACGCATGTTTCGCACACTATTTACTGTGGTCCTCTTGAGAAAGTACTGTGGGGTGCAAAACCACATTCTCCATTTAGCAGATTTGTTTATTTGTTGTAAAGTTTGTTTTAGAACTGTTCCAATGAAATCTAATCCTAAAACATAAAGTACAGCCCAGAAACCGATGTGCAGACAATTGATTTTGAGCAGAGTTATATGCATTTTGATAGAAAAAAAAAATGTTAGCAATTTTTTTAGGCAAGATGATCGTTTTCCCTGCTATATATCATTCAGCTGGTAGCTGGATAATATGCTGCAGAAATTATGTGGTGAATTCCTTGCATAGATACGGACCGAGGCCCATTGTTACTGACAGCCTGTTCTGAAACACCGGAAATAACCCTCTGGCCATTGGCATCAGCAACTACTAAACATGTTGTTCCAATGAAGGCTCCAGAGGACCATTCCCGGGGATGTTCAGGTTCTGTTTCTACATCGTTTTACATCTTTCTGGAACCCAAGATGGTGTTGACCAATAATTACGGTTCTGCCAACTGTTTGATGTGTACGGGGCCCCAAACAGCTGTCAAGGGAAATAAGGATCCAGCATGTCTGCTTTTAGACTGCTGATCCTTTTCTCTCTGAGATGTGATGCCTGGTAGCAGCTCTCTTATAAAGAGCACTTGGCTGAATAAGCACGCCTGTGTATGAGAGAGCTGGTCGAGATGGCTGCCAGCTAAAGATTCATACAAAACATTGTTTAGCTAACAGCCATCTTGTGTGTGTGTCAGGCTTTAAAGGGATGGGCAGTGTTTGGCTGCAGTGGTCACATGCCCTTCCAGGTGACTAAAGCAGTGGAGGAATGGTTAGGTTACATTATTATTTTGTAGCATTCTAGGTGTTTTTCAAATGAACTTTTAAGGAAGAGACAACACTCTTTAAAACTGTAAAGTGATAAGGAAGAAGAACAATCGCCATTTCAAGATGGCAGGCTGTGTCGGTAAAATGAAACCAAACCATTTGATTGTATTGTAAATCACTTGCTGACTCGCGCAGTCTGAAACTATTGCATTTCTGGCAGGAAGAAGGTTGATTGGACGGAGTGACTTCTTCTCTGAATAGTACAAGTGTTGGCTGCATACTCCCATAATGAAAGATTACATTGATTGTAACTAAGAATAAAACAGGGGACACTAAGTGGACAGTGGTAGTGGAGGGGGGGGAGATTTGTGTGGGGTTTGTCACTATTACCTACACATGTTTGTGGTTTTTCTTTTTTCAATTCTAGTACCAAAGACCGAGATGATAGATAATCGATTGGGTTCCCTGGCAGAAGAATTTAAAGAACTGGTGTATCCACCCGGGTATAACCCAGAGGGCAAAGCTGGAAAACGGAAACAGGGTAAGAGAAGAAGCATTTGGCAATAATATTAATTTTGTATTAAATGCTACAAGCAGGAATCTCTTTATAGGGTATTGCAGCTACGGTTGTCATATACATAGGATTTGTGAGGATTCAGGCACCAGGACCCTACTAATCTTAAAGGGGTTGTCCGTCCTTAAGTTACAAGTCTGCAATCACTCTGTGTCTACAGACTTACACGTTTTCACATCGTGTGCACTGCCCATTGTGAGGATTCTCCATTGCTTTGAGCAGGTCTCAGAATGAAGAGGGAAACCGGTGATTCCTAAGATGGAATAACGACTGCTGGCAAAACTAAGTGGAGCGATGAGGTTTGGTGGAGACGGCCAGAGAAGAGCACACCGCTCCGCTGAGTTTGCCAGCAGCCCCGATGCTATCCCAACTCTTCTGCATTCTGTGCCAGTGAGATCAAGGCTCGGGAAGACCAAAGTATCAATCAGTATTTGTTATCTTGCCTCATTACAAAGAGTCCTCAATTGGAGACTGCTGTATTCCTAGCACATTCTATGTTATTTCTCCGTAGGACTCGTTCACACGACCATGTTTTCAGTCTGATTGCTGTCTGTGAAAAAAAAACCAACTGCATTCGGACCAATGTTATTCATTAGGGCAGTGCAGATGAGAGATTTTATTTTTCTGACGGAATCTGTGTGGGGAAAAAAATGGCAGCATAAACTAAATTTTTCACCCATTCATGTATAGAGCAGCGTAAAAAAAAATTTAGATGCCATATGGAGCCACAATACAGCGTCCTGTTTTTCAGTATTCATTACAATTCTGTAATATAGGAAACCGTATATGAGTAAAAACGGATTGTACAAGGATGACAACTGAGAAAAAATCATCCCACTTTTCTGGATGAAACTCTGAATAATTTTTTTATACGCTCGTGTGAACCTGCCCTGACTGGCACCTCCGCAACTGCCAGCTTGTTCTTCGAGGAATCCGGACCTGACCGTTTCCCTTTCAAGACTTGCTTTTGCCTTTTTGTAGGAGATGACAGCGGCCAGGCTGGGAAGAAGGCGAAGACAGAAACCTCCATTTCTGAAGCCGATCTAAGAGCTTATGTGGAGAAGGGAACGTTGGGAAAACTGACCGTGCCGGTTTTGAAGGAAGCTTGTCGTAATTATGGGCTAAAGGGCGGGAAGAAGCAGGAGCTTGTGGATGCACTTGTTGATTACTTTAGTAAAAAATGAATATTTACTCCCCAGAATGGGAAAAAGTGTAGATCTAAACATGATTTTCTCTGACATTCCACTGTTTTGTTACTAATATTATCTGCTAATGATAGAAGCCTTTATAATACTGCGCATCAAAAGCAGAAAAATCCAGTCTATGATCACATGTAAATTCTTACTTACAAAGCTGGAATAAAGTTTTTCATTTTTGTAAACAGCCGGGTGGCATGTCACGTTACTTTCCGATTTTCTGCTGTTTCGTTGTTACCGAGATTCCTGCACAGGTCATTATTTCATTGGTAAAAACATGTCTGCCTGTGGTGTACATGGTGCTGGTTTTTCCCCATGAGTTAATGATGGAAAAGCAGCATGTAATTCTTATAGATTCTTCCACAAAAAAAGCTCTAGTTTTTGATACTGACTGTTTTAGAAGCAGAAAACTTTTATTTGGACTTTTCAAAAAGCACAAAAAAATTACTTTTATTTGGACTTTTCAGTAAAAAAAAATTCTGGTAAAAAACTGAACATGCACTAACACTGTTGAACCTACAAGAGAACCTGGAGTCTCAATTGCCCCAAAAGGTATAAACACAAACAAAAACGTCCTATATCACACAGCCCCCCGAGGAAGCCCTATTGGGTGAAACGCGTCGTGTTATAGTGAGGAGCATCAGGACCCCACATGGGTAAGGACTTTTTTTGCACTATAGTACTTTAGAAATTTTAATATCTCAGGTAGTGTGTGTTTTGGTCAGTGACTATATAGGGATACCATTCCTTCAGTCTCCCCTGGCATTTTATGATTGCTGAGGAATTTATGTGGACTTTTTGGCTGATTATATTGGATTTTATACGCATTACTAACAGCCTTTTAGAGGAGTTAGGATGGTTGGCCTATTTACTGTTTACAATTTTTGCACAACCTACCTTTTTGTACTAACATTATTAATGTGTGCTATATGAAAGTTCCTGATGCACTTCTTATGTGTCTTACCACCTAGGATAATACACTCATTTTTTATCATGTTTGTACCACTATGTATATTCTAATAATAAAAAGATATTTTCACAAGATATTGGACGTTTTTGTTTGTGTTTATACCTTTTGGGGCAATTGAGACTCCAGGTTCTCTTGTAGGTTCAACATTATTTCAGGGAGTCGCCTATTCTTAAAGATGTATTGATGATGGCGGGTTTGATACCTTTTGTTGTACATGCACTAACACGTACAGTTAGAGGATTTTTTTCTCTTCATAAGTTTGTAGTATCACCTTACTCAGCACCTGTGCTGCAGTCTATAAATGTTTATCCAACCCCCTCACTCCCCTGTAAAACCTTTTAAAGATCCTACGCCTGCGCAAACAAATCACCGGCTCCGCGCCTGGGCAAACAATTCTCCATCTCATGCTGGCGCAGTGTACTCTACCCTACTGCGGGCAGAGCCGAAAACATCAGTGCGCATGCACACAGCAATGGTGACAGTTCCAGTACATGAGCCAGAAAGATGTATGCCAGTGCATGCGCAGTGATGCAGTAGAGCAGAGAGCGCAGGCACAAGTGGGCAATTTCTTTGCGCAGGCGTGGGATTTCTCCAGCTATGTGGGTGATGCAGGTCAGGAGTTGTCAACCACTGCAATAAAAAGAGGAGGATGGCAAGCAGCAGAATGGATGGCTCTCAGACCAGACCGACAGGATTAACATACAGCGCAGTAGAACTGTAAAAGGTTTTTGGTTGGGTATGTAGCTCATGGGGCAGCTTCCAAACGGCAAGCATTCAATGCTGCTGAAAAACAAGTAGACTTTCAGACTGACTGACAGGTTAGTGATGAACTTTTCCACCACAGAAAAACAGCTTTTAACAGTACCAGCAAAGTGAATGAGACTTCGGAAAACTGATGCTCCTTATTTTTTCCTTGCGGATTTGAACCTTCAAAGTGTTTTCTTTCAAATCTTCAGGATGTCAAACTTTTGAGCGGTTTTCACCCATTTAAAAAGACACTCCTCCTCCCTCAAAGTTTATTTCCTCATAATATATTGCAATAATCATATAGCACTGTGTAGTTAAAATTGATCATTTTGCCTTTCTACCCAATTAATTCATCTTTTCTCTGTATGGAAACTGCACCCTCCTCCTCCTGCCAGGGACTTTTGCAGTGATTCATAACAGGAAAATTGACCTCCGGTTTCTACATAGAGCTTAGAAGGATTCAGCTCGTCTTAGGTTTTTATCACGAGATGTCATAGACCTAATGGAAAAGAAGAGGATTATCTGGGTCAAAGGGCAAAATGAGCAATTGTAATTACACAGTGTTGTATAATATAAGTGCAATATATTTAGAGGATAAAAATTGATTTAATAGCTTCTGTATCTGAATGTGAAAAAACATGCGTATTTTTCTGCTAACACTCAAAGTATATGCAGATTTTCTTTTACTGCAAAAAACAAACGGAGCATAGGCCAAATCTGCATGGATTAATATCCGAAACTAATACTGGAAACCCAAACAAAAATGCTCATGAATCATACCAAAAAAAAAGTTCCCCAGCTGTAGATGAATGTGTAATACAGTACAAGTGCTTCATGGGTTTTGCAATTCAGCTTCTAGTGATCATTGGAGTTTCGGTAACAGTAGAAGTCCATAAAACTTATTTTCAGGGTCTGCATAGAAAAACAAAGTTGGCGTATGCTAGTCTAAACTGATCTGTAGGCCAGATTAACATATCGTAGGCAGCCCCTCCATCCACCTGCTATGGGTACGAGCACACTGAACAGTCACGTCTTCCGTTTTACACACTTGACTGGTCCACATAGCTTAGCACGCTCCTGTGAATTTGGCATAAACCTGATATTAGTCCATTAGACAGTACTTGGATAGGTCAAAATAAATATCTCAGGAGAGGTAATTGGACATATCCATCTGCTGGACCAAATAAGATGACCATTTGGAAAGTTGCAGAAATCAGTAATTGAAAACCGAGCAAAAAAAGGCCATGAATCATATGAAAATAACTATTAAAAAACCCTTTATTGCATACATGGTTTGAAAAGAGGGTGGCACGGAGGAGACAGGTGCAATACACATATAACGCACACTGACGGCACTGATCTGTAGTGTATTAAGGTGACATATACAAGGTGTGAACAATATACAGAGTGGAATAAAGGGTAAACACCATCAGGGTTATAAAGGCCCCCCCCAGTCTGACACCACCCCCAGAAGGCTCACGCCGAAACGCACGTCGGGGTGGGCACCACACCTATCCTCTGGCCTACACAGGTATTGTGCATGTAACGATTGAGTTGTAATGCCTCTTCATTGTACATACACTGGTATGTTATAGAGCTGCATAGTACTTAGGCCTGGATCACACTTCCGTTTTTTAAAATCCGTCAAAATCCGTCGTTTTCCATTAAAAAACGGATCCGCCATTTTTTTTTGAGGATCCGTTTCTTTTGTCCCATAGACTTCCATTAGCGGTTACTGCGGATCTGTCAAAAAAAACAGATCCGTTTGCATCAGTTTGCGGCAAAACGGAAGCGGATCCGTTTTTTCACACTTTGACGGATGCAGGCGGATGCCAAAAAACTGATGTGTGAAACAGGCCTTACATGCAGCCCTTTCCTTGCACTATTACTACATATGACAATGGTGATACGCCTCACAATGACGTTATTTCTACCCGGAGACATTATATGTACTGTGTGGTTTTCCTTTCTTGTGCAGGCCTTTCATCTTAATACACTACAAATCATTGCTGTTAGTGTGCATTATTTTATATAGTGTTTTGTTCTCCGTGTCCTGCCTGTGTGATGTAAAATAATTGTTATGCTGTATATATACTCATTTTATCTTGTTCAAATGTTACCTTATGTGTATTCTCCCGTCTCCTCCGTGTATATGTCACCTTACTACACTACAGATCATTGCCATCAGTGTGCGTTCTTATATATAGTGTTTTGTTCTCGTGGTGTCCAGCAGTTATACTATATTACACTACTCAAAAAAATAAAGGGACACTTAAACAACAGAATATAACTCCAAGTAAATCAAACTTCTATGAAATCAAACTATCCTCTTAGGAAGCAACACTGATTGACAATCAATTTCACATGCTGTTGTGCAAATGGAATAAACAACAGATGGAAATCATTGGCAATTATCAAGACACCCTCAATAAAGAGAGTGGTTCTGCAGGTGGGGACAACAGACCACATGTCAGTAGCAATGCTTTCTGGCTGATGTTTTGGTCACTTGAATGTTGGTTGTGCTTTCACACTTGTGGTGGCATGAGACAGACTCTGCGAGCTGTGGCAAGGTTTGCTGTCTGTCAATGTAATGTCCAGAGGCGCTACCAGGAGACGTGGAGGGGGCCGTAGGAGGGCAATAACCAAGCAGCAGGACCGCTACCTCAGCCTTTGTGCAAGGAACAGGAGGAGCACTGCCAGAGCCCTACAAAATCACCTCCAGAGGCCACAAATGTGCATGTGTCTGCACAAACGGTTAGAAACCAACTCCATGAGGATGGTCTGAGGGCCTGACGTTCAGACTACCTATATACTCTTTATATTTTTCTAATTTTACCCTGTGTATTGCTCCTGTCTCCTCAGTGCCACCCTCTTTCCAATCCATGTATGCAATAAAGGGTTTTTTAATAGTTATTTTGATATGATTCATGGCCTTTTTTCTGTTTTCAATTACTCATTTCTGCAATTTTCCAAATGTTCATCTTATTTGGTCCAGCAAATGGATATGTCTAATTACCTCTTCTGAGATATTTATTTTGACCTATCTAAGTACTGTCTAATGGACTAATATCAGGCTTATGCCAAATTCACAGGAGCATGCTAAGCTATGTGGACCAGTCGAAAGTGTAAAACTGAAGACGTGACGGTTCAGTGTGCTCGTACCCATAGCAGGTGGATGGAGGAGTTGCCTACGATATGTTAATCTGGCTTACAGATCAGTTTAGACTAGCATACGCCAAGTTTGTTTTTATATTCAAACCCTGAAAATAAGTTTTATGGACTTCTACTGTTACTGAAACTCTAATGATCACTAGAAGCTGAAGTGCAAAACCCATGAAGCACTTGTACTGTACTACACATTCATCTACAGCTGGGGAACTTTTTTTTTACTGCTAAGAGCCATTTGGAAATTTCTACCATCATTCAGGGGCTGCACAAAATTTTCCTAATCTATTTGGTCAAATTCTTAATCTCACCCCTAATGTGGTAGCTGCTTCTATTTGGTGCAGCTTTGATGATGAGTATGTTGCTTCTCACATCTGCTCCAGGTTTGCAACAGTCTGAGGAGCAGTCAATTTTGTGTGATAAGTTTTATAAAGCACATACATCACATAGGAGACGCTGGAACTGCTGCATAGACAGCAGCGGGGACAGTGAGGTTGCCACTGCCCTCCCATCTGTGGGATGAGAGCACATCATGTGCCAAGTTCTCCCACAAAGTACATTCTCACACGTTAGCCAGCCCGAGCACTGTGGTCTCCACAAATCTAGCCAGGTGCCTTTTTTTTTTTTTTTTTTAGAAGAGGGAAAACAAACCATAATCTAAAACAGTGTATTAGTTAAATTAGTGACAAAATGTACAGTTGGTGGAAAAAAGTTGAGCTTGATGGATCTAGATTTTTTTTCAATCCATTTATTACATACTCCCCTGCATCTGTGCAGATAACTGATGTAACAAATCATTGTTACACTTTCTGTTCCTTTGAATAAACAGTTCACCTTGTAAGTTTTTAATTAAAAAATACAATATACAGAAAATAAAATATGGCAGAATGTTTCTGGTTAAATATTCTTGAAACTGAAGAATTTATTAACACAGGTACACTTTGTAGGATTATGGTTCAATCTGAAGACACAAATGAAGAATTCCAATTAGGTCATTAAAGGGGTATATTCAGAACTGTGAAACAAAACAAAAAAAATGTGCCTAAGCACAAACAGGTAGGTAGTTGCTACCTACCTGTTGTGTGTCCAGTGCCACTCTTTGCTGGCACCGAACGATTCAACTGCCTCTACTGACATCACGTAGACAGCAGCAGATTCCTTTCTGCCCCGCTCTGTTGACAGGGCAGGATTTCAAATCCATTCTTTCTGATCAACAGGAGCGCTCTGTGGCAGGCAAAACAGGTAGGTACTAACTATCTGCCTGTTCGTGAAAAACAAAATGTTCCTGAGCGCCAAGTCCCAGATATACCCTTTAACACTGTTACATTAATAAAATGAACATTAGAGCATGAAATTGAAGTCTAGAATTCTGCCATAAATTCAAAGTGTGATTCACACCAGTAGTCTCTCAATGGCTTGCTGAACAGACTGGATCTGGGGCTTCAGTTGAGAGCCTTCCTTGATGGTGACTGCACAAGCAATAACTGGTCTGGAAACCCCACAGGCTCTCCCTAAAGCCTGCTTGGATCGAACAAAGACATAAGGGACATTCTTGTCTTCACACAGAAGAGGAAGATGAAGGATGATCTCCAGAGGTTCTGCATCAGCTGCCATAGCAATGAACTCCGCAATGCCTCTGTTTAAGGTCTTTGTGGCTGTGAATAGAAGAGCACCATAGTAATGCATTTAAGACGATCACATTAGCTGCATGGACAGTAGAAGTGCTAAAGGAGGTAATAGAGCACAATTTTCAGTTTGTATAAAGCAAATCAGACAAGATTAGTCTGTCCAAAGCATGTCAGAATCTATGAGGCGTTATGCTGGACCCAGTAGTTGCAGCTTTGCTATATTTTCACTCCCATGAAATTTCTATACATTAAAATAGACTGAGCCTTTACATTTTTTTCCAGCAACCTTTCCCGTTGCCATAAAGCTTAGGGTGGATTCGGGCAGCATGGATGTGGCTGGTTGGGTCTATGGACAGTTTAAAAGAAGAAATTGAAAAAAAAAATGTTTTTCGTTGCCACCATTTTTAATGTATGCTGCTCTGGTCCTATATCATGTGAGCGCAGCTGTGACTAGACAACACAGTGTCCTCTAAGTGAACTGGCAGTCACTTTCAATATAAGTCTGAGACTCAGACGTTCCCATATACTTACATTGAGAGCTTGTGACCGTTATCTGACTTCTAGTTAGTCAAAATCTGATCACAAGATGGCAGAACTAGGATCAGAGCAGTGCTGAGAAGAGCAGATGGCAGCTGGTAAGCATATTGCGCTTGCGTGCGGTCGCCGCACACGTCAAATCGCTGCATGCGGACACATTCGCATACAACGCATGTCCCTGCGTACCCAATGTTAAGGCTAGGTACGCAGGAATCATACAGAAGTAGGCGGAGGTTCAGGGCAGAAGAAAGGAGGAAGTAGGCAGGCATCTGCAGCCCTCCTGAATGCAAATCTAAACCTAGCCTTAGTGACTGCTGACTAGTGAATGTTCACATTGCATACTGAAAGGATTCTCTGGTATCTACAGCAAGACTAAGTATGCTATCTGTATACTCCCAGCAACATTCCAACTAGATGTGTGTGGCCTCATTCAACACAAGTGAATTGAGCAAAGCCATGCATGACTAGTAGGAATGTGGCAAGGAGTATGCAGATCGTATACTTGTGGTCACATGATCACTTGGTCTTGCTGCCACCACTAGAAAATCCTTGCAGTGCACACAATGTGAGGATTCACAAGACTGCAGATGGTCACAGTAAGACTGGGCAGCCCATTTAAAGGGAACTTAGTACCAGGTTTGGCCAATATGAAGCAAAGCCACCACCTTTCAGGCCTGATATACAGTATTCTATAATGCTTTATATATCTGCCCCCAACCTGACCTGTAAGAAAAAACTTTTATCATACTCATCTGTGGGGCAGTGTGGTCGAAGGGGTGTTAATGTTCTTGGTCCGGTGCCTCCCTTCTTCCATCACCATCATCCAGTCGCCACAGCACTGTGCTCCTGTTGAGATGTACTTTTCTGCCCTTTCGAGGACAGAGCAAAGTACTGCAGGGCAATGGGGCTCTTTGACCAATCCCGGCCCCTGCGCACTGCAGTACTTTGCTCTGCCTTACTCAGCGCAAAACAGTACACCTGTGCAGGAGCGCAATGCTGGGGAGCCTGTGTGGGATGCACATGAAGCAAGGAGGACAGCGAGGGGAAAAATATGGGAGGTGCAGGATCCAAAGCATTGACACGTCTCGGACCCGATGGGAGTATATAATAAGCAGTTCTTTTTCTTGTCTTGCAGGTCTCGTTGGGGGCAGATATACAGCATTATAGAATACTGAATATCAGGCCTGAAAGGCGGCAGCCGCATCTCATGACAGCTTCCTTTAAGCCAAGCCACATAACCATTTACAAACAAGGATTTGTTCACATTTCTCTCTGGCTTTATAAAGTTTTGCAAAACACAAATCAGTGATGCTTAGCATGAGAGGCAGGGACAGCGACGGCCCCACAGTCCCTGGCATGAGGGCCGGGATATAGCGGGAGAGCTATTTTTTGGGGAATTGTGACCTTGTAAGGCTTTAGCAGGCTGGGTAGAATCACTAGTTCATGACAAATCCATTTATAGACATTGAAAAAAAAAAAAAATCAAATCCCTTTACTTTTCTGCTTACTAAGCAGTTTGTAATCTAGCACGTGTGAGAAACGGCCCCCATAGGAAGCAGTAACGGGTCTCCGCAGCAAGGCCCGGCCCCCCAGCGCTTACCTTCGTTAGCCCCTTTGCGGAGCTGCTTGTAGTTGGAGCCCTGCTGCACCAGGTCCAGGATGGTCTTGGTCAGCTGGGCATCCGCCAGTGGGTAGGCCTTAGGGTTCACCTCACAATCAGTCTGCAAGAAAACATGGATAGGAATAAGAACAGGGCGCGGCTCCACGCCACACGTGCCAGCGGCGGCTCTTACCATGGCTACTCTCGGGTACGGTCTCCCCTCGGCTCGAAGCTTCACGGAGGAAAACTGAGAACACGCAGCGTTCACAACGTGTTCCTAACTTCCGGCCAGTCAAACGGAAAGGGCGGGGCTTTCTACAAACCACCCACGTGGTCTCGGGTCAGTCTGTCTGACGTCAGGTGGGGCGGGGCTTCCGAGATTATGTGGGCAGCCTCTGGTCTGACGTCATACAGTTCCCTGCGCTCTGCGGGACGTGATACATCACAGCGCTAGTCCTCTCTGAAGTGGAGGCGTGCATAGAGCATAAATGCTGCGTTACAGAATGTACGGGACGTGGCTGTAGTTTTCACAGCGACCTCAGGTGGAGATCTGGTTTAATTGCCGTCAGCGGAAGTGAGGAAAAAAAAAAGCTTCCCGTGTTGCCCCCCGCATGGCTGTAGAGCTGGGGAGCCTGGTGTCACTCTCTAGGACCAGGAGTTTCAGTAACGCACCTGTAAGGCCGGTTTCACACTAGCGCATTTTCAACGCGCGCACGGCCGGGGGTAGCTCCGCCCCCGATCCGGCTCTCTGCCCGGCGTGCCCGCCCCTTCCTTGTAGCGCCGCCTCCTAGCGGACAGCGGCGCCTGCGATCGGCGCACCCTATCTTTAGCATAGGGTGCGCCGATCGTGCGCAGGCCGTGCGCTAGTTGCGCTTTGACCTGCGCTGCGCACTTTTGACGGCGCGCCTCAGTGACGTCAGCAGGAGTCCCTGCAATTTCATACAACGAATTAACCCCTTAAATTAACCCCTACAAGTCCAAAATTTTACCCACAAACCCTCATCTAATTAATAGTGATAGACATAAAAAAAACATGAAATGAAATGGTTAACTATATGTAAACCATGTGTCATTTCATGTCGGGCAGGAGAATAATTATACAAAAGCCGGCAAATGTTTCTGCGGCTATTCTGCTATGATGAACTGTATGAATTTGTAATATATATATTAATGTGTCTCTATGACATGTATAAAATATATATATTGTGGTGCAGTGACCGCTGTGTCCGCTAGGGGGCGCTGTGTGGGTGTCCCAGGACAGCCGTATAAGCATTTCCATTACCCTGATAGGTGTAGGATACTGAAAGATCATAATGATCAGCAGAGGTACTGCTGAGTAGTACATTCCGTTACAATGTGTCAGGGAAGCCTGTGTGGGGCTGTGTGCAATAGGACCTTGGGTGAGGTCATAGTCATGTGATCACCTGTGGGTGTGGTTATGGACCATATAAGGTACCTGAGGTCTGGTCACATGGGGGTGAATGCTGGGACCTGATTGGTCCAGTTTGGAAGGAGTGCCTCACTAACAGCACGTGTGGACGCTGTGACTAATGGTGATGTGTGCCTGACCGTTCCCAGGGAGAGGGAAGGAACGTTTGCAGTGTAAAGCAGCATGCAAGGTAACCCGGAGACGGGACTGCTGCTGAGAGACTGTATAGCCTGCTGGCTAGATGAAGCACAGCCTGTGTGACTAGGAAGGCTATAGGGGAGCAGAGCTCCAGTGTGAAGATACCCTGTGCTATAAGATGGTTGCATATTACTGCTGGAGGTTTATGAAGGATGAATAAACCTCATGGACTATGATTTGTTTGAAAATCCTGTGCCGGATGTGTTTTGATCGCTGCAAGCGAGAACCCTCTACTTACATGACAGTGCTACCTCAGTGTGTGTGTGTGTGTGTGTGTGTGTGTGTGTGTGTGTGTGTCTAGATCTATTCATTCTTTGTGTGGGGAAACCTGTCATTGGGCTCCATTATATGTCCATTTAGCTATCCTGCGAGGAAATCTTGCCAGACGGATGACAAACGGATCCTTACATGCGATTTTAATCGCATCAATTAAGAAAAATCACATCAAAAATGGATCAATGGTTAAGATACCTTTGTGCGATTTCAGACCGTTAAAATGGGACCGTTTCTTTTAATGGTTGTGTGTGACACCAGCCTAATGGTTACCAGTGTGATGTGTAATGGCCGCTCTCTGCTCTCCTGATAACTGACACCTCTTGCAGGTTCCTCTCAGCTTCAGCCTCGAGCTGAAAGACAGACAGCGCTGCAATATTATTGCAATACAGCAGAGCTTAGAGAGAAGAGAAAGTGTGTTTACAAGAAGACATTTCATTTCTCCTGTTCTGTGTTAGTTACTTGTCTCACACTGGGAAGACCTCCTTCATGTAAAATAATCTCTGAGGCAGACTTATCTTCCAGGCACCATTCGCCAGGAGCCTGGAAGAGGTCACTTATATACAGTGATAAAAGATGACTTCTCAGCAACAACACAGCTGATATGAGACACAGGGGGGACTGTTTTCAGCAGTCTATAACCTGTATGGCCATATTAATAGCTTAGGTCAAATGTGGTGACAGATTCCCTTTAGGGTATGTGCACACGTTGCAGAAAATTTCTGCACAAAAACCTGAATCCCTTCCCAGAAACAGCACCTATTTTTCAGCGGCGGTTTTTGTGCGTTTCTTGTGCGGTTTTGATGCGTTTTTTACCGCAGCAGTTTCTAAAAGCATAGGAGAAGCCTAAACCGCAAAATTGCATGCCTTCGCAGGCGTACTTATCTACAGTACCTTCTGAAGGCAGAGCAAAGTACTGCAGTGCGCAGGTGTTGGGAAAGGTCAGAGAGGCCTGCGCACTACAGGAATTTGCTCTGCCTTCCACAGAGCAGATCAGTATGCCTGAACAAGAGCGTGATGCCGGGGAGCCATGAAGCAAACAGGAGGGCAGCATTGCAAGAAGATGGGAGGCGCCGGACCAAAACCTGCGACGCCCCTCAGACCGGACCGCCCCCCCTGGGTGATTATAATGAAAGTTTTTCTTCTACTCTTAGGCCGGAGTCACACTGGCGAGGAATACGGGTACGTGAGAGGCGCAAAAAGCACGCATTAGACACGGACCAATGATTCTCTATGGGGTCCCTCGCACCAGGTGTATATTTCTCCTCAGTATCCTACGCTCCATGCCACTCGCAGCATGTTGCGATTGTCAGCGTACTACGCCCGTAATACGCCAATGTAAGTCTATGGGTGCGCAAAAAATACGGATTACACACGGAGCACACATGTGACCTGCGAGAAATACGCACCCGGTGTCTTTTAGCAAAGCCGGCAATTCAGTGCACGATACAGTAAACTCACACTGACTGTTTTAATAAAGAAATGAAAGAATAGATATAGACACATAGAATGTGTATATATATATATATATATATATATATATATATATATGAATTCTATGTGTCTATATCTATTCTTTCATTTCTTTATTAAAACTGTCATAGGGCTCCATTATATGTCCATTTTGCAAGCCTGCGAGAAAATCTCACCATACGGATGCCATACGGATTACATACGGATGCTGACATGCGCAAAATACGCGACCACACCTTGATTACGGATGACATACGGAGCACTGTTTAGGGGTCTGTCATCCGTATTACGCATGTAAAATACTGACCGTATTTTACGCAGGTTAGTGTGACTCCAGCCTTACAGGATGGATCGGGGGCTTATCTACAGCATTATAGAAAGACCTTATATTGGCCAAACCTGGTGACAGGTTTTCTTTAAATGCAGCTTAAACTTTGCAGAAAAAAACGCACTTGAAACTCCTGCACTACCGCACTTTATGAAGTTGTCTTTGTAAAGTGAAATAAAGTCTTGTTTACCACTAAGGATCGGATGAGTGCAGCCATTTCATTCCTCTTCTCAAACATTCCATGCACCTTTGATATTGAATCACTCTGAAATGATCCTAATAAGATGTTGTGAAAGAAAAAACGGGTTACTGACACATAACAAAGGCTCAAAATTGGTGCCCCTATATCTTTTCTGATATTGATCTATAAAAATGAACATCAATCTGATCAGCTTCTCCTGCTCTACATATTGCCTGCAGATCAGGTGCCATTTTCAACATGCCAGGTTCCCTTTAAAGCACCACTCCAGTGGTTTTTTTTTCCAGCGTTGGAGTGGCGCTTTTATTGTACGGTTCCTGCCCCCTGTCTTATACTCACCTGCCGCTGTCTTCACAATTTTTGCTGCGCCGCTCTGGTCCCTCGGTGCCATCTTGTGACAGTAACATCTCACTAGCTGGAAGTCTGAAGATACGTCACAAGCTCTCAGTGCAAGTCTATTTGAGCCAGAACGAGGATCTAATAGACCTGTATTGAGTAGTGACCTCTGGCTCACTCCATGAAACTCTGGAGCAGCAGGCAAATCTGCTGGAGACCAACTGGAGCTGCAGCGTTACATAGTGAAGATGGCAGATGAGTATCAGACTAGGTGCCGGGACTTTACATTAGAATCACTTTACCACTGCAATAAAAAACCCTTTAGAGTGGTGCTTTACGCCACATTCACACGTTCAGTATTTCATCAGTATTTGTAGGCCGAAATCAGAAGTGGAACAATCAGAGGAAAAGTAGAATAGAAACATGTCACCACTTCTGTATTTATCACCCACTCCTAGTTTTGGCTTACAAATAGTGATTTAACCCCTTAATGACAGCCAATACATCTTTTTACTGACCTGAGATATAAGAGAATAGCATCCCCATACAGGTGATAATCCAGCAGCTGATAGCTGTACACTATAGCTGACAACTTGCTGTATGACAAATGATCAGTGTTGGCACCATCCAGATCTGTTTAACCCCTTAGTTGCTGCTGTCAAAAGTTACTACATCTAATAATTGGTTAATAGATTGTGGGGGCTTCTGTTTTAATCTAATTGACATACCGAGATCATGATTGTGTGGTCCTGATGTTTACGATAGCAGTTCATGGCCAAATGGCGGCCTTAGAGTCTCTCGGCTCTAGCGGCCAGTTCAGAAGTCAGCGACGTTTGGGTGGTAAACAAACACTTTTTCATTCCTGCTATACCACTTTGCATTAATTCCTGAAAATCATCTGAAGGGTTAACAAACTATTTGACAGCAGTTTTCAATATGTCAGGGGGTGCTATTTTTAACCCCTTTCTGACATCAGATGTACTATCCCGTCCATGGGACCCGGGTCCCTATGCCCATGGACTCGATAGTACGTCTAGCGCGATCAGCGGCGGCCGGGTGTCAGCTGAGATAATGTGTCAGGTTAACCCCGACACGTTAACCCCTTGCACACCGCAATCAAACATGATCGCGGTGTACCGGGGGTTAAAGGGAAGCATCGGCAGGGAGGAGGCTCCCTCCGTGCTTCCCTGAGCCCCCCACAGCAGCGCAATGTGCAGCGCTGCTGCGGGGGGCTCCTTCCCTGCAGGCCCCGAATCCAAGATGGCGACGGGGGCCTGAAGGGAGCTGACTTCCTCAGTGCCTGCAAAGCGCAGGCATGAGGAAGTCTGCAGCAGCGCCTGTGACAGATCGCTGATCTATTTGGGAAAATAAAAATTGGGGGTGAAAAGATCATTTTTGTGGAAAAAAATGATTTTTTTTTTTTTTTAATTGTACCGCTGTACGTTATAAACTTCTGTGAATCATAGAATCATAGAATCGTAGAGTTGGAAGGGACCTCCTGGGCCATCTGGTCCAACCCCCTGCTCAAAGCAGGATTCGCTAAATCATCCCAGTCAGATGTCTGTCCAGCCTCTGTTTGAAGACTTCCATTGAAGGAGAACTCACCACTTCTCGTGGCAGCCTGTTCCACTCATTGATCACTCTAACTGTCAAAAAGTTTTTTCTAATATCTAATCTGTGTCTCCTCCCCTTCAGTTTCATCCCATTGCTTCTAGTCTTTCCTTGTGCAAATGAGAATAAAGTTGATCCTTCTACAATGTGACAGCCCTTTAGATATTTGTAGACAGCAATTAAGTCTCCTCTCAGTCTTCTCTTTTGCAAACTAAACATTCCCAAATCCTGCAACCTTTCCTCATAAGACAGGGTTTGCAGACCGGTCACCATTCTGGTCGCTCTTTTCTGAACTTGCTCCAGTTTGTTGATGTCTTTTTTAAAATGTGGTGCCCAAAACTGGACACAATATTCCAGATGAGGTCTGACCAAAGAGGAGTAGAGGGAAATAATGACTTCACGTGATCTAGACTGTATGCTTCTGTTAATACATCCTAGAACTGCATTTGCCTTTTTTGCTGCTGCATCACACTGTTGACTCATATTCAGTCTGTGATCTATTAGTATACCCAAGTCTTTTTCACATGTGCTGTCACTTAGCCCTATTCCTCCCATTCTATATATGCTTTTTTCATTTTTATTGCCCAGATGTAGTACTTTGCATTTCTCCCTGTTAAAAACCATTCTGTTAGTTACTGCCCACTTCTCCAGTTTATTTAAATCTTTTTGAATCCTCTCTCTCTCTTCTCTAGTATTAGCTATCCCTCCTAGCTTTGTGTCATCAGCAAATTTAATCAGTTTACCCTCAATTCCTTCATCTAAATCGTTGATAAAGATGTTGAACAATACAGGGCCCAGGACAGAGCCCTGTGGTACCCCACTTGAGATATTCTTCCAACTGGATGTGCAGCCATTTACGACCACTCTTTGGGTCCGATCACTAAGCCAGCTATGAATCCACCTAACAGTTGCCTTGTCCATTCCATACTTAGTCATTTTTTCAATAAGGATTGTATGAGAGACTTTGTCAAATGCTTTGCTGAAGTCAAGATATACTATATCTACAGCATTTCCTTGATCCACCCAATCAGTGATACCGTCATAGAAGGAAATTTAAGTTAGTCTGACATGACTTATTAGTTACAAACCCATGCTGACTCTGTTTGATCACTTCATTCTTATCCAGGTATTGACTTACATGTTGTTTAATAATTTGTTCAAAGATCTTTCCTGGTATAGAAGTCAGACTCACCGGCCTATAGTTGCCTGGGTCCACCTTCTTCCCCTTTTTGAAGATAGGAACAACATTTGCTCTTCTCCAGTCTTCTGGCACTTCTCCTGTTCTCCAAGAATTTTCAAAGATTATGGAGAGTGGTTCAGAAATTTCTTCTGCTATCTCCTTCAGTACTCTGGGGTGTAATTCATCTGGACCTGGAGACTTGAATTCATTTAGGTTAGCTAAGTGTTTCCTCACTATCTTTCTGTTTATAGATATCCTGGATTCTTCTATTCCCTTAATAGGACAGTGAATAACAGTTGATGTTACATTTCCTTTCTGAGAGAAAACAGATGCAAAATAGGAATTTAAAAGTTCAGCCTTCTCAACATCCTGTCTTACCATTTCATCATTTTCTTCCTGTAAAAATCCTATAGCATCTTTGACTTTTCTTTTACTTTTGACATATCCCCAAAATCCTTTATTATTGCTTTTGACATCTCTTGCAAGCCTCAATTCATTTTCAGCTTTAGCTAATCTGATTTGTGCCCTGCAGATTCTGCAGACAGCATTATATTCTTTAGATATGCCTCCCTCTTTCCATTTTATAAACATTTTTTTCTTCCTTTTTAGCATGTGCTTAAGTTCTGTGTTCACCCATCCTGGTTTCCTTAAATGATTCCTATTCTTCCCTCTTTTCGGAATTGTTAACAACTGTGCTTTGAGAATTTCATTTTTCAAGATTTCCCATCCTTCCTGGACATTTTTGTCTTTAAGGATATCCAGCCATTGGATCCCTCCAATTATCTTTCTGAATCCCTTAAAATCTGCCTTTCTGAAACCTAACCTTGATGTCTGAGTCTTCACAGGTCTTCCGCCTCTAGTTATCCAAAATTCTAAAATAGCATGGTCGCTACCTCCTAGGGTTCCAGCCACTTTTACCTCCTCAACCATTTCCTCCCTGTTTATAAGGATTAGATCCAAGGTAGCAGTTCCCCTTGTTTTCTCCCCTACCTTTTGGAAGATAAAGTTGTCAGCAAGAGAGGATAAGAATTTCCTTGACCTGTTAGTTTTGCCTGAGAGAGATTCCCAACAAATGTCTGGATAGTTGAAATCTCCCATGACAACTATGTCATATTTTTTGGAGAACTTGGCCATTTGATGCATAAAGAGTTCATCCATATCTTCAGCTTGCACAGGCGGCCTGTAGTAAATGCCTACAATGGTGTCCTTTCCATTGTTCTGTCCTTGTATTCTTACCCAAACAGTTTCCACAGAACTCCCAGTCTCTGAAGCTTCAATCTCTGTGCAGATATATGCGTTTCTAACATACAATGCAACACCCCCTCCTCGTTTATCAAGTCTGTTTCTTGCAAATAAGTTGTATCCTTCTAGTCTTGTATTCCAATCATGTGTATCGTCCCACCAAGTTTCAGTGATTCCAATGACATCATATTTCTTTTCCTGTGTTAGTAGTTCCAATTCTCCTTGTTTGTTGCCCATGCTTTGTGCATTAGTATAGAAACATTTTAGTTTGTGATTGGTTTCTCTTTCTCCAATATTTTTATTAATTAGATTCTTTCGTCTTTGTTCTTCCTTTCCACTTCTATTAGCAGAGTTCTCAATAGCATTTGTCAGGTGTATGGCTTTTTCTGGTCTTTTGCTTCCCTTCCCATGTTGTTCTAGTTTAAAGCTCTCCTTACAAGTGTAGCAAGGCGACTTCCAAATACATGCTTTCCAGTCTTCGTAAGGTGCACCCCATCTCTAGCAAGTAGTCCATCGTATAAGTAGTTCACTCCGTGATCCAGAAATCCAAATCGTTGCTGACGGCACCATCGACGTAGCCAGTTGTTCACCTGCAGAATCTTATTCCACCTCCTTGTTCCATGGCCATCCACTGGGAGGATGGAAGAGAAGACCACCTGCGCTCCCAGTTCTTTCACTTTCTTGCCTAAGTCTTCAAAGTCTCTGCAGATGGTTTCCAGGTCATTTCTTGCAGTGTCATTTGTCCCCACATGTAGTAGCAGGAATGGGTAGTCATCTGTAGGTCTGAAGAGTCCTGATATCCTGTCAGACACATCTTTAATTTTTGCACCTGGAAGACAGCACATTTCTCTTGAAGTTATATCCGGTCTGCAGATAGCGGCCTCTGTTCCTCTCAACAGGGAATCCCCCATGACCACCACTCTCCGTTTCTTCTTCACAACATTTTTCTTTCTCCATCCAGGAGGACTCTGAAGGTGTACAAGGTTGCTGTTTGTTGGCAAAGTCTTATCCTGATGTATTTCTTCATCATTTTCCTGCGTGAGAGCCTGGTACTGGTTTCTGAGCAGTATGGGTGCTGACTGCCTCCTGATCCTCCTGCTTCTCTGGGTCACATGTCTCCATTCCTCTGTTTCTTCAGGTGCACTTCGAATTTCTTCTCTTTCTGTAACATGAAGAGATAATTCTGCTCTGTCCAAGAACTCTTCACCTTCCTTAATGATCTTCAACGTAGCCAACCTCTCTTTGAGATTTTGCAACTTTTCCTCCAACAGGGACACAAGCTTGCATTTGTGGCATGTGAAGTTTGGCTTTTCCACTGGTAAGTCTGTGAACATGTAGCAAGAAATGCAGCTCACCAAATGGCTCCTGGCCTCTTCCATCTTGAGATTTCTTAAAAACGATGAAAGATGAGCCAAAATTCGTTTTTTCCGATTTCCTCTTTTCAGCTGCAACGGCCAAAACCCAGTGATCGTTGAGCTCGCGGAGACTCTTCACGTATCCCAGAAGGCACTGGGAATATGCAAATGATCTCCTCAAGACTCTTCCCCTGGAAGCCCTTGTGGGTTCAAAGTTCTCACGACATATCTAGATAAGTTCCTTGGGGGGGTCTAGTTTCCAAAATGGGGTCACTTGTGGGGAGTTTCCACTGTTTAGGTACATCAGGGGCTCTCCAAACATGACATGGCGTCTGATCTGAATTCCAGCCAATTTTGCATTGAAAAAGTCAAACGGCGCTCCTTCCATTCTGAGCTCTGCCATGCGCCGAAACAGTGGTTCCCCCCCACATATCGGGTATCAGCGTACTCAGGACAAATTGCACAATAACTTTTGCAGTCCAATTTCTCCTGTTACCCTTGGTAAAATAAAAAAATTGAACCTGAACTATTTTTTTTTTTTTTTTGTGAAAAAAGATGTGTTTTTGTTTTTTTTTTTTTTATCGGATCCATTCCTCGGACCGAGACAATCGTAGCATGCTGCGATTGTCACCAATTTTTGGATCGGATTCGCTAATGCAAGTCTATGGATGCGATTAAAAAGCCGGATTACTTACCGGTAATGCTCTTTTAATGAGTCCACGACAGCACCCACTTGGAGAGAGAGGGATCCGCCCATAGGAACAGGAAACCTACAGAGATAAAAGAGGGCGGTCCACCTCTCCCCCTCAGTTGGATTTCAGAGTACCAGGAGGACCGCCAATTATTAGGCCATTATATTATCCAATATTCTAATTTTATTAACTTTACAACTAAGAAGGTGTATATACATTATGTCAACATCTAGGGAGGGTTAGTGAACGGGTGCTGTCGTGGACTCATTAAAAGAGCATTACCGGTAAGTAATCCGGCTTTTTACTCTTCGCCACGACAGCACCCACTTGGAGAGACTTTCACCTGGGAGGGCCACCGTGCTGAGGACCGCTCTACCAAAGGCTAGGTCGGATGAGCATGATAAATCAAGCCTATAGTGATTATAAAAGGTAGAGGGTGTAGACCAGGTTGCCGCCTTTCATATAGACTCGATTGCGACGTCTCCCCTTTCTGCCCAGGAGGAAGCCATGGCCCTGGCGGAATGTGCTCTGATACCCTCCGGAGGATCTTCATTGCTCTCGGAGTATGCCAGCCCAATTGCGTCTCTGATCCACCGAGACAAAGTACCCCTTGTGACGTCATGTCCCTTCTTTTGGCCCTGGAAGGAAATAAACAGAGCCCTACTCTTCCTCCAGCTACTAGACCTTTCGATGTATTGTAATACAGCTCTTCTAACGTCTAGTGTATGGAACTTTTGTTCCTCTGGAGTAGAAGGGTTACTAAAAAATGAAGGGAGGTGGATCTCCTGTGATCTATGAAACTTCCCTGCTACCTTTGGTAAGTATGAGGGGTCTGGTTTTAATATTAACTGATCCTGAAATGTCAACAGAAAGGGGGGTTCTATTGAAAGGGCTTGTATGTCGCTAACTCTTCTGGCTGAGGTTAGTGCAACTAGTAGTACTGTTTTGAAGGATAGGTGTTTAAGGGATGTTGAATCTAAAGGTTCAAAGGGAGGACGTGTTAGAGCCTCCAGAACTAGATTTAAGTCCCATGGAGGAACTCTAGGTATGTGCACCGGCTCACTCCGTTCACAGGCCGAGATGAATCTGCTTACCCACCTATTGCCTGCTACGTTATAACTATAGAGGGCCCCTAGCGCCGACACCTGTACTTTTAGTGTGTTAACAGCTAAACCTAATTGCTTCCCTTTCTGTAGGAATTCTAGGATTTCTGTAATCGGAATTTCTCTGAAATCCGGCTCTGTGTGGAACTCTAGGAATTTTCTCCATACTCTGGTGTAAATTTTTGTCGTTGTCACTTTCCGACTTTGTAGGAGTGTATTGACTAATCCTTCCGAGAAACCTCTTGATCTCAACATTTCCCTTTCAAGTTCCAAGCCGTCAAGTGGAGATTGTCCACTTGAGGATGGAAGAATGGCCCCTGTGAGAGGAGCCTTGGGGTTGAGGGAAGCACCCACGGGTCTGTCACTGACATTGCTTGCAGGCAAGAAAACCAAGGCCTCCTGGGCCAGAATGGTGCTACTAAGATTATTCGTGCTTCCTCTGCTCTGATTTTTCTGATCACCTGCGGTAGAAGTATGATTGGGGGAAACGCATATGCCAGTTTGAATTGCCACGGGGCCTGGAGGGCATCCAGGATTTCCGGATTGTCTGTCATATTTAGAGAGGCGAATCTTCGCACCTGTCTGTTCTCTCTGGTGGCGAAGAGATCTATTTGGGGACGACCCCATAGTGTCACGATGCGTGTGAATATCTCCCGGCTTAGACACCACTCTCCTTGTCGCAGTGTATGGCGACTTAGAAAATCTGCCTCCCAATTGTCTCTTCCCCTTATGTGGAGGGCTGAGAGAGACAAAAACTGTTTTTCTGCTAGGGATAAAATCCTTCTTGCGGAAGACATTAAGGTGACTGACCGAGTTCCGCCTTGTCTGTTCAGATATGCGACTACTGTGGTGTCCGAAAGGATTCTCACGTTTTCCCCTTGTAACTGCGGAAGAAAATGACAAAAAGCATGATAGACTGCTTTTAGTTCCTTTAAATTTGACGAATCCTGATCTTCGCCTATATTCCATAGGCCTTGGGCAAAACTATTTCCCATATGGGCTCCCCATCCTGTGGGGCTAGCGTCCGTGATAATTATGCGGGAGGGTGTTATAACCCAAGGTACTCCTCCCGCCAAGTTATCATCCCTTAGCCACTATGTAAGGGAGGTTAGGACCTCCTGGGATAGCGTAATTTTCTTTGTCAGATTACCCCGATCCCGGGATTCCTCTAAGAGAATTTGGTGTTGTAGTTCCCTCGTGTGGAACTGGGCCCAGCGAACTGCGGGGATGCAGGCAGTAAGGGATCCCAGGAGGGACATTGCTTCCCTTAAAGATATGGTTGGCCGATCTATTGCTATCCTCACTTTCTTTTTAATTGCTGAAATTTTTACCTGAGACAGTAGACATTTTTGGTGTATGGAGTCTAGCTCGAGACCTAGGAAGGACTGAACAGACTGCGGCTCGATTCTGGACTTCTTGAAGTTTATTATCCACCCTAGGGCCTGTAGGGACAAGATTGTATCAGTAACCCATTCATTACACTGCCGAGTTGAATTCCCTACTATCAAAAAATCATCCAGATAGGGTATTATTAGTGTGTCCTTCTGGCGTAAAAAGGCCATCACTTCCAGCATCACCTTTGTAAATACTCGTGGTGCGATGGAAATGCCGAATGGCATGGCTGTGAACTGGAAATGCTGTATGGTGCCATCGAGGAGGACCGCCACTCTGAGGTATCTCTGATATCTGCAATGGATGGGAATGTGATAATAAGCATCCTTCAGATCCAAGCCTGCCATCATACAATTAGGGCAGAGGAGCTTAATCGTGGATCTTATGGATTCCATCTTAAATTTATGATTTATTATAAAGGAATTTAACTTCTTCAAGTTGATTATCGTTCAGAATGACCCATCTGGTTTAGGTATCAGAAAGAGAGGGGAGTAAAATCCTCTCCCTTCCTGCCTTTTAGGTACATGGACCAAAACTTTTTTTGTCCCAAAGGCTCCAAATCTCAGCCTCCAGGGCCTGCTGCTGAATTGGCGAGCTGAAGGATGTTATGATTAACGAATTATGGGGTATTTGACGAAATTCTATCTTTAACCCTTCTTTAATAATGCCCAGGACCCAAGGGCTAAGCGTAATTTTCTCCCATTCTCGAAAAAAAATTTTTTTTAGCCTTCCCCCTACTGGAGGGACTGGCTCCTCAGTTCCTGTCTCTGCGGAAGGAGGATCCCCTAAACATGGCACCTTTGCCCTTTCCTTCCTTTGTGGGCCAGCGGTTTTGATTTTCTGCTGGTCTTCCTCGGCCAAACGGTCTTCTCCTAAACGCCCTCCTATAATATGGGAGAGGAGGGTTAGGGAATCCTTTTTTCCTTTCTTTTGCCTTCATAAGGATTTCATCTAAGGCTTTCCCAAATAAGAACTCACCCTCGCAAGGAATGGAACAAAGCTTTGCATTGGACTGGGTATCCCCTCTCCAGCTTTTTAGCCATAGGCTACATCTAGCGTTATTAGCCAACCCTGCTGTTCTGGCTGCCAAACGTAAGGAATTAGCCGAAGCATCAGCTATATATGCCGCTGCACCGCGGATTAGAGGTATGGCGTCCCGTAGCTTGTCTCTGGAGATCTTCTGGTCTATTTGCTGGTCTAGTTGGTCGATCCAGACCAGCATAGAACGAGCTGTGCAAGTACTAGCTATTGCCGGTTTGAACGTGCCGGTAGCTGCCTCCCATGTCCTCTTCAATGAGGCGTCCGCTTTACGGTCCAGGGGGTCTTTTAGCACGCCCGAGTCCTCCACTGGTAAGATTGTTTGTTTGCTTTGAGGCGGAGGCCACTGCCGCGTCTACCCTCGGGACTTTAACCCATGTCGACAAGTCTTCGTCGTTAAAGGGGTACCTTCTCTTTGAGGCTGAGGGGAGATACCCTCTCTGGTCCTGTCTCTCCCACTCCTTCTTAACCAGAGCTTTTATTGCTGGAATAACCGGAAAAACTTTTTCCTCTTTCTGTCTGTTAGACCTGCAAACATAATTTCCTGAGCCGTTTGCGGCTCTTTTGTATCTGTGCAACCCATTGTATTCCTCACGGATTTAACTAAATTATCCATATGATCTAATGGGAAACAGCAACGGCCCTCCGCCTCTGAGGAGGATGCCGATGTAGATGCATTAGAATTATCCGAGGCTATTTCGCCCTCATCGGTGTCTACGGCGTTTGCTGGCCTAGATGTTTCGATATTAGTAGGCCTGCTAGACTGATTTAGGGCCTGTAGTTCTTCTCTAATTATAGCCCTTATGTCTACTGCTGATGTTGACGCCTGCTTTGCCGTTTCGTTTATGCATCCTTTGCACAGTCTTTTTGTGTACGAGTCCGGTAGCGGACGTGTACACAGGGCACATTCTTTATTTTTTGATTTTTTTTTTTTTTCCTTCCTCTTAGTCTGAGATAGAGACATCATGACGAGGGAGAGAGAGACATTTTATCAGCTTGATAGGCAGAGCGTCGTCCACTCACCCAGAGAAGCTGTAGGTACCGGCTCAGGAGGCTGAGAAGGAGGCTTGTTGGCATGGCTTCTGTGGCTACGATCCGAGGACCCTCGCCTTGCGTGGTCCTTGGCTGCTGCTGCGTCGCCTGCCTGGGGATGCGTGTCCTGCCTTGGTGAAGACATGATTGCACGCCATATTTCCATCCCCCAGGCCTTTTATAAGCCCCTTCATCCTGGTACCTCCCCCTCCAGGTGCGCCCATCTGCGGCTCCTCGCTACAGCGCCGAGACTAGCCATCCGCGCTGTAGATTGAATTACTCCCTTTTTTTTTTTTTTTTTCCTTTTCTCTGGAGGGGGCGGGGAGCGCCTCTGCTTGCAGCGCCGCCCAGCCGCGCGTGCGCTCTGAGCTGAGGAACCTCCGGTAACCCGGAAGTTCCTCCTTACCACTTCCTGCCGCGCTGCCTGTACGTCCTCCTGGACGCTGAAGCCGTTTAGGAACGCCGGAGGCCCGTTTTCTCCGGTTCCTGCGCCCCCACATGGACCGGAATGGATCCTACCGCCCGGTGTCATGTTGTCCACAGAAGAACCGCGGTCGGCGCCACCCGGTACCGGGGTTTCTGCCCATCATCCATACCAGCCGAGGAGAGAGCCGGATTCCAGCACTCCCCCGTCGCTGCTTCTGGACCGGAACCCCTGCCGTTCTCACAGACACTGCACAGGCGGTTCCTTGGCCCAGGTAAGACTGTAGCGTATCCTGCGGTTCCCCATCGGAACAGGAAACCAACTGAGGGGGAGAGGTGGACCGCCCTCTTTTATCTCTGTAGGTTTCCTGTTCCTATGGGCGGATCCCTCTCTCTCCAAGTGGGTGCTGTCGTGGCGAAGAGTAAAAAACGCATTGAAAACGGACCACACGTGTGACTTGCGATTAAATCGCAAGACTTCTCCAGGTCAACAGGAAAGAGCATCAGGGATTGGCACTGGATGTCAATTTGATGCTTAGATGCGAATAAAATCGGTTCATCGCCAGAAATTAGGCTGGAGTCACACACCGATTAAAATATTGGTTCGATTTTAACGGTACGAAATCGCACAAAGATTTCTTGTCCAGGGATCCGTCTGTCATACGAATTTCCGGCGATGAACCGGGTAGCTGTTAGGAACACAAAACCACAGAGAGGTGGACCTCACTCTGAAAGGCGACAGCACAGGCAGAAAGAAGTGCTGGTGCAAATCTGGAGAGGGAAATCCCATGCAGAGATGGGCCTGATGTCAAAGGTAATATTACAAGCTGATTGTGAAGTGGATTTTGTGACAGATCCGGAAAATACTCAAACAATCTGAGAAGAATTCACATGTACCCTGCCCTGAATTATGCAACAATGTATTTGTTACATCTCTGCCAAGTAGGTGATAAGTGTCCCTTGTGGATCCTCCATGAGAACAGAAGAGTGATGGCTGTCCATACTAGGTGCCATTGCCGGCATTGGCATTTACAAGCAGCACTTTTTCTATCTCTATCAATCTCTTTTGCTTTGCAGTGAGCAGCAGGGCTCGCTACAACTACAAACCAACACTGAAATCAAATGCCGGCTCAAGACCCCTGGTCTTGTGATGAAAGGGGAACGTACGGTGGGCAGCATGGGACCCCCAGTGATCAGACCTGTCACCTATTCTGCATATAGGTAAACCTTTGTGACTCTGAGACACCACTTTTACCCTCCTCTGCTGCCCAAACTGAATACAATAATGTAGTGCCAGTTTACAGGCAATAAATGTACAGGTTTAATGCGAAGCGGAGTGAATATGCAGAAACTATAATCCAAATTATAAATGATGTAACCGGCCTCTCCGTTTTACTCAACAAACTACAGATGTCACCAAATGACATGGTCTGAAGGACAGAAAATTAGATCTGAATTTGTGTAAATGTCGGCTGTGCACAGACACCCCTCACATCAGACATTCATGCCTCTAGCACTTTCCACTGACTGGATTGCGCAACCAAACCTGTCTTCATGTTGAAGGCAAAGCGCAGCCTAACCAGTACTTTGTGGTTGGTCACTGTGCAGTGACTGGCTGAGGCACCAGAGAAGTGAGAGAGCAGCCTCTGAGGTGTCTGGTGTTGGCGCTATGGCCGTCACACAGCTGTATGAGCGCGTCCACTATCGCCATGACACTCGCTGGCTGCTGGAAGATGCTGACAGCTTTCTATGCTTGGCTTGTGTGATAGAGATGATGGAGGATGAAAGTATTTCGGTAAGTAGATTTGTAGTGTTGTGGGCTCATTGACGTTGATGACTGTGCATGAAATATTCCTGTCGGACATGACTATGTGCAACTCTGCCTGCATATGTACCCTCGGCTGCAAACATGGAGGCCAAAGAATGGGGACAGCATTTACAATTCTGTAGCTTTTCTTAAAAATACTGTATCTGCCTTTGAATAAAGCCACATTCACACGTTCAGTATTTGGTCAGTGTTTTACCTCAGTATGTGTAAGCCAAAACCAGGAGAGGAGACATGTTTCTGTTATACTTTTCCTCTGGTTTGTCCACTCCTGGTTTTGGCTTACAAATACTGAGGTAAAATACTGACTTGTGAAGGTGGCCTAAGACTACATTCACACTTCTGTGTGACACGTTCCTGTTGTGTCCCCTTTTCTCTCAGACTGTACATGGACCCATAGCGTTTCACTGATCCATACACACCTCAGTTTTATAAGAGCAGCCATGTATCCAGACCATGAGGCTCAGAGCAGGCCTTATTCTCATCCACTTTGTGTATCAGACTCGGCCATTAAAGTCTATGGGGATCCGTATAAAACAGATGACCCAAAAGACAGACATCAGAGCTACATCCAAAGTTTCATGTGTTTTCCACTGATACGTTGTATAGCGTAAATGGGTAAAAAAAAAATCAGAGTACCTGCTTCAGGGAAAACAAAAGGGATACTAATGCTATACAGAAGAAACTAGGATGACACCTGAGAGAAAAAACAGTCCGTTTACAAAAAGTAAAAATAGACATAGATGTGTGACTGTAGCGTAGAGCCGGATTCACACAGGGGGGTTTTTTTTTGTTTCTGCACTGAACGATTTACACTAGTGTTTTGGATTAGATATTCATCAAATTGTCAGTTTTTACCATTAGAGATTTTCTCATATTAAAAAAAAAAAAAACTGATGAAGATATCTCAGTCTTCTTTGAAACAATCAATGAAAAATGGACTGCACTAGGATGCCATCAGTGTGCTGTCCAAGTTACTCAGTGATCCATAGACATTTGCATGGATGATTGTTTTCCATGAGTAGGATCAAAAACGGACATGTCGCTTTTATTTTCTTTTGCAGACACTCGGTCCAGAAAGAAAAACCAGATGTGAAAATTTACATAAATTAGGGGTGTTTTTCTTTGACCTTCACACAGGGTTTGCCTCTTTTATTCATCATGCCTTACAACTAATGGTTTATTAAAGGGATGAGGGGATTTAAAGTGATGCTTAGACTGATGTAATTATTGTTCCATTATCGCTATCCATATTGTAAGACTTATTTGATCATTTACTTTGGGTAGAATTTATGCCTTGGCCATTACAAACAGACTAGATTGTTTAATGCTGGAGTGCTCCCTTTATAGGATTTGCCTCCTATTTTACATTTATTTTGCTTGAAAACAAGTGAGGTGTGTTCTACATATGATATACTTGGACTTACATCCCTGGTTTTCTAGTCTATAACACAATAATTTGTAGGACTTGTTCCACACCTTACTGTGATGTAATTTTTTTTTTTTATCCCTTTAAATTAACAAAGGGTTATTTCACTGTATTTCACCTTGAGTTCAACACTAAATTACCAGTGGGATGTTAGTATTCATTAACATACCTCATCTGCCATCTATTAAATCTGCCTTCATCATTTGTTTTATGTCCAAGGCTGGTCTAGAAATTGATCAATATTAATCTAATATCTACAGTTGTGTGAAAAGTGTTTGCCCCTTCCTGATTTCCTGTTCTTATGCATGTCTGTCACACTTAGGCTGTGTGCACACGCTGCGGATTGTGCTGCGGTTCCGCCGTGGATTTGGCCACTGCGGGTCCGCAGCAGTTTTTGCTGCGGTGTACAGTACCATTATTCCCTATGGGAAAAAAAAATGCAGTGCAGACGGTGCGGATTTTTCCGCGTGGTTTTCCTGCAGTTTTGAAACCGCAGAAAGAACTGACATGTCAGTTTTTTTCTGCGGATTCCGCTGCGGTTTGCCATCTCCTCCATTGTGGAGATGAAAAACCGCGGAGCAATCCGCAGGTAAAACTGCAGGTCTTTTAACCTGCAGATTTAACTGCGGATTTTACAAAATCCGCGCGGCCAAATCCGCACCCCAATCCACACCGTGTGCACATACCCTTAGGCTACGTGCACACGCTGCGGAATGGGGTGCGGATTTGGTCGCGCAGATTTTGTAAAATCCGCAGGTCAAAAGACCTGCGATTTGTCCCTGCGGTTTCACCATCTCCACAATGGTGGAGATGGGGAAACTGCTGCGGAATCCGCAGAAAGAATTGACATGTCAATTCTTTCTGCGGTTTCAAAACCGCAGGAAAACCACGCGGAAAAGTCTGCACTGCAGTTTTTTATTCCCATAGGGAATAATGGTACTGTAGACAGCAGCAAAAACTGCTGCGAATCCGCAGCGGCCAAAACCGCTGCGGAAATGCAGCAGAATCCGCAGCGTGTGCACACACCCTTAGAGTTTCAGATCACCGAACAAATTTAAATATACTGTAAGACAAAGATAACACAAGTAAACCTAAACTACAGTTTTTATCCCCTTAACGACCGCCGATACGCTGATGGTAAAAACTGACACATTGACCAAAGACTGATGACATTCAGATGTTTTTTTTGTGTATTTGATAAATCACGGACACTAGATGAGGACTTAAGTATAATCATTTGTGTGAAAATTTTGGGTATTCTTCAAAGCAAAAGTTAATGTATTTGATGAAAAATATATTTTAATTAAGGTTGTTCGGAAGAAGCATATGCTGTCTAGTTTTCAGACATTCCTAGATAAAAAATCATCTACAGTTTACTCATTTCTGGTCAGCGATGGAAGAATTTGCGCCCATTTCGTTACTCTGATGCTGGGTAAGTAGTACATATTCATTCATTTTTACTGCAAAAGAAGTATCAATTGCATCATGCTGCAGATTGATCCGCGCGGATTTCCCAAAATCCGCAGGTCAAAAGACCTGCGGTTTATCTGCGGATTAGACTGTGGTTTTGCCCTGCGTTTTATCACCTCTACAATGGAGGAGATGGCAAACCGCAGCAGAATCCGCAGAAAGAATTGACATGTCAATTCTTCGGATTAGAAACCGCAGCAAATCCGTGTGGAAAAATCTGTACCGTCTGTACTGTGGTTTCCATTTCCCATAGGATATTATGGTACTGTACACCGCAGCAGAAACTGCTGCAGATCCGCAGGGCCAAAACCAGATCCGCAGCAGAATCCGCAGCGTGTGCACACACCCTTAAATGGATCTGTCACCAGATTTCAGGACATAAACTGTATATATTGTTCAATAAATCTATTAGACTTAATAAACTAGTATATTACCTTTAAAATTCATGTCAGAATTACTGTATAATCCTGATATTAATACAAATTCAGCTATAGTGTAAATTAATAATTCGCTGGTGGACACAGACAGAAAAAGGTACTAGTGCAAGAACATTATCTGGGCCCTTAGCTATGAACAATTCCACCTTCTTTTGGAAGTGAGTATGGAACCCCTTACTTCTAGAGGCCCCGTGCAGCTGTACAGGTTGCAACAATTATATCTCTGCCCCTGAATTAATGACTCAAAGTGTATTCAGTCTCTGCCCATCCAGCATGATTAACAACTGCAGCTTGTGCTGAGTAAAGATGTACTTTCAAGGTTCAGTTCGATTTGCTGAATGTCCCGATATTCGTCATACATGTTCCCCTAACAGTTCGACAAACGTACCCAAACCCAATTAAATTCACAACACCTTAAGGGGTGAGGTTAAAAATAACTTCCCAAACAGCTAATATTAGGGGCAGACACTATGAAAAGTGGCTTCAATTGACACACAGTAGATATTTGCTAATGGTACAGTGCAGTCAGCCATGGGCCATGCATGAGGTATCAGGGTCTGGGCCAGAACTTAGAGCTTTGAACTGAATTTTCAATGAGGACCTGCTGGATAAGGGAGCAGTGAAAGCCTCCTTTGGTGGGAGCCCATACCTCATGCAACAGCTACAACTTTTTTTTTTTCCCCAGCCACACTCAGATGGCACAAACATTAGTTTCATACAGTACTATTGGTAGAAAAAATGTAAAAAAAAAAAAAGTAACACAGGTTGTTGACTGATCAATTGGCCAAAGTAGAGCATGTTATAATGGCATAGAAGCAGTCAGCTATGGGACATGGATGTGGTATCAAGAAGCCCTGATACCTCATGTAACATCTCCATTATTTTTTTTTTTTTTTACCTGAGCCACACTCAGATGGCACAAACATCAGTTTCATACAGTACTTTTGGTACCGTACTCCTCCCAACCTGCTGGGGCTGGCGGAACGCACCAAATAATAAAAAGATGGTATAAAGGTGCGTTCGCAGCCCGGGGTCCACCCTGTAGAGATGTTAACTGCTGCTCGGTAATGGCGGACTCTATATGGCGGTATAATAAATGAACACACACGGGTTAACGTCACCCGGTGTGTACAGAGGCCGACTGTTGCTTCACAGAGCTGCACTACCGCAGAATATAGAAGCCGTAGCCTGTTAAGGCTCACAGACCATGGCCAGAAAAGAGCTGGTGTGAAGTCACAGGACTCTGCCCCAAGGATACGGGGTTAGGGTCCCTCAAGGCTCACCAGCGCACAGCGCCACAACTGTGGTGCCAAGGATAGATGGCGCTAATAGACTAGCTCGCTACTTGAGAGCAGTGCCGCTCTGGTGGACACCACTAACCTCCCCTAACTGGGGCTAGGAAAGTGCACTAACTGCGAACGGCGCTGCACTGGTGATTGCTGCTGGTTAGACGCAGTATGCTCGTGCCTGATGCTGGAGACTAAGTCTGGCGCTAGTCAGCTCCAAGACCCTATAACATGCACAACCAGAGGGAGGGAATCTTAAGGAGTCAGTCACCATTAAACAGGCATCCATCATCACACACACGAGTACAGATACAGTAACTGTCTATACTAGCGCATGGCCGAACGGCCAGCAACGTCCTTCCGGGACCTTCCCCGTGGACCAATCGAGGAAGCAACAGGACCTGAGCATTTGACCCCTGACCTCCAGTGAGAGGTCGACCCATGGGCATGCTCAGTAGCCCGAAAGAATGACTTAGTCCCAGGAGTTGCTCGCTGCTGGCTAGTGCAGGTTGCTATAGCTGTCCCCGGGAAGGCAGCAGCAACCAAACCGACAACACTAGCCTGGGCAAGACGCCGGGATCGACGTCTTTGCTGAGCAGCCTCCTCTGCGGTTGGAACTGAATGGGAGACCACAGAAGGCAAGGTTCGGGATTTCTCCTGTACAGGGGAAGAAACCCGACGCCTAACAAAACCTGTCCCATCATACTCCACTCCCTCCTATCTGTACCTGCACCTCCTGTGTGAACAGGTCAAAACCTGTAGGGTCATACTCCTCTCCTTCCAGCCTGCTCCAGTACCTGCTGTGTGAACAGGTCTCTACCTGTTCCTTCACATACCACACCTGCCCTGTGTCTCAGCTGTGCCTGCCTGCCCTGTGTCTCAGCTGTGCCTGCCTGCCCTGTGTCTCAGCCACACATGCCTGCCCTGTGTCTCAGCCGTGCCTGCCTGGGTATCAGCCGTGCCTGCCCGACTGCCTGTTAGTTGCACCTGTCCAAGTGTCTTGTCCCTGAGTGGATCAGCAGCCACAGCCAGACACCACCCTGAAGTGGCACCTGGCAGCTACCTGCCACACAAGCCTGACCTCACCATCAGAGGCTCCAGCAAAGACAGAGGTAGCTGTCATGGTCACGCCCTTTCCAGGGTAGCCTGGTTTGTGGCACAGTGGGGCCACAAGCCCCCTGTCTCGTGCCAATCTCCCAAGGCGCGAGCATGATGGTTTGCACAGGCCATGGCCCCCGCTGAGTCCCATGTCCTTTCGCTCCCAGAGTGAGATGAACTCTTTTGCCAGCGAGGGCAACTGAATAAATTCTTTACCAAGTCTGAAACCCAATCCTTCACTGCTCCACTCCATTGCAATGGTCTCCAATGAACTGTTTGCTCAGCTTGAGGTTGGCATTTCTAAAGTTAAACCCCTCTCGGAGCCACCAAGATATGATAGGGATCCTGAGTAGTGTCGTGTCTTCTTGGAACAGTGCTTACGGTACTTCCAATGGCATACTCCCTTCTTTGCCACTGATCGGGTAAAGGTAGGACTGCTAATGACCTACCTAACAGGAGATGCCTTGGAGTGGCTTAACCCCCTATGGGAAGCAGGGGATCCCATCACCTCTAATCTTCCAACCTTCATGGTGACCTTTTTGCAAAGCCTTCCACAAGCCTAGTACCGCGCCTCCTGAGAAGTCTCCCGCCCCCCCCCCAAGCTTCCAGAAACGGACCAGACAAAGAAAACCTGAAGGTAAATTGTCACAACTGCCTGTGACCGTCCCTGACACTCCTGTTCCACAGCCTGCCAAGCTGGCCTCCCATGTAAGATCCAAGAGGCCTAATAAAAGTGGCTGGCAGACTTGCAGATGGAATCTGCTCTTGTGAAGAAACATCCTGATGGTCTCTGCCCTGTGAAGCCCATGACTGTTTCTCTGCCCTCCCGGGAGCTTTTGGGTGTTTAAGCCACCAGCCATACGGAGTCTGTTTGTGGTCTCTGTCGTACAGCTCCCGAAACCGTTGTGGGCGTTGTCTTGAGGTGGCCGAGCCCTATTTGAGAACAGTCTAGTCCTGCAAGGACAATAACAGGTCCAGGTTAGAGCTTTATACACGAAGAAGTTCGTCTTCCACTTGCTGACTGGTATACCCATGGGTCATTCTGAATCAGAGATTCTAGTACCCATTTATGTCTAGAGACCCAGCAAGGTTCTTGCCTTGAAACAACCAAGTGACAAAAGGTGTCTGGTTCTCTTGCATCAGAGTCAGTTGGCAGTCTCGTCTTCTTCATCTAGTCTGCTGGATGCCGAGTCAGGGTGTGATGACGCCGCAGAAGAGGGGGAAGTGGTGGTATTCTCTTCACACATCTCCGGCGACTATACCAATGACTTGCCCTCAGGGGTATCCCTACTTTTTGATCGTTTTCCCATGGATAAAAGGCTGAAGATGGATCCTGAGTGTATGCCCTCAGCTCCTCTGTGGCCAGTGGGTGAAAGTTCCAAGACTGAGCTTTACTCATCCTCTAACCTGAAAGAGGTGGCCCAGTTTTATCTGAGTAACAGGCTGAAGTGGCTCCCTGTATGTATGCCTCCAGCTTCCATGTGGCAGGTGGATGAAGAGGTTGGCACAGTGGCTTGCGTATCTCCATTTTTCACCAACCTGGAGGAGGAGGTCCAATTTTCTGGGGATAACAGGCTGAAGTTGGACTCAGTGAAGGTGTCTTCAGTTTTCAGCTGGCTGGTTGATGTTGAAGTCAAAACAGAACCTGCCAAGTCACTGCTTTCTGTCAACCAGGTGAAAGAGGTCCTGGTCCTTGTATCTTCCTCCATTTCCTTGTAGATTGTAAGCTTGCGAGCAGGGACCTCACTCCTAATGTCACTGTTTAAATTGTCTTAACCTGTATTGAATTTATTGTCTGTACATGTCCCCGCTTAATTGTAAAGTGCTACGGAATATGTTGGTGCTATATAAATAAAAATTATTATTATTATTCGGTGTGGGAACCAGACCTTGCTGAGCACAAAGAGACTTGGCAACCTGAGTTCCCTGAGGTCACACCTACCTCATCCTACCCAAGGAATGTCATGATGGCTCTGACTGTCTGTACCCCCATACTCATTCTGCAAGTCATTCTGGCAGGCTTGAGGAAGAGGGGCCGTAAAGGGGGGGGGTACTGTAACAACTCTGCTGGCATGGCCTCCCATCCCCCACTCACCAACTTGCTCACTGCTCCAGGCCATGCTATGATTTCTGTCTGCTGCCAGCTACTGAGCCTGCCATGTCCTCTTTTGTGTCTCGCCTTCTCTGGAGGCTTTACGTCTTGTCTTGTCTTGGTCTAGCCTTGCTTTGTATCTGAGTATACTTCGGTCCCTGTACCTTGTCTCGTACTGTTTCCCTGTCTGAACTCTGTCCTACCTTTGTCTCCTTGTCTGTGGCTTCTTTTCTTGGTGTGTCTTTCCTTGAGTCCCCCATGTCTGTGCTCTGCACCCTTGCAAGCTCTGCCTGCTGTGCACCCTTGCAAGCTCTGCCTGCTCTGTACCCTTGTGGCTCTGCCTATACTTCACACCTTTGCAGCCCTCCTCCTGTGTAAACAGGTGCAAATCTGTCCTGTCATACTCCACTCCCTCCTATCAGTACCGGTACATGTACCTCCTGTGTGAACAGGTCCAAACCTGTTCCTTCACACATCCTGCCTGCCCTGTGTCTCAGCCATGCCTGCCTGCCCTGTGTCTCAGCCGTGCCTGCCTGGGTACCAGCCGTGCTTGCCGTGCCTACCCGCCTGCCTGTCAGTCGCATCTGTCCAAGTGTCTTGTCCCCGAGTGGGATCAGCAGCCACAGCCATACACCACCCTGGAGTGGCACCTGGCAGCTACCTGCCGCATAAGCCTGACCTCACCATCAGAGGCTCCAGCGAAGACCGAGGTAGCTGTCGTAGTCACGCCCCTTCCAGGGTAGTCTGGTTTGTGGCACAGTGAGGCCACAACCCCCTGGCTCACGCCAATCTGCCAAGGCATGAGCGTGACAGTAAGGATAGTAATACAGGTAGTTTAGTGAAATTAAGTGCAGGCCTGCCTGTCTGGGAGCCATACTTATATGTGCAAGCCACCAGATGGAGACCCAACTTCGAATCTACACATTTCAAAAAAATATTGTCACGCAGCACAAAAGTGGCATCAATTTCCACAGAGTAGAGAAATTATAATAGGCCTCTGGCACACCTTCCACTACAGGCAACCCACCAGACAGAGACCCAACTTTGAGTCTCCACATTTCAAATAATTGTTTGTAACACCAGCAGCAGTGGCAAGAGCAGGCATAAAAGCCACGACAAAGGTGGCACAGTTTGTAATAACTCAATATCAGTGCATGACCCTAAAAACAACACCATCTCTTAGTCTGCCCCATCTGCAATTAGGGTGCAAGCTTCATTGAAGACCTTTGACTTGTTCATTTTGATGAAAGCTTAACTGTTCTACACTTTCAGGGGACAGTCGGGATGCGCTTATCCATCAGGATATCACCAGTATCGCTGAAGACAAGTTCTGAGAGAACACTGGCTGTTGGGCATGACAAAACCTCCGTGACAGGGCAGCTCAGACCACTCTAACATTTTTGAAAACCAAAATGCAAAAAGGTCCAAACTTTCCATGATGGCATTGATATTGAGCTCAAGGGACTCCAGCACTGTTCACAATGTGTCAGACTCGTATTTGGTTCTGCTGGTGCACGGGCTGGTCTAAAAATTTGTGAAAAAACCTCACAAATTGCTTATGCCACTTACACTGCTGCTGCTGCCAGTGGTTTTGCGATGATGCCTTGACGTTCCCGGGGTTGGGCATCTAGAACTGCACACTATCTGACTCAATACTGTCTTGGGGAAAGCCACTGTTTAAGAATGTCTACAGGTGTGTTTCGATTCTCCAGCTTGTGTGCGTCCCTTTCTAAGGGAGAAAGCATCTGGCAAAATTTACTCTCGTACCATGTATCTAAAAAAAAAAAAAAAAAAAAAAGTGGCAATCAATTAGTCTGCACTATTTCTAACCCTAAGAATATGGGCATCATGCTGAAGATGGTGCAGCGCTCTTGTGTCGGGCGCTTCCTTGAGGTCCAAGTCCATGGTGTGTTGATAGCAGCGTAACACTCGGGGTACGTGCACACGCTGCGGATTGCAGTGCGGATTTGGCCGCGTGGATTTTGTAAAATCCGCAGGTAAATCTGCAGGTCAAAAGACCTGCGGATTGCTCTGCGGTTTTTCATCTCCTCAATGGAGGAGATGGCAAACCACAGCGGAATCCGCAGAAAGAATTGACATGTCAATTCTTTCTGCGGTTTCAAAACCGCAGAAAATCTGCACTGCGGTTTTTAATTCCCATAGGGAATAATGGTACTGTACTCCGCAGCAGCCAAATCCACTGCGGAACCGTAGCAGAATCCGCAGCATGTGCACACACCCTCAATGTTGCTTCTTCTATCCCCTCCCACCAACCATGGACAACAGAGAGGGGATCTTTATCCATTTCATCTACTGACTGTTGCATGTCCATCATCTCTTCCTCCTCCATTTGTTCCTTGGCTCTTGCACCTTCAGCAAGAGTTTGTCTGCTACCATGAGCCCCCCTTGATTGCTCTAATCTACCCTCACATGCAGGGTTGGACAGGGGTTTCCGGGGCCCACCAGGGGAATAGACTCTCTAGGGGCCCAACCTACAGCTATATTCAAATATCTGTAAGTCGTTATCCCCATTATAGTGGAGCATCAACTGTAAAACACTGGGGGCTCCTGCACATCTACGGTGTACCCCCATAACTGGGATATATAATTACAGTATTTTACATTAAAGGTTCTATGGTTAAAACAAGTTATCACTGATCCATGTGCTCCACAGGATAGGTGATCGCTTAGGTCCGACCATTAGAAACTGCACCAATCGTTTTATCCATGACAGGACACTTATCCCCATTTTAAAATGCAGTAGCAGTTCAGATATCTGACCGCAGCTCCATTCATTCTCTTTGGGGCTTCCAGAAAAACGCAAGAACCGCGCTTGCAGCCACAGAGTGAATGGAACAGTGGTCAAGCAAGGCTAGTTTCACACTAGCATATCTTCACGTGGCGCCGCTAAGCCCCGCCCCCTGCGGTCATCTCCTCCCTACTTTCGCACAGCGCTGCATGCGATCTGCGCACCCTATCTTTAGCATAGGGTGCGCAGACCGTGCGTTGACTGTGCGTTAGTAGGATTTTTGCGTGCGCCGCGCACTTTTGAAGGTGCGCCAAGCGCACCAAAATGGTGCGTTCAGCGCACATCGGTGCACCTTCAAAAGTGTGCAGCGCACGCAAAAATCCTACTAGCGCACGGTCTGCAAGATAGGGTGCACAGATCGCATGCAGCGCTGTGCGACAGTAGGGAGGAGATTACCGGAGGGGGCGTGGCAGGGGGCGGGGCTTAGCGGCGCCATGTGCTGCGTGAAGATACGCTAGTGTGAAAATAGCCTAAGACATACCACTCCAGTCTAATGGGGATAAAAATATACACAGTAGCTCTCTATACAGTATATTGTACAGATAATGCAATGATCACCAGTGACATATACAGGAACTCTGTACACAGTATATAGTGTGCATGTACTGTACATGTAATACACTGACTCACCTGTGACATCACTAGTCCTTCTTCTCTTTTCTTCTTCAGCCAGCACAGACCGCCATCACTACTTCCAGCCAGGACTCATCTCTGCAAAAACTAACACAGTCATCAATAGCTGATCGCTTCCAGATCACTTTCCCCTCTTTTTCCCTGACTTCTACACTACGTCAGATGAAGAAAAGAGACGTAATGCCGCCCTGCACAGTAACAGGATTCCCCTTTTAGTTCCCTTCATGGAAAACCGTTTCCTCAAAAGTAAACTTATATTACAGTAGTAATAAGGTCCCTAATTGGACCCTAAAGAAATTATGCTCCCCACTTGTCACCATAAACTAATATAGCATGTTCCTCATTCTGGCCCCCAAACAGTAATTAAGTCCCTCATCCTGGCCCCCTTTATTTAATAATCTCACCCAGCCTGGCCCCCTTTATTTTATAATATGCCCCAGCCTGGCCCCCTATGTCCCTTGTGCAGCCTATCCCCCAGCTATCCATACTGGCCCCCATATGTTCCTTGTCCTGCTCCCCCATATAGCTCTCCTGGACATCCATATATCCATCCTGATCCATTGTCCTGGCCTCCCCCCATAAATCCATCCTGGTCTCACTTATATATGCATCCTGGACCCCCCCATATATATGCATCCTGCCCCCCCATGTATATGCATTCTGGTTCCACCATATATATCTTCCTCCCCATTTATATCCATCTTTGTCCTGCCCCCCCATATATATCCATTCTGGCCCCCCTTATATGTCCATTCTGGGCCCCCATATATATGCATCCTGTTCTCTTGTCTTGCCCCCCCACCCATAAATCCACCCTGGCCCTCCATATATCGATCCTGGCCCCCATATACAGTGGGGGGAAAAAGTATTTAATCAGCCACCAATTTTGCAAGTTCTCCCACTTAAAAAGATGAGAGAGGCCTGTAATTGACATCATAAGTAGACCACAACTATGAGAGTCAAAATGAGAAAACAAATCCAGAAAATCACCTTGTCTGATTTGGCAAGATTTATTTTTCAAATTATGGTGAAAAATAAGTATTTCGTCATTAACAAAAGTTAATCTCAATATTTTGTTATATATCCTTTTGTTGGCAATGATGGAGGTCAAAGGTTTTTTGTGAGCCTTTGCAAGTTTGGCATCCACTGGTAGTGGTATGTTGGACCATTCCTCCATGCAGATCTCCTCTAGAGCAGTGATGTTTTGGGCCTGTCGCTGAGCAACACAAATTTTCAAATCGCTCCAAAGGTTTTCTATGGGGTTGAGATCTGGAGACTGGCTAGGCCACTCCAGGACCTTCATATGCTTCTTACGAAGCCACTCCTTCGTTACCCTGGCAGTGTGCTTGGGATCATTATCATGCTAAAAGACCCATCCACATTTCATCTTCAATGCCCTTGCTGATGGAAGGAGGTTTGCTCTCAAAATCTCACGATACATGGCTCCATTCATTCTTTCATGTACACGGATCCGTCTTCCTGGTCCCTTTGCAGAGAAACAGCCCCAAAGCATGATGTTGCCACCCCCATGCTTCACAGTTGGTATGGTGTTCTTTGGATGCATCTCAGCATTCTGTCCCTCCAAACACGACGAGTTGTGTTTCTACCAAACAGTTCTACTTTGGTTTCATCAGACCATATGACATTCTCCCAATACTCTTCTGAATAAGCCAAATGCTCTCTGGCAAACAGATGGGCCCGGGCATGTACTGGCTTAAGCAGGGGGACACGACTGGCACTGTAGGATCTAAGTCCTTGGCGGTGTAGTGTGTTACTGATGGTAGCCTTTGTTACGGTGGTCCCAGCTCTATGCAGGTCATTCACTTGGTCCCCCTGTGTGGTTCTGGTATTTTTGCTCATCGTTCTTGTGATCATTTTGGCCCCACGGGATGAGATCTTGCGTGGAGCCCCATATTAAAGGAGATTATTAGTTGTCTTTTATGTCTTCCATTTTCTTATTATTGCTCCCACAGGTTGATTTCATTGCACCAAGCTGCTTGCCTATTGCAGATTCAGTCTTCCCAGCTTGGTGCAGGGCTACAATTTTGTTTCTAGTGTCCTTCAAGAGCTCTTTGGTCTTCATCATAGTGGATTTTGGAGTGACTGTTTGAGGTTGTGGACAGGTGACTTTTATACTAATAACAAGTTCAAACAGGTGCCATTACTACAAGTAATGAGTGGAGGACAGAGGAGCCTCTTAATGAATAAGTTAGGGTCTGTGCACATGTTGCGGATTTGGCCCTGCGGATCCACAGCAGATTCTCCTGCGGTGTACAGTACCATTATATTCAATGAAAAAGGCTGTGCACATGCTGCGGAAAAATCTGCGCGGAAGCGCAGCGGGTTCAAATCTACAGTGCTGTCAATTCTTTGTGCGGATCTGCAGCGTTTCTACACCCAAAAAAGATCTGCGGTTTTGCTGCGGATGAAACTCTGCAGATCGGGAGGAGGGAAGAGTGTGGATGGTGACTGTGCGCGTGTATACAGTTGTGGCCAAAAGTATTGACACCCCTGCAATTCTGTCAGATAATACTCAGTTTCTTCCTGAAAAGGATTGCAAACACAAATTCTTTGTTATTATTTTCTTAATTTGTCTTAAATGAAAAAACACAAAAAGAATTGTCCTAAAGCCAAATTGGATATAATTCCACACCAAACTTAAAAGAGGGTGGACAAAAGTATTGGAACTGTTCAAAAAATCATGTGATGCTTCTCTAATTTGTGTAATTAACAGCACCTGTAACTTACCTGTGGCACCTAACAGGTGTTGGCAATAACTAAATCACACTTGCAGCCAGTTGACATGGATTAAAGTTGACTCAACCTCTGTCCTGTGTCCTTGTGTGTACCACATTGAGCATGGAGAAAAGAAAGAAGACCAAAGAACTGTCTGAGGACTTGAGAAACCAAATTGTGAGGAAGCATGAGCAATCTCAAGGCTACAAGTCCATCTCCAAAGACCTGAATCTGTGTCTACCGTGCGCAGTGTCAGCAAGAAGTTTAAAGCCCATGGCACTGTGGCTAACCTTCCTAGATGTGGACGGAAAAGAAAAATTGACAAGAGATTTCAACGCAAGATTGTGCGGATGTTGGATAAAGAACCTCGACTAACATCCAAACAAGTTCAAGCTGCCCTGCAGTCCGAGGGTACAACAGTGTCAACCCGTACTATCCGTCGGCATCTGAATGAAAAGGGACTGTATGGTAGGAGACCCAGGAAGACCCCACTTCTTACCCCGAGACATAAAAAAGCCAGGCTGGAGTTTGCCAAAACTTACCTGAAAAAGCCTAATACGTTTTGGAAGAATGTTCTCTGGTCAGATGAGACAAAAATGTAGAGCTTTTTGGGCAAAGGCATCAACATGGAGTTTACAGGAGAAAAAGAGGCATTCAAAGAAAAAAACACTGTCCCTACAGTCAAACATGGCAGAGGTTCCCTGATGCTTTGGGGTTGCTTTGCTGCCTCTGGCACTGGACTGCTTGACCGTGTGCATGGCATTATGAAGTCTGAAGACTACCAATAAATTTTGCAGCATAATGTAGGGCCCAGTGTGAGAAAGCTGGGTCTCCCTCAGAGGTCATGGGTCTTCCAGCAGGACAATGACCCAAAACACACTTCAAATAGCACTAGAAAATGGTTTGAGAGAAAGCACTGTAGACTTCTAAGGTGGTCAGCAATGAGTCCAGATCTGAATCCCATAGAACACCTGTGGAGAGATCTAAAAATGGCAGTTTGGAGAAGGCACCCTTCAAATGTCAGGAACCTGGAGCAGTTTGCCAAAGAAGAATGGTCTAAAATTCCAGCAGAGCATTGTAAGAAACTCATTGATGGTTACCGGAAGCGGTTGGTCGCAGTTATTTTGGCTAAAGGTTGTGCAACCAAGTATTAGGCTGAGGGTGCCAATACTTTTGTCTGGCCCATTTTTGGAGTTTTGTGTGAAATGATCAATTTTTTGCTTCATTCTCTTTTGCGTTTTTTCATTTAAGACAAATTAAATGAAGATAATACCAAAGAATTTGTGTTTGCAATCATTTTCAGGAAGAAACTGAGCATTATCTGACAGAATTGCAGGGGTGTCAATACTTTTGGCCACAACTGTAGTGTGTAGGCAGTGACTGTGTGTGGACCTGTGTGTGTCTTTTGGGCTGTGCGGGGGTTGCCGGGGGGTCGCCGGGCTGCTGGGGGATCTGCGGTGTCCCATTGGGCTATGCCTGCTACACTGACAGTGAGTGACACATTAGTCAATGATTGGGCAGTAGTGGTCCCATCATCCGGCTAATGTGTTGATTGAAAAAAAAACCAAAAAACATACAGAACATATAACATACAACACATAACATAGAGTACATACTTACCAATCACCTAATCCCCGAAGCCCTCGTTTCCTTTGATAAAAATAAAATAATAAAAGCCTATTCTTGTCTTTCCACCGTAGTCTAGTTAATAACGAGGCTCCCACGATCTCCGGTGTATATATCTATAGATATAGATCTATCTATAAAAAATGGAAAGCAGCACGCCTTAGAAAATATAAAGGTGTTTATTCCGCCCATAGGGCTATGTGCCCATTCAGATCTATCTATCTATCTATCTGTGTGTGTAATGGAGTGTGGGTTGCACAAATGTAAAAGAGGAAGTTGGACAGAAATGACAGCACAAATTATTTTTTTTTTTTTTTGTTAAATAACATCTCTTTATTTAGCTTACAAAAATGCATACAAACCTGCATTTTCTGCCAAGATATGCAGATTCTGTGCGGAAAAATCCGCACTGGAATCGGCAACGTGTGCACATACCCTTACAGGTCTGAGAGACCCAGAAATCTTGCATGGTTTTTAGGTGACCAAATACTTATTTTCCACCATAATTTGAAAACTAAAACTTGCCAAATCAGACAAGGTGACTTTCTGGATTTGTTTTCTCATTTTGACTCTTATAGTTGTGGTCTACCTATGATGTCAATTACAGTACACTCTCTCTTCTTTCTAAGAGGGAGAACTTGCACAATTGGTGGCTTAGTAAATACTTTTTACCCCCACTGTAAATGCATCCTGGCTCTACCATATATCGATCCTGGCTCCCCATATACTGTATATGTGGGTTGCCCTCCCAGGACTGTGGAGTACTCGGTACCGGGCCGGTGTCGGCAGGATGTGTCACAGCAGCGGTGACCCGGTCCGTGGCCCTGCGCGCCCAAGTAATAGGGGAGATGCAATGGTGGAATGTGATGGATAAAATGAATAGTTCGTGACGCCACCTGTGGTGTTCGGCAAGTGAGGTGTTAGGCCGACGCTGCATGCAGATCCTCTGGGACTGATGGTGTGTTGCAGCCAAGATGGTGGAGCTGTAGTCCCAGGGCAGTGTAGATGTGGTTGGCACGGGGATGTAGCGGTGCTGGAAGGGTAGGAAGCAGACAAAGACACAGCGGGGTGCAATTTCTGTACTTTTACTTGATAAATGCAGTCCAGGGTCCTGATTACAGATGGTACCGGAGCAGGTTAGCCTGGAAGCAACTCAGGGATTCTCTCTCAGCAGATGGGCTGTGCAGTCTCCTTCCTAGCGCTTATCTGAGGGAAGTACTCCTTGTACTGAGTTACACTGAAGTTCCTCCTGACAGATGTTCCCAAGAACTCTACTTGTACGGCAGACAGCTGTAGCCTGTTTCAGGGACTCCTTTCTCCTAAGTCCCGGCTCACTATCAATGTTGCTGTTGTGCCCTCAAGTCTTAGATGGGAGTAGTGCATTTACAGCCTCCTATTCCTCTGGTGTCTGTTGCAGGACCATTAGTATCAATACAACCGTGGAGACCAGGCTCCAGTTCATGCGCTCTCACTGGAGATGAGCCTTTCCTCTCAGCTCGATCTCCGCGCTTCTTCCTCACGTCTGCACACTTCACCCTCCGCAGACTAACTGACCACTCCTTTCTCTTGGCCCTCAGAGAGCACTCCTCCCCTTAATTCCAGTTCAGAGTCCCCCCTGCTGGCCTGGAGTGGAACTGTGTTGCATGTATAGGTAAACTGCGAGAGAGACTCATCATTGCTCCCAAGCCTGGCATTACCCTCCCTGGAGGAAGGCGAAGCCACTGTGGTGGACATACTCCTGGGGTGCCACATTCCCCCCTAGTGCAAGTCAGCACTCCTGGGCTGAACAAAACATAGAAACATATAAACAGTTAAACGAGGTGAACAATTGTAATTGTACAAGATTTGTAAAAATTAACAAATCAAGAGCTTCAAAAATAGTCCTATGATGATTAGTCCAGCATTTATGTCCATGGTCCATTCCTGGGCAAATGGTAAACTATTTACAAAGAGTTTTTGATCACACACAGTCCTGTGGTTCAGTGTCCATGAAACAAGGTAAAAACTGGAAAATTCAAAAGGGAACTCTTACAGGTTATCTGTAGGCACAAAACGCGCGAATCTGGTACTCTGGCACTGCTTCATAGACGATATTGTTTTTATTTGGTCTGGTGGGCCTACTCTTTTAACTGATTTTATTGATGAATTGAATAAAAATTATTTTTTAAAATTCACTGCAACGACAAGTCTCACGGAGATTAACTTTTTAGACTTAAAATTTTTTATTGAGGACAACACCATCCAGACACTATTATTTCATAAACCCACTGACTCTAACAATTACATTTCATTAGAAAGCTGCCATCTCCCAAGTTGGCTTCTTAATATCCCAAAGAGCCAGTTTATACGGGCCCATAGAAACTGCTCCAAGTCACAGGACTATTTAATTGAAGCTGAAACTCTAATTAAAAAATTCTGCCAAAAAGGATATGATATCCAAGCCCTGCGAGCCACCAGGGAATATATTGGGAACATACCAAGGGAACAATTCCTCAGACATAAAATAAAAAATAAAGAAAACCCCATTATAGATGAGGTTCCCATCATCACTCAGTATAATTCAAATAGCCATATTTTCAGAAAAATTGTAAACAAACACTGGGGTATTTTGAAAAATGATAAAATCATAGGGGAAGCTTTACCAGCTCGCCCTAGGTTTGTCTTTAGAAGGGCAAACAATTTGAGTAACCTGGTAGCCCCCTCTATTTCTATACCAACACCAGGCCCCAATTCTCATATATATCAGCAACTAAATGTTTTTTTTCCCTGCAAAAAATGCGCATCTTGCAAAAAATTAGGCAGTAAAAAACAACTTTCGATTGTGAATAAGTCCATGGAGATTCAGATCCGTGATTTCATCACCTGTGACACGAAGGGGGTGATATATTGTATCACATGTCCATGTGATAAATTATATATAGGAAGAACGATACGTCCCCTAAATGTTAGAATTGGGGAACATTTACGAAATATCTGTAATAAATTCACAGGTCACCGCCTTTCTAATCATTATCTCACACATCATGTGAGCTCTTTAAGGGACACTAAGGTGACTGGGATTCAAATTGTTAAAAGAAGCATTAGGAAAGGCAATTTTATCCACCAAATGTCCAGGGTAGAAAGTAAATGGATATTTGAATTAAATACCCTGATCCCGAATGGTCTAAACAGTGAGATTGAGCTATTTGCTTTTAATGCATAATATGATGTTTTGCCATTAGAGGCTATATACTGGAGGCTATATAAGGGTTATTCTTGTTCCAGGGGGCCATCCCTATAGAAGGAATCAGTGAATTCCGTAACGCGTAGGATCTACCATTGTATTCTGGCCCTTTCAACGCCTCATAGTGTTTTTTCTGCCTGTCACGTGACTTCCCACGTGACTGTGACGTCACGCAAGGTCCTTCAGCGTTCTTGGACCTTGCAGGCATGTTTTTGTAAGCGGCGGCTGGTAACTTTACAGCCTGCCGATACATACCTCCAGCTGCACGCCAGTCACCGGCCCGGACGGCTGTATGCTAGGACGTAGCACCCTTTAACTCCAGTAATTCTATACATCGCTGTGCCGGGGAGTATCTCTGGGAAGGACCTGGACTTCTGTTTCTTCTGGCTGGCCACATTAAGCTTCAGTAAAGGTAACAGACCTCCCCACAAGATATCTCCTTTCCATTTCTGGTTTTCTAATCAGGACACATCCTATTAGCGCAAGTTTGTTTAAGGTTTATTTATTATTATCTTTATAGAGACAATTTGAGTGGTGTGTTGTCCTAATACTTGCTGCTGTGTGTTCTGTAGCTGCACGCTTTTGCGCTGTGTGTGTGTGTGTGTGTGTGTGTGTGTATATATATATATATATATATATATATGTGTGTATGTGTGTATATATATATATATATATATATATATATATATATATATATATATATATATATATATATACTTATTTACATACATTTTTAACAGTTATATTATTTTAGATGCGGAACCTGATGGGTAGTATACCTTGTGTAGTACAGGTAGATCTGCGTAATACTGGTGCTGTAATGGACTGAACTGTCTGCCTGGTTCTAACTACTGGTGTTGTGTGTGAACTGGGTAGCATACGTCTACTAGATCTTAGAGTTACTGTGGGCATGTCAGATTCACTACTGGCAGGGCAAGGGTTCTCTGTCTCCACTGCTGGTGTAGCATCTACTGCCTTAATTTCCTTATCTTAAGGATTTTCTGGAATCACATCTTCCTGTGCTACCAATTGGGGAAATGTCAACATTGGCACCACTATAGCATCATTTACTTTAGTCCAATTTGCAGGGAATTCTCCTAGTATTGTGCTGACCTTCTCTTCTTCCTCTATGGGTTGATGTTATCTGGTTCTTCCATTCTTTCTTTTAACAGGTCAGGACATAGCTTCAGATGATCTCTTGATATGGCTGCTGAGGTTTCTCCTCCATCTTTGCTAATAAGGCACACCTTGGTATTGTCGAAATTTGAGGGTAGAATGGTGTAAGGTTCAGCTTCCCATTGATCATCCAATTTATGCAGTCTTCTTTTTCTCTTGAGGACTTGTTCTCCTGGTGACAATGGAACTGCAGCTGCATTTTGATTGTAAAGCTTCTCCTGCTTTTGTCTTGCCTGAGCTAGACTCTTTTCCACGCATTCTTGAACTCTTCTGTACTGTTGTTGTCTTTCTGTATCCCAGTCAGCATCTGGTACGTTACTTCAGGTGTCAGGACTCCCATGTCCAAATCAATAGGCATCTTACCAGGTCTTGCTCTCATTAGGTATGCTGGGGTACAGTTGGTGGAATTCGCTGGAATATGGTTGTAGAGGTCTACCAGCTCTGGCAACTTTTCTGGCCACAGATTTCTCTCCTCCAAAGGCAATGTCTTCAGTAGGTCAATCACTACCTGGTTCATCTTCTCACACATGCCATTGGTCTGAGGATGATAAGGGGTTGTCCTGATCTTCTTACAACCATACAAGTTACAGAATTCCTGGAACACTTCTGCCTCGAAAGCCGGACCTTGATCAGTAAGCACTCTCAGGGTAACCATGTGGTCTTATATACAAAGAGGGTAGTGCAAAGTAATGTAAACATCCTATGGGACAGTGTAATAAATAATATGTCACAAGTGACCATAATTAATGTCCCCATATATTTATAACCTTGGACTGTAATTGACCAATTGCCAAAACTCATATAGGGGGGGGGGGGGGGGGGGAGGACGAATCCAGAAAGGCAACAAAAGGTCATAGTGAAAAATATTTTATTTAGTGGAATTGCAAGAAACAAATGGCTAAAAAACATGCAAGTACTAGTAAATCATTGATAACACATGATTAAGACCCTGGGCACCATGTTGCCAGTAATATACCAATATAGAATCATAGAATCGTAGAGTTTGAAGGGACCTCCTGGGCCATCTGGTCCAACCCCCTGCTCAAAGCAGGATTCGCTAAATCATCCCAGTCAGATGTCTGTCCAGCCTCTGTTTGAAGACTTCCATTGAAGGAGAACTCACCACTTCTCGTGGCAGCTTGTTCCACTCATTGATCACTCTAACTGTCAAAAAGTTTTTGTCATATAAGACATAAAGCCGTTATTTCCTCAGGCGCCCCCTGAAGGTGTGTCCGAAACGCGCGTCGGGGTGGGCCCGGGACCCTTGTTTTGCCTGCACAGTCTGCTCTCAGGTAACATTATTAATGATATGGCTTTTTTTGCATATAACTTTTGCCCCTAATTAGGTACACGTTTGTAAGCATTTGCTAGCAATATATGCCCACTGGAGATTTTGCTTATTTTTGCTATGTCTATCCTGAGGAAATAACGACTTTATGTCTTATATGACAATATTGGTATATTACTGGCAACATGGTGCCCAGGGTCCTAATCATGTGTTATCAATGATTTACTGGTACTTGCATGTTTTTTAGCCATTTGTTTCTTGCAATTCCACTAAATAAAATATTTTTCACTATGACCTTTTGTTGCCTTTCTGGATTTGTCCCCCCCCCCCCCCCCCTTAACCATGTGGTCTGCAAAAGTGCTGTTGGAATGCTCTGGCTGCTGTCCTGGCTGTTTGATCTTTGACAGGCACAACTACCAGGAATCTTGAGTAGTGGTCCACGATGGTAAGAGCATAGATGTAGCCTGACCGGCTTGGAACCAGCTTCACATGGTCCAGGGCTACCAACTCGAATGGCTGCTTGGTCACTATTGGCTGCAGAGGAGCTCTCTGGCTGTTTCGATCCTTTCTGTGCAGGTTACATTGTCCACACTCCCGGCACCACTTTTCAATGGCTTTCCTCATACCAGCCCAGTAGAATTTCTCCCGGTGCAATGCTTCCAACTTCTTCCATCCGAAGTGTCCAGCTCCATTGTGGTATGCTTCCAAGACCATTGATGCCTCTCTCTTTGGGACTACCACCTGCCAGACCAACTCATGAGTGCGGGCATTGATACTCCTCCGAGACAGCTTTCCTTGATAGATGAACAGCCGACCTCTTTCCTTCCACAACTGCTGGGTTCCTTCAGGAGCATCCGATTCTGGGCGTGAGTCAGCTTGTGACAGTAGCTCCTTCACCAGGCGTACTGTGGGATCATCATCCTGAGTTTCTGCCCAGTCATGATGGGGCAATGGATTTGGGGTGACCTCCTTCAAGCCAGACCGTCTGTTTCTCACTCCTTGAGCACGTTGGGCCGCAAGTGGCCGGTGGAAGGGAGGCAACTTTATTTCTTCAAGAGCCTCAGGGTCTTCTCCTGCATCTGGCAGATTAGGCATTCTGGACAGCGCATCCGCATTGGCATTCTTGTGCCCTGCTCGGTACTTGATGGTAAATTCATAGTTAGACAGCCGAGCCATCCATCACTGCTCCAGTGCACCTAGTTTTGCAGTTTCCTAGTGAGTCAATGGGTTGTTGTCCGTGAAGATGGTAAACTTGGCTGAAGCTAGGTAATGTTTGAATCTTTCAGTGACAGCCCAGACTATGGCAAGGAACTCCAGCTTGAAGGAACTATAGTTGTCCGGGTTCCTTTCAGTGGGACCCAACTTTCTGCTGGCATAGGAGATCACTCTTTCTTTTCCATTCTGTACCTGTGACAGTACTGCTCCTAGTCCCACGTTGCTGGCATCAGTGTACAACACAAAGGGTTTGTCATAATCTGGGTAGGCCAGAACTTCATCACCTGTGAGAGCCATCTCCAGTCGAGTGAAGGATCTCTCCAACTCCTCAGTCCATTCAAAGGTGGAATTTTTCTGTTTGGCCTTCTTGGACTGCCCCACCAGAAGATTTTGCATAGGTGTGGCTATTTCAGTAAAGCCTTTGATGAATCTTCGGTAGTAGCCTACCAGTCCAAGGAATTGGCGTACTTGATGTGGGTTGATGGGCTTCGGCCAGTCCCGGATGACTGGCCTTGTCAGGATCTGGTGCCACACCTTCTGCACTCACCACATGACCGAGGTACTGTACCTTAGGCTTCAGGAGGTGACATTTGGAAGGCTTCATCTTTAGGCCAAAATTGGACAAAGCTTCAAACACTTCAGCCAGGTGTTCCAGATGGTCCTCATACGTCTTGGAGAAAACAATGACATCATCAAGGTACAACAGGACTGTCTCAAAGTTCATGTGTCCCAGGCAGCACTCCATCAGCCATTGAAATGTCCCTGGAGCGGTGCAGAGCCTGAATGGCATATAGTTGAACTCGGAGACCCATTGGAGTGGTAAATGCTGTTTTCTCCTTGTTTGCCTCTGCCACGGGAACCTGCCAGTACCCACTAGAGAGATCCAAGGTGGAAAAGTAGTTAGCAGTTTTAAGTGCAGCTAATGATTCCTCAATTCTAGGTAATGGGTAGGCGTCTTTATGTGTAACACTGTTAATTTTCCTGTAATCAACACACATTCTCATGGTACCATCCTTTCTCTTTGCAAAAACTATGGGAGCTGCCCAGGGGCTATGTTGTGAGTTCATTTTCCCCTTCACCATTGAGGTCTGATGAACTCCCTCTTCTGGTGAAGGAAGGTAGTGAGGCTGATTACCAAGCACCTGAGCAGGATTTTGATGACTGGGTGATGGGAATTGCTGACTGGATATAAGGCAGCCGACTCCCTTCTGCCTTGCTGGTGACTTCTCTGAGGGATTCTAGGAGACCAGTCTGATTCCTGCTCCTCAAAAGCTAAGTTTTCTGCTCTGCTTTTTGCATTTGTGTTTTGGTTTTGTTTTGCCTTGTTTTTCTGGATTTCTGCCATTCCCTGCTGGGGGTGAGCTGAATTCCTTTTTGCCTTTTTGCTCTGTCTTCAGAAAATACCTGAGTACTGATATAGTCTTTTTGAAGCCTAGCGTCTTCAGGGCTTTTTCCCCTATCAGTCTGTTGGCTCATGTTTTGATAGGGTTTTTGCGGATTGCAGACAGCAGCTTTTCTATCCTGTCCTATTTAGTTAGCTTGGGCCCCATCATTTGCTCAGCCTATCTTTCTATCTGTGGTAGTGTTTTTTCATCTTGCTTCACCGTCATATGTTGGGGGCTGCCTATTGCTTTGGGGACTGCTCTGGGGCAGTTTAGATTTCCCTTTCTGTCTTTAGGCTATTTTGTTCTCTGGCTGTGATCGAGGGGTCTAGGGCACCGTAGGAACCCCCCACGGCTACTGCTAGTTGCTGTAGATAGGTTCAGGGGTCTGCAATCCGATAGCTGCCAACTTCTCTGGTTTTCTGGACTTAGCTAGTATTTCTGTTTTTGCCTCCTACGGTGACTCATTCATAACAGGGCTACAACTGTCTCTGATAACCCCAGCTTCCTTCATCTCTCTCAACATACTCTTAGCACATTGGTATTGTGTTGGGGGTATAGGCCGGTACCTTTCTTTACTGGGTGGATGATCTCCAGTGGGGATATGATGTTGAACCCCTTTTGCCTGCCCAAAATCTAGTGGGTGTTTGCTGAATACTCGCTCATATTCTTGTGTCACTCTGTAAACCCCATTTTTCTGGTATGAAGGTGTAGTCAGTCCCCACCTGCAGTTGCTGGCACCACTCCTCTGGCTGCTTCACAGAGCCATTGTCCTCCACCCGATCGGATGAGACCAAGGGCTCTGCTGCCTGCAATGAGTTATTAACGGTGAGCAGCTTAGCAACTGCGGCGTACCGAGGTATTGTGGTCTGCTCCTCCCCAAAATTCAAGAGGCGTACAGGTACTTTCCCTTTTCGTACATCAACCACCCCTCTGGCTGTCAGGACAGTGGGCCTGCTATCAGAGTATACTGGTTCTACCAATGCCTGGTATTCTTTCCCTCCTGAGACCTATGGCTGCCCGACACCAAATCAACATTTCACATCTGGGGGGGCAGGGCTGGATTAAGGGTAACCAGGGCCCAGGTCTGTTCAGACTCTGTGGGCCCCCCGGTCATGTGACGGGGTCGGGAAATCACTAGTTTTCATGACGCATACTGTGCGTCAAGGAGCGGCAAGTGGTTAAATACTGAGGTAAAAAACTCAGAAAATACACGTGTGCACAAGGCCTCACAAATACTGAGGTAAAAAACACAAAATACTCAGTGTGTCCATGAGGCCTTATAAATACTGAGGTAAAAACTCACCAAATACTCAGCGTGGGCACGAGGCCTTATAAATACTGAGATAAAAACTCACCAAATACTCAGGGTGTGCACGAGGCCTTCCAAATACTGGAAGGCTTCCACCCAACATCTAGTCCTGACTCGCCTGTACCTAACATCGAAACCAGCTAATAGTTTGCAATCGCCTGCTGACCTGGACCCATGACCTGTCAGACAAGTTACTTCACATGAGTCACACAGAGGCTTCTGCTTCATGAACTTCCCCAGATAGAAGAAGCAGCCTGTGGCCGGATACACAGGAAGAGACGCTCCTCGTCACAGGCTGTGCCCAACATGGCAGCAGAGGGGTTAACACCACAGACAAGTCGCCGTCTCCTCACACACTGGACACGATGCTGCATCTGCAGACGAACAAGTGCACATTGCGCAATATTAGTCATGTCCCAGATGTTCAGCATGTGGAGGACCAAGGGGGGACAAAAAAGACCCCAGGATTGGAACAGGAGCATGGGAAAGTGGACGGCGGTCGGAGTGGCAGGGTTTATATAGGGGTCGGAGTAAGGAAATATATATATACACACACATATTACTACATGCGGGCAGCGCACACATGCACAATCCTCAGGTTGTATAACTTTCAACTGGTCAAAACATTTCTCAGTAGGCCAAGAAAGAAACGTGGCAGGAATAAAGTACACCTCATAGTAACTTATGTGTGAGGCAGAGGTGACAAGACCCGCCATCTCGTGCCCACCTTACTAGAGGTGCCCACTGCCCACATATAAAAAAAGTTGATAAACAGACGACTTCCACTATGATGAATGGTTACCGGCCGCCCGACCACACCCATTTCACAACTAGTCACACCCATGTCCACGCCACAACCACACCCATTTAGCACTGCTGATCACACTGACTGGTACTGAGGGCACAGTGGCTGGCATTGTGGGCACAGTGGCTGGTATTGTGGGCACAGTGGCTGGTACTGAGGAAAAGAGAGAGCAGAGAAAAGAAAACAGAGTAAGAAAGGAGAGAGAAAACAAAAGAACAGAGAGAAAGAGGGGGAAAGAAAGAGGGGACAGAAAAAAAGAACAAAGAGAGAAAGAGGAAAGAACAGAGAGAGAGGGGGAAAGAAAGAAAACAGAGAGAAAGGAAGAACAGAGAGAGAAAGATTAGAGAGAGAGGTGGAAAGAGAAAAAGAACAGAGAGCGAAAGAAACAGAGAAAAATTCTATAAAGATACCATACCAGTCTGGCTCACATTGTAGTGCCCACCTGAGCCTCCTGGAGCAGAACATATCATGATCCACTCACATGGCCGACATCCCCGAGTCCAAGGCGATCCCGCTGTCCGCACTGTCGGAGGAGGACACGATGATGGATCTGAAGCATTCCCTGAAGTGCCTCCATGGTTCCGTCACAATCTCCTCCCGAAATTACCTAATTTACGGTCAGCTTCCAGCACGTCGCTTCCAATGGAACATCACGTGTGAGTTTTCAAGTGCTCCTCGGAGCTCCGCCGTGTACTCCTGTGTCCGCGGGAAAAGTCAGCTCCCGGTCGGGGCAGTGGCGCAGACTCTCAAAATCTGGAACGGTTGGGAGGTATGAATGCTCCCCATCATACACCTTGTACATGCATGGCTCTTCACACCTCATACACACACGGTTCCGCTTTGTATGCCTAGTACACACACGGCTCCACTCAGTACACACATGGCTCTGCTCTGTAAACCTCGTACACGCGCGGCTCCGCTCCGTACACCTTGCACACGAGCGGCTCCACCCCATACACCTCGCACACACGGCTCCCCTCAGTACACACATGGCTCTGCTCTGTAAACCTCGTACACATGCAGCTCTACTCCATACACCTTGTACACACGCGGCCACGCTCTGTAAATCTTGTACACATGCGGCTTTGCTCCATACACCTCGTACACACGCGGCTTTGCTCCGCTCCGTAAACGCACGGCTCCGCTCCGTACACCTCGTACACACACGCACGGCTCCGCTCCGTACACCTCGTACACACACACACGGCTCCGCTCCGTACACCTCGTACACACACACACGGCTCCGCTCCGTACACCTCGTACACACACACACACGGCTCCGCTCCGTACACCTCGTACACACACACACACACGGCTCCGCTCCGTACACCTCGTACACACACACACACACGGCTCCGCTCCGTACACCTCGTACACACACACACACACACGGCTCCGCTCCGTACACCTCGTACACACACACACACACACGGCTCCGCTCCGTACACCTCGTACACACACACACACACACGGCTCCGCTCCGTACACCTCGTACACACACACACACACGGCTCCGCTCCGTACACCTCGTACACACACACACACACGGCTCCGCTCCGTACACCTCGTACACACACACACACACACACGGCTCCGCTCCGTACACCTCGTACACACACACACACACACACGGCTCCGCTCCGTACACCTCGTACACACACACACACACACACGGCTCCGCTCCGTACACCTCGTACACACACACACACACACACGGCTCCGCTCCGTACACCTCGTACACACACACACACACACACACGGCTCCGCTCCGTACACCTCGTACACACACACACACACACGGCTCCGCTCCGTACACCTCGTACACACACACACACACACACACGGCTCCGCTCCGTACACCTCGTACACACACACACACACACACACGGCTCCGCTCCGTACACCTCGTACACACACACACACACACACACACGGCTCCGCTCCGTACACCTCGTACACACACACACACACACACGGCTCCGCTCCGTACACCTCGTACACACACACACACGGCTCCGCTCCGTACACCTCGTACACACACACACACACACACACGGCTCCGCTCCGTACACCTCGTACACACACACACACACACACGGCTCCGCTCCGTACACCTCGTACACACACGGCTCCGCTCCGTACACCTCGTACACACACACACACGGCTCCGCTCCGTACACCTCGTACACACACACACACACGGCTCCGCTCCGTACACCTCGTACACACACACACACACGGCTCCGCTCCGTACACCTCGTACACACACACACACACACACACACACACACACGGCTCCGCTCCGTACACCTCGTACACACACACACACACACACACACGGCTCCGCTCCGTACACCTCGTACACACACACACACGGCTCCGCTCCGTACACCTCGTACACACACACACACGGCTCCGCTCCGTACACCTCGTACACACACGGCTCCGCTCCGTACACCTCGTACACACACGGCTCCGCTCCGTACACCTCGTACACACACACACGGCTCCGCTCCGTACACCTCGTACACACACACACGGCTCCGCTCCGTACACCTCGTACACACACACACACGGCTCCGCTCCGTACACCTCGTACACACACACACACGGCTCCGCTCCGTACACCTCGTACACACACACACGGCTCCGCTCCGTACACCTCGTACACACACACACGGCTCCGCTCCGTACACCTCGTACACATAAGGCTCCGCTCCGTACACATACGGCTGTGCTCTGTACACATACGGCTCCGCTCTACACATACGGCTCTGCTCCGTACACCTCGTACACACACGTCTGTGCTTCGTACAACTTGTACAAACGCGGCTCCCCTCCGTACACCTCAACACATGCGTTTCCGCTCTGTACACCTCGTACACACGCGACTTCGCTCTGTACACCTCGTACACACGCGACTTCGCTCTGTACACCTCGTACACACGCGACTTCGCTCTGTACACCTCGTACACACGCGACTTCGCTCTGTACACCTCGTACACACGCGACTTCGCTCTGTACACCTCGTACACACGCGACTTCGCTCTGTACACCTTGTACACCCGCAGCTCCGCTCCGTCCACCTCGTACACACACGCAGCTACATCCACCCTGTAAGCCCCTCCTGACCCCACACATACTTTACTGATTCAGCACGATGACAACCAGCACAGCAGAGTCCTGCATAGTTACATACATCGAGGGCTGTGCATGCGCACAGGACCTGTGACGAGGTCACAGGAAGGGAGGAGTCAGGAGTTACATGATCAGGGGCTGAGATGCCTGATCATGTGACCCCTGACTCCTCCCCTCCTGTAACCTCCTCACAGGTCCTGTGCGCACAGACCAGGGATTTATCAGTGAGGGGCTCCGGTGGTGGATTATAATGGGGCAATTTACCCTGGGCTGGTGGGGCCCCCCCCACACCACTGGGCTACCGGCCATATTGACCTCATTATAATCCGCCACTGCTGGGGGGGTATTGCAAAGGGGAAAGCATCACTCACTCTGAAACTGCCAATTTCTCCGCCAGAGAGTTCTACTTGCTGCCTTTGCATCAGGGCTCTGATCACCTTCTGCAGAACTCGTTGTTCACTGGAACCAGCAGTTTCAGCCACATGTTGCAACAAGACAATAACCTCGGAAAGACAGTTTTCAATTACATTTATACCAAGAGTCATCATGAGATTACATTCACGTCGATCAATATCCACAACTATCAGACCTTGAGATTTTAGCTCTACCCGACCCACTTTAACAGTAATCTCTTTACATCCAATCTGCGGCAAAGACTGACCATTACTGGCAACTACGGTCAGTTCATCAGTTGGGCCATGGGTAAGTTCAGAATTAGACCAATACCTCTTGTAAAGAATGTACGGCATAGTGCTCACCTGGGAGCCAGTGTCCAGCAAAGCGTTTATGGGGATGCCGTCAATCACCACAGGAAGGATTGGTCTCCCTCCAACATACTTGGCTCTCCAGTTCTTTGGGCCTATGGATTCTATTCCTGGGGGTTGGCCCTCTGCCCCAGGGGTTGCTCGTTTAAAGGACAGAATCTTGCAAGATGACCTGCCTTATAACAGCGACGACAGATGGGACGTCCGTCCTGGTCATAGCGATCGTTGTTCCTCCCTCCGAGGGACGGAGTTCTCCTCTTCCGGAGCCACGGGACATCCTCTGGACTGGAAGCCAGCTGGATCTTTCCCTTGGAGGACACCTGCAGGGACTGCACAGTTTTAGTAAGTGCAGCCATTCCTCTGGTCAACTCCTGGACCTGAAGACGCAGCTCTTCAGTTGGATCTTTATCCAGAGTCTGCATCAGCCTCCACAGGGATGGAAGGGGAAGGCGTTGCTTCCTGGTGGTAGGTGATCGCTGGGCACCTCAGGGGCGTTGGACGGCTGTCAGTTGGCTCCTGCAGTACCCGAATAGCCCTGTCCTTGAAATCAGCAAAGTCCAGATCAGGGTTTTGCTGGGTTATGATGCGCAAATGTCCTCTGTGGGTACTGGATAGGAGTCCTTCAATGAACTGCTCCTTTAACAGCTTACCTTCCTCCTTCACACTGTCAGGATCAACTTGCTTAACTGCTCGCAGTGCTTCCTGCAGGTTAAGAGCATAGTCCCTTATACTGTCCTGCGTTCTCTGCTTGCATCCAAAGAACCGCATCTTTATTTCAGCTGCAGTGCGGGTGTCAAAGGTGCTTCTCAGCTTGGCTAGAATCTTTTTAACAGTCTCTTTATCAGTGTCCTGCCAGGCTTTCACGTGTCTCTGGGCTGCAACCGTTAACTGCCCAATAAGGATGTGCACTTTCTGGCTTTCAGACAGGGGGTATACTTCAAACAAACTACAGTCTCTCTTTGAATTCACTCAGGGTATGTGACTCACCCGAGTACTGCGGTACCCATGCTGCTCCCGGCAGGTAGGGCATAGACAGCAGCATTATGGGGACTCCTGCAGTGGGCGCTCCTCCGTGTGGCGCTGAGGGGTGAGCGGCGGCATCCGCCACTGCATTGCCACAGGGCACAGACATTCTCTTCCCCCCTAGTTAACGTTAGTCTGGGCTTGTGTGAGCTGATCAGCAGCGCTTCGCAGGCCCAACGCTCCGGGCTGTAGGCCTCAGCTCATCCCACTTCTCGCGCGCTTTTTCCTCTTCCCGCGCGCGACTTCACCGCTTCGCGCTCGGAGGGGCTCCGCTCACGAGGCCCACCTCTTTTGTTTCCTGCGCGCGCCAAGCAATGGCGGCAATGGCGCCAACAGTCTTTTACACAAACACAGTCTATGGCACACAGGACCCGGGGATACCGGGCTCTGTAATCCGGTTCGTGACGCCAAATTGGGTCGCCCTCCCAGGGCTTTGGTGTACTCTGTACCGGGCCATTGTCGGCGGGATGTGTCAGAGCAGCGGTGACCCGGTTCATGGCCCTGGCCGCCCAAGTAATGGGGGAGATGCAATGGTGGAATGTGATGGATAAAATGAATAGTTCGTGACGCCACCTGTGGTGTTCGGCAAGTGAGGTGTTAGGCCGACGCTGCATGCAGATCCTCTGGGACTGATGGTGTGTTGCAGCCAATATGGTGAAGCTCCCCACAGATGGAGCTGTAGTCCCAGGGTAGTGTAGATGTGGTTGGCATGGGGATGTAGCGGTGCCGGAAGGGTAGGAAGCAGACAAAGACACAGCGGGGTGCAATTTCTGTACCATTACATGATAAATGCAGTCCAGGGTCCTGATTACAGATGGTACAGGAGCAGGTTAGCCTGGAAGCAACTCAGGGATTCTCTCTCAGCAGATGGGCTGTGCAGTCTCCTTCCTAGCGCTTATCTGAGGGAAGTACTCCTTGTACTGAGTTACACTGAAGTTCCTCCTGACAGATGTTCCCAAGAACTCTACTTGTACGGCAGACAGCTGTAGCCTGTTTCAGGGACTCCTTTCTCCTAAGTCCCGGCTCACTATCAATGTTGCTGTTGTGCCCTCAAGTCTTAGATGGGAGTAGTGCATTTACAGCCTCCTATTCCTCTGGTGTCTGTTGCAGGACCATTAGTATCAATACAACCGTGGAGACCAGGCTCCAGTTCATGCGCTCTCACTGGAGATGAGCCTTTCCTCTCAGCTCGATCTCCGCGCTTCTTCCTCACGTCTGCACACTTCACCCTCCGCAGACTAACTGACCACTCCTTTCTCTTGGCCCTCAGAGAGCACTCCTCCCCTTAATTCCAGTTCAGAGTCCCCCCTGCTGGCCTGGAGTGGAACTGTGTTGCATGTATAGGTTAACTGCGGGAGAGACTTGTCATTGCTCCCAAGCCTGGCATTACCCTCCCTGGAGGGAGGCGAAGCCACTGTGGCGGCCTTACTCCTGGGGGCACCACATATGCATCCTGGCTCCCCCAAATATCTGCATCCTGCCCCCCATAGATCTGCATCCTGTTGCATTACCCTGCCCCCCCCATAAATCCATCCTGGCCCCCCCATATATATGCATCCTGTCTCTACCGTATATCCATCCTGATCGTACATATATCTGCATCCGCCCCCCATATATATGTATCCTGATCCTTTGTCCAGCCCCCCTTATATATAGTATATATCCTGGCCTTCCCATATGTATCTGTCACGGGGCACGTAGTGGGAAAATAGGGGACTGCGCCGCAAATCAAAGGAAAGATAAAACAGACACCACGGGGTTATATCAATTGAAAAACAAAACTACGCTTTATCTGTTGCTAAGCACTGAACAGCAGAGTTAGGCACCAGAACAAGGAAATAGCTGGAGCTCCACAGCAACACAGCCTGCTCCTGACTCAAGCTTGGTTGGTCTCCAAAGAGGAATAATATCACCCACAGTTAGCTGGTGCACCTGGTGAGCTTATATAGGAAGGTGGGAGTGGTTTCCACCTGCCTCAACAGATAGACCAGCCATGCAATTACACCAGCGGCCACCGGGGGCAAAAAACCACCAGCAGACTAACTAAACTTGTAGTAACACCAGCGGCCACCTTGGGCAAAAACTTATATTAACCCCCGATGGCCTGAAAGGAAAAAAGGTTATATATGAGGATCCAGATCTGACATCGATCCAAAAATGGATCGTGACAGTATCCATCCCGGTTCCCCGTGACCCATATGTATCCATCCTGGACCCTCATATGTATCCATCCTGGTCCTCTGTCCTGTCCCCCATATATCCAACCTGCCGCCCCCCTTATATCCATCCTGGTCATTTTTTCCTGCCTCCCACACACACGTGGTCAAAATTGTTCATACCTCTCATTTAATGACCCACAATGGTGACAGAAATAACTTGAATCTGACAAAAGTAATAATAAATAAAAAATCTATGAAAATGAACAAATGAATGTCAGGCATTGCTTTTCAACCACACTTCCACAGAATTAAAAAAAAAAAAAAAAAAAAAACATGAAATAGGCCTGGACAGAAATGATGGTACTTTCAACTTAATATTTTGTTGCACAACCTTTTGAGGCAATCACTGCAATCAAACGAGTCTTGTAACTGTCAATGAGACTTCTGCACTTCTCGACAAGTATTTTGGCCCACTCTTCAAAAGCAAACTGCTCCAGTTGTCTTGTGTTTGAAGGTTGCCTTTTCCAGATGGCATGTTTCAGCTCTTTCCAAAGATGCTCAATAGAATTTAGGTCAGGGCTCATAGAAGGCCACTTCAGAATAGCCCAATGTTTTTCTCTTAGCCATTCTTGAGTGTTTTCAGTTGTGCGTTTTGGGTCAATTTTCTGTTGCAAGACCCGTGACCTGCGACTGAGACCAACCTTTCTGACATTGGGCAGCACATTTCTCTCTAGAATCCCTTGATAGTCTTGAGATTTCATTGTAGCCTGCACAGATTCTAGACACCCTGTGCCAGATGCAGCAAAGCAGCCCCAGAAAATAACAGGGCCTCCTCCATGTTTCACAGTAAGGACAGTGTTCTTTTCTTGATATGCTTCATTTTTCCGTCTGTGAACATAGAGCTCATGTGCCTTGCCAAAAAGTTCAATTTTTGTCTCATCTGTCCATAGGACAGTCTCCCAGATGCTTTGTGGCTTGTCAGTATGTAGTTTGGCAAATTACAGTCTGGCTTTTTTTAATTTATTTTCAACAGTGGTGTCCTCCTTGGTCATCTCCCATGAAGTCCACTTTGGCTCATACAACGAAGGATGGTGCAATCTGACACTGATGTTGCTTGCGCTTGAAGTTTACTTTTAATCTGTTTAGAAGGTTTTCTGGGCTCTTTTGTTGGCATTCGTATTATCCGTCTCTTTGATTTGTCAGCAATTTTCCTCCTACGGTCATGTCCATGAAGGTTGGCTACAGTCCCATGGAGATTAAATTTCTAAATAATATGTGCAACTGTAGTCACAGGAACATCAAGCTGCTTGGAGATGGACTTATAACTTTTACCTTTAACATGTTTGTCTCTAATTTTCTTTCTAATCTCCTGAGAAAACTCTTTCCTTCGCTTCCTCTGGCCCATGTTCAGTGTGATACACACTCTGCTGTTTGGCGACATGGTGTGTATCTGTAGCCCTCTATACAGGCCCACTCACTGATTCCAAGATTGTAGACACATGTGATCAGTGGCGTAACTACAAAGTTATGGGCCCCGGTGCGAACTTTCAAATAGGATCCCCCCCACCATGCCAAAATACACGCACATCTCCGCTCCGCACACCTCGGACACACGCGGCTCCACTTCGAATACCTCATGCACACGCGGCTCCGCTCCGTACACCTCGTACACACGCGGCTCCTCTCCGTACACCTCATACACGCGTTGCTCCGCTACGCACACCTCGTACACACTCCACTCCATACACCTCGTACCCTCGCGGCTCCGCTCCGTAAACATGCAGCTTCTCTCTGTACACCTCGTACACGCGCGGTTGTTCTCCGTACACCTCGCACACACATGGCGCCGCTCCGCGCACCTCGTACACGCGCCGCTCCGCACACCTCGTACACGCGCGGCTCTGCTACATCCACCCTGTAAACCCCTCCTGACCCCACACATAAACTTACCCTCATCAAGGACCATGGCAACCAGCACAGCAGAGTCGTGCAGACACCAAGGCTCCTGATCATGTGATCCCTGACTCCTCCCCCTTCTGTGACCTCATCACAAGTCCTGTATGCACAGAAAAGAACAGCCTAGGATGTCATTGCAGGCTGTGGGGGGCTGCGGTGGGTCTATCTGGCAGGGCGAGGATGTAGTGCACCGTGCATGGTGGCGGCTCAGTGCAGTACAGGAAGTAGAGTCCTGGGCAGGACGCGGGGGGTCAAAAACTGGACTGTCCCGCATGAATCTTGACCGTTGGGGAGATATCATGGTCTGACCTGCCGGGCCACTGACTTACCCCGGGCCCGGTCGCAGTGACGAGTGCTGCGACCGTGATAGTTACGCCCCTGCATGTGATGCTAATTAGTGGACGCACCTTGATTTAACATGTCCCTTTTGTTACATTACTTTTAGGGATACCATCATTTCTGTCCTGGTCTATTTCATGAGTTTTATTTTTTTTTTTTTTTTAAATTCTGCGGAAGCATGGTTGAAAAGCAATGTCTGACTTTCATTTTCATAGTATTTTTTTATTTTTTTTTTTTTTTTTATTACTTTTGTCAGATTCAAGTTATTTTTGTGACTATTGTGGGTTTTTTATCATTAAACGAGGGGTACCAACAATTTTGACCATGTGTGTATATCCCCTTATATCTATCCTGGTACTTTTTTCCTGCCCCTCCATATAGCCATCCTGGCCCTTTTTCCTGCCCCCCATATATCGATCCTGCCGACACCACTATATCCATCCTGGTCCTTTTTTCCTGGCCCCCATATAGCCATCTTGCCACCACCCTTATATCCATCCTGGTCCTTTTTTCCTGCCCCCCATATATCCATCCTGCCTCCCCTCTTATATCCATCCAGGTCCTTTTTTCCTGCCCCCCGTATATCCATCTGTGAAGCATGGGGGTGGCAACATCATGCTTTGGGGCTGTTTCTCTGCAAAGGGACCAGGACGACTGATCCGTGTACATGAAAGAATGAATGGAGCCATGTATCATGAGATTTTGAGTGCAAACCTCCTTCCATCAGCAAGGGCATTGAAGATGAAATGTGAATGGGTCTTTCAGCATGATAATGATCCCAAGCACACCGCCAGAGCAACAAAGGAGTGGCTTCGTAAGAAGCATATGAAGGTCCTGGAGTGGCCTAGCTCAGTTGTCCCCAACCTTTTTTTCACCAGGGACCGGCTTCAAGCAAGACAATTCTTCCATGGTCCGGCAGGGTGGGGATGGAGGTGTCAGGGGAGGGGCTTTGGTCATACGGGGGCGGGGCTATGGACAGGGTTGTAGTTTAGTAGTCAGTGCATACTTATCATTTAATATAACATTTATCCTGTATACATGGCTCCGCTCCCACTCTCCCATCCTGTATACATGTCTCTGCTCCCACTCTCCCATCCTGTATACATGTCTCTGCTCCCACTCTCCCATCCTGTATACATGGCTCTGCTTCCACACTCCCATCCTGTATACATGGCTCCCCTGTCCCATCCTGTATACATGGCTCTGCAACTACTCTCCCATCCTGTATACATGGCTCCCCTGTCCATCCTGTATGCATGGCTCTGCTCCCACCCTCCCATCCTGTATACATGGCTCTGCTCCCACCCTTGTATATATGGCTCCGCTCCCACCCTCCCTCCCTTGTATATATGGCTCCACTCCCACCCATGTATGCATGGCTGGGCTCCCCCATCATACTTACCCTCACGTCACTGAACTTCCCTTCATCTCGCGGCGCGTCAGCTTCTTCCTGTGTGGAGCGGTCACGTGGTACCGCTCATCAACGTCATGAATATTGACATCACGCCTATGGGAGAGGAGTGGCGTCCATATTCATGACCTTAAATGAGCGGTACCACGTGACCGCTCAGCGCTGGATGAAGCTGCCGCACCGACAGGGATGCAGGAACTGAGGATGAGTATCCATGTGGTCTGGAAGCTACAGCCGCCGGCTCCCCTTGTGTCCAGCTCCGCGGACAGGCAAGAGCACTGCAACGGCCCAGTCCTGGGCCGCGGACCGGTGGTTGGGGACCCCTGGCCTAGTCTCCAGATCTCAACCCCATAGAAAACCTTTGGAGGGATTTGAAAATTTGTGTTGCCCAGCGACAGGCCCAAAACATCACTGCTCTAGAGGAGATCTACATGGAGGAATGGGCCAACATACCACCAACAGTGTGTGCCAACCTTGTAAAGACTTACAGAAAACCTTTGACCTCTGCCATTGCCAACAAAGGATATATAACAAAATATTGTGATGAACTTTTGTTAATGACCAAATACTTATTTTCCACCATAATTTGAAAAATAAATCTTGCCAAATCAGACAAGGTGATTTTCTGGATTTGTTTTCTCATTTTGACTCTCATAGTTGTGGTCTACCTATGATGTCAATTACAGGCCTCTCTCATCTTTTTAAGTGGGAGAACTTGCACAATTGGTGGCTGACTAAATACTTTTTTTCCCCACTGTATTTCCATCCTGCCGTCCCCCTTATATACATCCTGGTCCTTTTTTACTGCCCCCATATATCCATTCTGCCCCCCTTTTATCCATCCTGGTCCTTTTTTCCTGCCCCTCATCCATCCTGACTCCCTCCTTTTATCCATCCAGGTCCTTTTTTCCAGCACCCCATATATCCATCCTGCTGCCCCTTTATATCCATCCTGGTCTGTTATGAATGAGTCACTGGAGGAGGAAAAATACAAGCTAAGTCCAGAAAACCGGAGAGGTTGGTAGCTAGCGGATTGCAGAACCCTGATCCTATTTACAACAACTAGCAGTAGCCGTGGAGCGTTCCTAAGGTGGTCCTAGACGCCTCGTCACAGCCGGAGAACTAAATAAGCCTAAAGAAAGAAAGAGGAAATCTAAACTGCCCCAGAGCAGACCCCAAAGCAATAGACAGCCCCCAACATGTATTGTCGGTGAAAACAGATGAAAACACAAACACAGAAAGACAGGCAGAGCAATCGATGGGGCCCAACTAACTAGATAGGAAAGGACAGAAAAGATGCTGGCTGCAATCCGCAAAAACCCTACCAAAAATCAGACAAAATGTCCCAACACGTCTGATAGGAAAAACGGCCCTGAAGTCACTAGACTTCAAAATCCCTACATCAGCACTCCGATATAGTCTGAAGACAGAGCAAAAGAGAATTAACCGATCAGGGACAAAAATGGAAATTCGGCAAAGCCCCAGCCGGGGCTGGCTGAACACAAAACTAAGCAAATCAGACAAAATCTTATGGAACAATAACAGAGCAAAAACTTAGCTTTAGAAGACAGGAACTGAACTGGAGGCCAGAGCTCAGAGCAGAGAAATCACCAGCAACCCTACAGGGCGTCAGCTGCCTTATATCCACTCAGATTCCGGATGTCCAATCGCAATCCACCTGTTCAGGTGACAGGTCTTTCCCATCCAAATCAGTTTTACCACCTCCTTTCACCAGCAGTGGGAGTTCATCGGACATCAAAGGTGAACGAGAAAATGAGCTCCTAACACTGGTCCTTTTTTTTCTGCCAACTGTAACGCTCGCGTCCAGACTGGATGGCGCGAGCGTGGGATTGTGGCCCTACTGATCCACAAGCCAAACTACCCTGGAAGGGGCATGACTAAGCAGCTACTTTGGTGTTCACTAGAGCCTCTGATGGTGAGCTCAGGCTTGTGTATCAGGTAGCTGCCAGATACCACTCCAGGGCGGTGTCTGGCTGTGGCAGCTGATTCCACTGAGGGACTGAACGCTAATAACAGGTGTGGGCAAGTACAGACGCGCATGATTGGTACTCTGGTGGGCAAGGGTGGGACTCTTGGCAGGCAGGCACTCTCGGCAGGCAGGCTCGCATGGCTGGCACTCCCGGCAGGCAGGTCGGAATGGCTAGTGGGACTGGAACTGGTTCTGGTAGGACAGGAACATAGGCAGGTACGAGTGAGAAAAGGGAACAGGTAGGAACCAGTTCAAACTGGAGGGACAGGCACCGGTATGAGCCTGTACAGACTAAAGGGACAGGAACTGCAGGGAGCTGAGCGGGAGCAGAGCAGCAGGATGTAGAGCAAAGCAGAACCACAGGGTGCGCAGCAGAGCAGAACTGCTGCTTGCCGATCAAGAGCAGAGTCGCTGCTTGCTGAGCAATGAGCAGAGCCGCTGCTTGCTGAGCAACGAGCAGAGCTGCTGGTTGCAGAGCAAAGAGCAGAAGGAGTGAACAAGTGAACACAAGGAAAACATACAGCAGGATAGGGAAGGCTACAGACAGGGATACAAACAGACAGGTATAGGACTTAGTTCAGACAGGGTCAGGTATGGGATAAGGTACAGGAACAAGGATTCAGACCAGAGTATGCAGCCCAATGGGAGGCAGAAATGAGAGACACAGGATACAGGTACTGACCAGGGTACACAGCCCCCTGGAAGATGGAAATGAGAGATACAGCAAGACAGGACCTGGTAACTCAGCAGCAAGGCACTGATAGAGAGAGATTGTTGCTCAGGCATCCTCCCTATGGGTGGGGATGCATTAAGTACCTGAGGCCTCTTGGCACTTGGCTGGGGACATATTAGGAAGGTGCACACTGTCTCTATAAGAACCACGAAGTGCCGGGGCTGCCACCCTTAGCACACAGCCAGGAAGTATGCAGCAAACAAGGACATGAGGTCCACAGTAAGGAGCCCTCAGAGGACAGAACTCACATTATGGCCCTGAGTGGTGAGTAAGATGGGAGCTGGGAAGCCATGCAGTGATGCCGGCAGGGTTGTTACACCCCCCATGTATCCATCCTGGCTCCTTATCTTGGATTCATGGAGAGAGAGAGAAGATTCCTCTTACTTTCTTGCGCTCCCAGCACTGGGCGACGTCCTCCTTCTCCTCTGCAGGTCCGGGGCGCACATTGTAAAATGGTCGCCGACCTAGCTGAGGCCAGCGGCTGACTTGCGCCCGCCACATGCAATGCATGACACGGACATCATACGCCGGTAACGACGGGTGCACACTTGACAGATACGATCGGGACGTGCGACGCCGCAGTTCAGGTAATGAACGCTGCGTGCGCGTGCCCCGGCTTCTCTGTCTGCGCTTTTAAAGGACACAAAAACCATAAAGGGGTGACCTAATTGCATAAGGCACTTCCAAAATACAATTAAACCTATAAATTAAGAGAAGTATATGCCAAATAAATTTAAAATTCAATCTTTATTAACATTATTAACAAACAATTGGTAAAAATTAATTCTAATAATATAGTGGGTGGACACACAAATGGACCGGAGAACACAGGATCAGTAATAACCAATTAATGAGCTAATGATCAAAGTAAATAAAAATGCTTTCTAGTTCAGTTTGAATGTTAGGATTAACTATTATCCATACATTGATTGGAAAATAACTGTTTTCATATACATTGAACCATATAAGCACCAATTGTACCATATAGTACTTTTTTGTAGAAGTATTTATTTTTTCATTTTTTTTTTGCTTTTTATTTACTTTGATCATTAGCTCATTAATTGGGTATTTGTCATGATCTCAGTGCGGGTTTGACTCGCACACGTGGGGTTAATGTCTGGAACCAGTGCTGATGACTGGCATTTCTGGGGTTAAAGGTTGTGATCCCGGTGCAGGCTTACCTGCACACCTGGGGCTATGATTGTGGCCTCGCCCTGGTTCTGGGAGAGGCTTCTTATAGCCTCAGGAGGCTCCCATCCCTGTCAGTTATACTCTTGCCCTTAGCATTGTATGGTGACCCCTGAGTATGTTTTTGCTGTGTCCTGGTTGCTTGATAATCTGTGTATGACTCTGTCTGTTCTCTGGATATTGCTTTGGATTCTGCTTGGTACCTTCTATGTCTGTTTGGATTTGACTGCTGCTTGGCCCTTACAATCCGCTCTGTCTCATCCTTGGTACGTTATGGCTATCTCTGTGTATGAACCCCGTTTTGCCTGACTCTGAGTAATTCTGTATAGTGTCTTTCCATCTCACTAAGCAGGACACTAAGCCCCGCCCCCTTGCAGTCACATGACCGTAGGTCCCGTGTCTGCTTGCTAAACTGCAGCATCAATAGGTCCTGTGCATCCGTACTTTCTGGCTGTACCTGTCATGGTATGCCTAGGTTACTTTAGGCTAAAACCCCGGGACCCCTGCTGTGTCCCTCAGACTAGGGAAAACCCTGTCTGTCCCTCAACCCAGGGTTTACACTGAAGGTGTGCCTGCCTGGGCCTCCACCCTGTCCCTGTCTCCTGTCCAGCCCTAAGCTGAACCCTCCACCCTCCACCCAGTGAGGGGACCAGGGACCAGACACCAGTCCCCACAAATACGTATGGACAGGGGTAAAAGAAACACCACACCGTTAATACACAAGGGAATACAATAATGTGCAAGGGTAACCAAATATATATATATATATATAATAGGAGAAAGAACAACTGAGAGAGATACTGCACCAGATATCAGACGCTCCAAAACCACCACTGCTGACCGGTATTGCTAGCACTAGGCAAAAGCTATAGTCGGCGACGCCCATAGTCGGGACGGACTATTTAAAGACCAAGGGCGTTGCCCAGCCCTCAGCCAGCATGACAACCTGGTTAACCCTATCCCGACTGGAACAGAATACCCAACAAAGTCCCTGAGCATACTGTAGTGGAATAGGGTATTACCGCTGTCTGCCGGACACCCTGGTGTGAACAGTGTCCGACATGACAATACTGTAGTGGAATAGGGTATTACCGCTGTCTGCCGGACACCCTGGTGTGAACAGTGTCCGACATGACAGTACCCCGCCTTCTACGAGGGACCTCCGGAACCTCACCATGTCGAGGACCTGGCTTGTCCGGATGGCGACGATGGAACATAGTAACCAGTCGATCAGCAAGAATGTCCGAGGCCGGCACCCATGTCCTCTCCTCAGGACCATAGCCACGCCAGTGGACCAGGTACAGTAGAGTGCGACGCACAACCCTAGAGTCCACCACTTTGGACACCTCAAATTCCAACGTGCCATCCACCAAGACGGGAGGTGGTGGCCCGGGAGAACCATCCACCAAACCCACGACCTTTTTTAGCAATGCTTTGTGAAACACATTATGAATCTTATACACAACCGGCAACTCCAAACGAAATGCCACGGGGTTGATCACTGCGGAGATCCTAAATGGGCCAATGAACCTGGGACCCAACTTAAGTGACGGTATCTTGAGCTTGATGTTCCTTGTAGATAACCACACCCAATCACCCACACACAGGTCCGGACCTGGCACACGTCTGCAGTCAGCCACCCGTTTGTACCTGGAACCCACCTTCAACAAGCGCTGCTTGACTCTCCTCCAAACAGACGACAATTGAGCTCCCAACTGGTCCTCCTCAGGGACGCCAACCGAGCACCCCTGACGCAAGGTACAAAATAGAGGCTGTTGACCATACACACAAAAAAAAGATTCCCCAGACGATTCCTGGCAATGGTTGTTTATTGCGAATTCTGCCAGAGGAAGAAACGCTGACCACTCTTCCTAATTGTCGGAAACAAAGCAGCGCAAGTATTGCTCCAGGTTTTGGTTTATCCGCTCAGTCTGCCCATTCGACTGAGGGTGGAAAGCCGATGAATGAGATAATTTGATCCCAAGGCGAGATCAAAAAGCTCTCCAAAACTTTGCCACAAACTGCGTACCTCGATCAGACACAATGTCAGACGGGACACCATGAAGTCTGACCACCTCGCGAATAAATATCTGAGCAAGAGTCTTTGCATTGGGCAAAGATGGTAAAGCAACGAAATGTGACATTTTGGAGAACCTATCAACAATTACCAAAATGACCGAGTTCCCCGCCGAGGCGGGCAAGTCTGTAATAAAATCCATGGAAATCTCAGTCCATGGCTTACTGGGCACCCCGAGAGGCTGCAACCTACCAGCGGGACGGGAACGAGGAGTCTTATCCTGTGCGCACGTGGTACAGGCAGACACATATGAGGCCACATCCTGCCGGATTTTAGGCCACCAAAAACGACGCAATACCAGTTCCAGAGTGCTCTTAACCCCTGGATGACCTGCCAGTACCGTGTCGTGATGTTCGCCTAACACTCTAGAGCGTAGATGTAGTGGCACAAAAGATTAATTAGCAGGCAACCCCGGCAGTACCTCCTCCTGAGCCTCCGCAATCTCTGCCTCAATTTCTGTCGTGATGGCAGATACCACCACACCCTTTTGGAGAATAGGCACCGGCTCTTCACATAACTCTCCACCAGGAAAACACCTGGATAAAGCGTCTGCCTTAATATTCTTCGAACCAGGTCGATGGGTAACAATGAAGTTGAACCGGGTGAAGAATAATGCCCAGCGAGCCTGTCTGGAGGACAGGCGCTTAGCAGATTCTAAATAAAGCAAATTCTTATGGTCGGTTATCACAGTAATCTGATGAACAGCCCCCTCCAAGAAGTGTCGCCACTCCTCAAATGCCAATTTGATGGCCAACAATTCCCTGTTGCCAATATCATAATTACGCTCCGCAGGCGACAGCTTCTTGGAGAAGTAGGCACACGGATGCAACTTGGCCCAAGATGGGCCCTGAGACAGTACAGCCCCCACTCCAACCTCCGACGCATCCACCTCCACGACAAACGGTAAGGAGACATCGGGCTGCACCAGAATGGGCGCTGAGGCAAAACTATTCTTGAGGAATTCAAACGCCTGTACCGCAGGCTCAGACCAGTCAGAAAAGTCAGTACCCTTCTTAGTCATGTCAGTAAGTGGTTTGGCAATCATAGAGAAATTCTTAATAAATTTCCTATAGTAATTGGAGAAGCCAAGAAATCGCTGAAGCGCCTTAAGATTATCAGGCCGATCCCAATGTAGTACCGCCTGCACCTTTGCGGTGTCCATCTTAAACCCTGAGGCGGAGATTATATAACCCAAGAACGGTAGCTCCTGTACGACAAACACACATTTTTCAAGCTTGACATAGAGCCTGTTCTCTCTGAGCAACTGCAGGACCTGTCTAACATGCTCTATATGTGTATCATGGTCGCGAGAGAAAATGAGGATGTCGTCTAGATAAATTATAACAAATCTCCCCAACAAATGAGAGAAGACATCATTTATGAAATGTTGAAAGACCGCCGGTGCCATAGTCAACCCAAACGGCATTACCAAACTCTCAAAGTGACCCTCAGGGGTATTGAATGCCGTCTTCCATTCATCCCCCTGACGGACTCTTATAAGATTGTACGCCCCCCTGAGGTCCAGTTTGGAGAACCACTTGGCACCAACCACTTGGTTGAACAAATCGGGTATAAGTGGCATAGGGTAAGGATCACGAACCGTAATCTGGTTGAGTTCTCTGAAATCCAGACACGGGCGTAAACCGCCATCCTTCTTTTTAACAAAGAAGCAGCTAGAGGAGAAGAGGAAGGTCTAATATGACCCTTGCTCAGACTATCCGCAATGTACTCCTTGAGAGCTAGCCTCTCGGGACCTGAGATATTAAACATTCTAGCTTTAGGTAACTTGGCCCCTGGTCTCAACCTAATAGCACAGTCATAGGGGCGATGCGGTGGTAGTTCTGAACAACCTTTCTCAGAAAATACATCCGCATAGTCCAGCAACGGCTCCGGGATACTGGGAGTCAAAGCGGAAATACATGTAGCCAGGCACCTCTCCTGACACTCCCTGCTCCACTGAATTATGTCCTGGGTCTTCCAATTAATAACAGGATTATGCATTGACAACCATGGAAAGCCCAGAACCATCTGAGCCGGTATGTTACTAAGCACCTTACAAGTTACCCGCTCTGAGTGTAATACTCCAATGTGGAGTTGTATATCCAACACACACTCTGTGATCTCCCCTTGAGACAACGGGGAAGCATTGATGTAACCACCCGGATGGGGTGCGGCAATTTCTCCACAGGAAATCCCGCTGTATGCGCAAACTTCTCATCAATGAGATTGGCAGCTGAGCCACTATCAACAAACACTGTAATAGAGAGCATTTGCCCCCCAAGAGCTACCCTGGCAGGGAGCATACACTGGGAAACCATGACTGAGGATTCACAAAGGCTCAGACTAGACTCCTCCAAACCCTCTGAGCCTATCAGTTTTCCGCCGGCGCGCCCTTCTTAGGTACCAGGGGGCAAGCGTTAATAAAATGTCCTCCTTTGCCACAAAAAAAACAAACCCCCTGCCTTCTGTGCCAAGGACATTTAGGCTTGTTACTCGGTGACTGTGCTATACCAGCGATCTGCATGGGTTCCACGGATTCACCCGAGGCAACCTCACCTACAACTCCCCCACCTCCCGGAGGCAACGAAACCAGCGCCCCCTGACGGAGACGGCGGTCTATGCGTACTACAAGTGCCATCGCAGCCTCCAGAGAGGCGGGAGTCTCGTACATTAGGAGAGTCTGTTTAACCCTTCCAGAAACCCCATGCAAAAATTGACTTCTAAGCGCAGGGTCATTCCACTGCGTGTCCACCGCCCAGTGCCGGAATTCCGTGCAGTAATCCTCAGCTGGTCACTCACCCTGTAGTAGTGAGCGTATCATTTAGACTCTAAGTTTTTAATCTATCCGGATCGTCATAGATCAAACCCAGAGGAGAGAAAAAAAAATCTACAGACTCAAATGCCGGTGAGTCAGAAGGGAGTGAAAAGGCCCAAGCCTGTGGATCACCACTCAGCAAAGAAATCACCAAGCCCACGCGTTGAGCCTCATTACCTGAGGAATGTGGACGCATACGGAAATACAATTTGCATGATTCACGAAAAACCGTGAACTTGCCACGATCACCAGCAAATCGTTCAGGAAGGGGAAACTTGGGTTCAGCTGCCCTGGCTGCAGCCTCAGCAGGTACCGCAGGAGCTGACAGGCCTTGTTGCTGGACCACCCCCCTAAGTTCAGTGACCTGTATGGATAGAGCCTCCAGCTGCTTGGTTAGGGAAAGTATAGGATCCATAGTAAGTAACCCCTATATTCCCTATCGATATTTTTTTTTTTTTTTTTTACTTTAGTATTTGGGCCGACTATAATGTCATGGTATGCCTAGGTTACTTTAGGCTAAAACCCCGGGACCCCTGCTGTGTCCCTCAGACTAGGGAAAACCCTGTCTGTCCCTCAACCCAGGGTTTACACTGAAGGTGTGCCTGCCTGGGCCTCCACCCTGTCCCGGTCTCCTGTCCAGCCCTAAGCTGAACCCACCACCCTCCACCCAGTGAGGGGACCAGACACCAGACCCCACAAATACGTATGGACAGGGGTAAAAGAAATACCACACCGTTAATACACAAGGGAATACAATAATGTGCAAGGGTAACCAAATATATATAATATATATATTAGGAGAAAGAACAACTGAGAGAGATACTGCACCAGATATCAGACGCTCCAAAACCACCACTGCTGACCGGTATTGCTAAGCTATAGTCGGCGACGCCCATAGTTGGGACGGACTATTTAAAGACCAAGGGCGTTGCCCAGCCCTCAGCCAGCATGACAACCTGGTTAACCCTATCCCGACTGGAACAGAATACCCAACAAAGTCCCTGAGCATACTGTAGTGGAATAGGGTATTACCGCTGTCTGCCGGACACCCTGGTGTGAACAGTGTCCGACATGACAATACTGTAGTGGAATAGGGTATTACCACTGTCTGCCGGACACCCTGGTGTGAACAGTGTCCGACATGACAGTACCTGACCTCGGTACCCCTACAGTGTGGGTGAGTCCCTGCTCAGCGGAGGCTGCATGCTGGCGCTGACAGGATCCTGACATTCAGGACACGCGCACTGGCTCAGTGAGCAAGTACAGTGTGGTGTTCCTGACATTATAACTGACCATTAAGTTGTTTTTTTTTTTTTTTTCTCTGCTGAGAAATATGGATCCCATACAATCTCTTGCTGAGCAAATGAAAAATCTGAGTCAGATGTTTCAGGGTTTATCTCTGGAGCAGCAAGCTCTGGCTCGTTCTCAGCAGCAGGTTTCTGAGACAGTGTGGGGTGCTTTAGCTGCTGGGTCTCTGGGGGCTGGTGCGAGTGATGTTGCTTTGGTGTCCCCAGAACCACCTGTTAAACTGCCTGATTTATTTTCTGGGAACAAAAAGGAGTTCAGGGTCTTCATGGAGGGGTGCAAACTCTTCTTTAGTTTGAGGCCACGTTTCTCTGGGGACGAAAGTCAGAAGGCTGGGGTCATTATGTCTCTGTTAAGAGGGTCCCCACAAGCTTAGGCTTTCTCCCTTCCTCCCAATGCCCCTGAGAGAGTGTCTGTGAATGCGTTTTTTGAGGCCCTCGGGCACATATATGATGAGCCGGACCGAGTGCGATTGGCAGAGGACACGGTGATGAGTGTCTGTCAGGGGAAACACTCGGCTGAGTGGTTTTGCACAGAATTCCGCCACTGGGCCGCAGAGGTCTTTTGGGACGACGCCACACTCCTAGGACTCTTTCGCAGAGGCTTGTCCGAGTGGTTACAGGATGCCTTGGCATTACATCCCCCACCTAACTCTCTCGAGGACGCCATGACCCAGGCCATCCAGATGGACTGCGGGCCAGGGGGGTGATGCAGGCGGAGACTCCATTGTTCCCTAGTGAAAAAGAGACTGTTTCTGTACCCATGAATGTAGGGGCTCTCTCCCTGAAGGAAAAGGAGAGACAACACCAGAGAGAAAAGCAGTTATGCTTCTACTGTGGTAAAACGGGACATTGGAAAAGGGAGTGTCCTGATTGTCCATCCTCAACCCGGTCGACGGGAAACGACTAGGTCTGGGTAGTCAGCGGGGAGACTACTCAGACCCTCAGGTACCCTTTTCCTCGTTTTCTAAGGTGTTGCTTCATGTGGAATTGTTAGTGGACGATTGTTGTTTTCCCTCTACAGCTTTCGTGGACTGCGGATCATCCATCAATCTCATTGACTCCCAATTGGTCACACGCTGTAAGATGGGGACAGTTAGACTTAAGGTTCCGATCAAAGTGGTGGCCATTGACTCCTCCCCCCTCACTAAAGAGGGAATTCTCTTTATGTCTGACTTGTTTTCACTCAAAGTGGGCGCTACCCATGTGGAAAAATTAAGTTGTTTTGGTTCTGGACAATCTAGCAGCAGGATTGGTGTTGGGCATGCCCTGGTTACAACGCCATAACCCAGTCATTAACTGGAAAACGTGGGAGATTGTTCATTGGGGGTTTAATGAATCGATGTTATGTGATAAGTCTGCACTATTGGTTGAACCTGTTAAATCTGTGTCATCTGTCGAGCTGGAAGGTATTCCGTAGTGCCTGAAAGAATTCGAAGATGTGTTCTCTGAAAGCGAGGCCGAGACGTTGCCGCCACATAGACCCTTTGACTGCGCTATCGAGTTAGTCCCGGGGGCTAAATTGCCTAAAGCCCGTTTGTTTAATTTATCTGGCCCTGAGCGTTTGGCCATGAAAGAATACATTGCTGAGAGTCTTCGCAAAGGACACGTACGTCCCTCAGTCTCACCTGTGGCGGCAGGGTTTTTTTTTTGTTAAGAAAAAAGATGGTGGTTTACGTCGCTGCCTCGATTTTCGTGAGCTGAACAAGATTACTGTACGAAATACGCACCCCCTTCCGTTGATTCCCGATTTGTGTAACCAACTTTCAGGGGCAAAATGGTTCTCCAAACTGGATCTTCGGGGGGCATATAATTTGATAATTGTTCGGGAGGGGGATGAATGGAAAACCGCGTTCCTCACGACCGAGGGACTGTTTGAAAATTTAGTCATGCCGTTTGGTCTTACCAATGCCCCAGCCATATTTCAGAATTTCATCAACGTGGTATTCTCGGATCTCATTGGTCGTTTTGTTGTCATTTACTTAGACGATATTCTGATATACTCACACGACAGTCAATCTCATCTGAATCATGTACGAACAGTTCTCCAAAGACTGAGGGAAAATCATCTGTATGCCAAATTGGAGAAATGTGTGTTTTTTTGTTCAAGAATTGTCTTTTTTTTTGGATTAATTGTGTCCTGTGAGGGTTTTTGCATGGACCCCAAGAAGGTGCAGGTCATTGCGGATTGGGTGCAACCCGGAGACCTTAAGGGTCTTCAGCGCTTCTTTGGGTTCGCCAATTATTACCGCAAATTTATTCGGGGGTTTTTACAGGTGGTCAAACCACTCACAGATTTTACTTGTAAAGGTGCGGATGTGAGAAACTGTTCCTTGCTCGCAAAAGAGGCCTTTGTGACCCTGAAAAGAAGCTTTGTCTACTCCTGTGTTAGTACAGCCAGATCCGTCCAAACCATTCGTCGTGGAAGTGGACGCCTCTGAGGTGGGGGTGGGGGCGGTGTTGTCCCAAGGGCCTGCCATTCTAACCAACCTCAGGCCATGTGCTTTCTTTTCCAAGAAGTTCTCTGCTGCGGAAAGAAATTGTGACGTAGGCAATAGAGAGCTTCTTGCGGTCAAATTGGCGTTTGAAGAATGGAGGCACTTTTTGGAGGGGGCCAGTCACCCAGTTACGGTGATCACGGATCACAAAAATTTGTCATACATTGAGTCTGCTAAAAGACTAACGCCCAGACAGGCCTGTTGGTCACTTTTTTTTTTTTTTTCCCGTTTTCAGTTTACGATTACATTTCGTCCAGGGTCTAAGAATGTCAAGGCTGATGCCTTATCGTGCAGTTTTCAGCCGGTGTCGCCCCGTGAGCCACCATCCTCCATTCTTCACCCTGGGGTTGTGATAGCAGAGGTCTCATCTGAATTGGAACTGGAGATTCAGGGGGCCCAGTTGCAGGCCCCGGCGGCCAAGCCGGAGGGGAAGTTGTTTGTCCCAGAGCAACTTCCCCTGAAACTCTAGCAGGAGTTCCATGAATCAAGCTGAGTGCTCACCCTGGTATTTCAGCCACACGTCTGGCGGTGGCTAGGAACTTTTGGTGGCCTACTCTTGGTTCGGACATAAAAAAATTAATTGCTGGTTGTGGGGTCTGTGCTCGTTCTAAAAGCTCTCATAGCAGGCCGGCAGGGGAGCTGATGCCCTTGGCAGTGCCCGAAAGACCATGGACTCACTTATCCATGGATTTTGTTACCAATCTCCCTCCATCTAAGGGTAATACAGTGGTATGGGTAGTGGACATGTTTTCTAAGCTGGCTCATTTTGTACCCCTGTCCGCACTACCGTCAGCTGAGACGTTATCCAGGTTGTTTGTGCAGCATGTGATCCGGTTGCATGGGGTACCCCTGATTGTGGTGTCTGATCATGGAGTGCAGTTTGTGGCTAAGTTTTGGCGTGCTTTCTGCAAAAAATTAGGGATGTCTGTCCTTTTCGTCTGCATACCATCCTGAGAGCAATGGTCAGATGGAGCGCACTAACCAGTTCCTGGAACAGATCCTCAGGTGTCTAACCTCTGCTAGACAGAATGACTGGTGCGATGCACTGACATTGGCTGGCTGAATTTGCCTTCAATAGTCGGGAGAGTCAATCCACGGGTATGACTCCTTTTTTGATCAATTATGGGTTCAGTCCTCATTTTGGTGAGTTTTCTCGTCTGGACTCGGGGTGTTCCGGGACTGAGGGCTCTGTTAAGCGATTACAGAATACGTGGGCAGAAGTTCAGAGGAGTATATCTAGGTCTCAGGGCAGGTATAAGTTTTTTGTGGAAAGGAAACGAACACCAGGGCCCACGTTTCAGGTTGGAGACAAGATTTGGCTCTCCACTCGAAACATTAAGTTGAAGGTTCCTTCAGCCAAGTTGGGGACCAAATTCATTGGCCCATACAAGATTGTGGAAAAAAAAATCAATCCAGTGGCGTATAGGCTGTGCCTTCCACCCTCTTTCAAGATCCCTAATGTCTTCCACAAATCTCTACTGAAACCTTTTGAAGCAGTCAGGGGAGACTCCGAGTCTGCTGCTTCTCCTGTTTTGGTCGAGGGGCAGGTGGAGTACGAGGTTGGTCATATTGTAGATTCCAGGTTGGTACGGCGGTTGGTACAGTACCTGGTTCATTGGAAGGGGTATGGACCGGAAGACAGGTCCTGGGTACCAGCCCGGTTGATGCATGCTGATCGCCTGGTGCGGGCTTTCCATGCTAAGTACCCGGGCAAGCCAGGGGTCCAGAGGCCCCCCGTTGAGAGGGGGGTACTGTCATGATCTCAGTGCGGGTTTGACTCGCACACGTGGGGTTAATGTCTGGAACCAGTGCTGATGACTGGCATTTCTGGGGTTAAAGGTTGTGATCCCGGTGCAGGCTTACCTGCACACCTGGGGCTATGATTGTGGCCTCTCCCATGGTTCTGGGAGAGGCTTCTTATAGCCTCAGGAGGCTCCCATCCCTGTCAGTTATACTCTTGCCCTTGGCATAGTGTGGTGACCCCTGAGTGTTTTTGCTGTGTTCTGGTTGCTTGATAATCTGTGTATGACTCGGTCTGTTCTCTGGATACTGCTTTGGATTCTGCTTGGTACCTTCTGTGTCTGTTTGGTTTTGACTGCTGCTTGGCCCTGACTATCTGCTCTGTCTCATCCTTGGTACGTTACGGCTATCTCTGTGTATGAACACCCCGTTTTGTCTGACTGAGTAATTCTGTATAGTGTCTTTCCATTTCACTAAGCAGGACGCTAAACCCCGCCCCCTTGCAGTCACATGACCGTAGGTCCCGTGTCTGCTTGCTAAACTTTAGCATCCACAGGTCCTGTGCATCGGTACTTTCTGGCTGTACCTGACCCCCGGTACCCCTACAGTGTGGGTGAGTCCCTGCTCAGCGGAGGCTGCACGCCGGTGCTGACAGGATCCTGACACTCAGGACACGCGCACTGGCTCAGTGAGCAAGTAGTGTGGTGTTCCTGGCAGTATTACTGATCCTGTGTTCTCAGGTCCATTTGTGTGTCTACCCACTATATTATTAGAACTAATGTTTACCAATTGTTTGTTAATAAAGATTGAATTTTAAATTTATTTGGCATATACTTCTCGTAATTTATAGGTTTAACTGCGCTATTAAAGGGCCTGTGCCCCTAAAAAAAAAACAGCAGACTTTTTTTTCTTTTTTTTTTCTCCTTCCCACTGGCAAGAGCCCACTGAGGATTTCCCCGATACCCCGCCAAGCCAGACTGACTTTGCTCCCATGGCACCCACCTGTGCGACAACAGTCCGGAACTGAGAGATATGACTAGCCGGGTGCGGTAGTCAGAAGTGAGCACACAGCGACCGTGCTTTCTGCAGCAGTGAATCCAGGCTGGGATAGTTGCAGAGAAATTGCTGGACCATAGGGTTGAGGATGTGAGCCATGCAAGGCACGTTTGTGAGTTTGCTCTGGTGAAGGGCCACCACCAGGATCGCACTGTTATCGCACACAGCCTTACTGGCTCCAGGTTGTTATTATTATTATTTTTATTAGGTTCAGTAGAGACAGCAATTACTCTAATTCTGCCGTGATACAGTATATGTCCACAACTCTTGAGCTGTGTGACTGCAATCTCCAGGGCATGTTAATTTTAACACTGCCTGATTGCGTTGTGCCTTGACTGCACAGCACAGAGGTGGGGCAAGATTCCTTCTGCACCATTGGGACGCGTGTCTAATTAAGGGAGGGGTTGAGGGCACAAGTGGAGGTACTAGAGGAGAGGGAGGAACCAGAATCAGTGGAATATGTGTTAGATACAGAAGTTTGTCCCACAAGCCTTGGGGATTCAAAGACTTTTGGAGCAGCCCCTTGACCGCCTGCTCCCATAGCCACCAAAATCACCTAGTGCCTAGTCAGTGGGATGTAACGCCCCTGCCCTTGTTTGCTCTTCCAGGTGTCAATGGTGAAATGCACCCTGGGCAGACATAGACTTTTTCAGGGAACAGATGATGTTGCCTGTGACATGCTGGTGTAGCACAGGCACAGCTTTTTTAGAGAAGTAATGGCGACTGGTCAACTGGTACTGGGGCTGCGACAGCCATCATATTTTGGAAACCATCTGTATCTACCAGGTGGAAAGGCTGCATTTCTGTGGCTGACAGATTAGACATGTTGGAGTTTAAGCTCTTAACTTTGGCATGTGTAGGAGGAAACATTCTTTTATGTGACCATAACTGTGGGACCAAGGGTTGGCTGCTGTGCTGAGAGAGGGTGGACTATGGTGAACAGGACAAACTGCGGGACTGTGAGTGAGGTGCAGGTGGAGATGTTATGGTGGATTTAGAAAGATGTGTTGTGCTAGGTGACACAAAAACAACAGGCATGTCCACTTTCGTAAGAGCTGACGGGCTCCCACTCACCCCGATTGTTGAGGGTAAACAAGAGGAGTTTCTGCAGCGGGAGTCCTGTGTCACAACACTTGGCACGGTGATGGAGGAGGAAGAAGCAACAGAGGGGCGGCCGGTGGTTGGCGAGGCTCACTAGTCGTCATTTTAGCGCAGTGAGATTACCAGACTAAAGCATGTTGATCATGCATGTGCCAGTTCATGTATGTACAGTTGTGGCCAAAAGTATTGACACCCCTGTAATTTTGTCAGATAATACTCAGTTTCTTCCTGAAAATGATTGCAAACACAAATTCTTTGGTATTATTATCTTCATTTAATTTGTCTTAAATGGAAAAAACACAAAAGAGAATGAAGCAAAAAGCAAAACATTGATCATTTCACACAAAACTCCAAAAATGGGCCATACAAAAGTATTGCCACCCTCAGCCTAATACCTGATTGCACAACCTTTAGCCAAAATAACTGTGACCAACCGCTTCCGGTAACCATCAATGAGTTTCTTACAATGCTCTGCTGTAATTTTAGACCATTCTTCTTTGGCAAACTGCTCCAGGTCCCTGATATTAGAAGGGTGCCTTCTCCAAACTGCCATTTTTAGATCTCTCCACAGGTATTCTATGGGATTCAGGTCTGTACTCATTGCTGGCCACCTTTAGAAGTCTACAGTGCTTTCTCGCAAACCATTTTCTAGTGCTTTTTGAAATGTGTTTTGGGTCATTGTCCTGCTGGAAGACCCATGACGTCTGAGGGAGACCCAGCTTTCTCACACTGGGCCCTACATTATGCTGCAAAATTTGTTGGTAGTCTTCAGACTTCATAATGCCATGCACATGGTCAAGCAGTCCAGTGCCAGAGGCAGCAAAGCAACCCCAAAACATCAGGGAACCTCCGCCATGTTTGACTGTAGGGACTGTGTGTTCTTTTCTTTGAATGCCTCGTTTTTACTCCTGTAAACTCTGTTGATGCCTTTGCCCAAAAAGCTCTATTTTTGTCTCATCTGACCAGAGAACATTCTTCCAAAACGTGTTTTAGGCTTTTTCAGGTAAGTTTTGGCAAACTCCAGCCTGGCTTTTTTTATTTCTCTGGGTCTTCCTGGGTCTCCTACCATACAGTCCCTTTTCATTTAGACGCCGATGGATATTACGGGTTGACCCTGTTGTACCCTCGGACTGCAGGGCAGCTTGAACTTGTTTGGATGTTAGTCGAGGTTCTTTATCCAACATCCGCACAATCTTGCGTTGAAATCTCTTGTCAATTTTTCTTTTCCGTCCACATCAAGGGAGGTTAGCCACAGTGCCATGGGCTTTAAACTTGTTGATGACACTGCGCACGGTAGACACAGGAACATTCAGGTCTTTGGAGATGGACTTGTAGCCTTGAGATTGCTCATGCTTCCTCACAATTTGGTTTCTCAAGTCCTCAGACAGTTCTTTGGTCTTTACTTTTCTCCATGCTCAATGTGGTACACACAAGGACAGAGGTTGAGTCAACTTTAATCCATGTCAACTGGCTGCAAGTGTGATTTAGTTATTGCCAACACCTGTTAGGTGCCACATGTAAGTTACAGGTGCTGTTAATTACACAAATTAGAGAAGCATCACATGACTTTTCAAACAGTGCCAATACTTTTGTCCACCCTCTTTTTTTATGTTTGGTGTGGAATTATATCCAACTTGGCTTTAGGACAATTCTTTTTGTGTTTTTTCATTTAAGACAAATTAAATGAAGATAATACCAAAGAATTTGTGTTTGCAATCCTTTTCAGGAAGAAACTGAGTATTATCTGACAGAATTGCAGGGGTGTCAATACTTTTGGCCACAACTGTAGGTGTCAATTTTCGCCTTTACAGAGTTTTTTTTGCTAATTTGGCAGATAACGCGAGTTGGGTCGTCCTTTGCAGTCTCATTAAAGGCCCAGGCTGGGCAACCCTTGCCACCCCAGTGAACTTTAGACTCGCATCAGGAGCTGGCCGCAGCTAGAGTTGTGGGTGAGAATGCAGTGCTTGTTGTGGGTGCATGACTACGTTTCTGTTCGGGAAGCTGCAACGTAACCTCCTCGTCTTCCGCCTCTGATTTACTCACCTGCATACCTCTGAGTTCAAACCAAGTGGGATCTACAACCTTATCTGTGTGTGATGTTAAGGTGGAGGAAGAGGAGGAGAGGCCACTCATGTACAAGGTGTATCCTCTGTGCGGCAGCCAAATAAAGGGAATGGAGTAGCCCGTCCAGTAACAGATGACGAGACTGTATTTGTTCAGTTGAGCTTTCATTAACATTAACACCTAACCCACATACACATCGAACACCAAGACTATTCCCCCTTTCACCACGATCTTGCTTTTTCCCACTCATGTTTTATGTACCCTTCCCCTCTTCTAACCTGCTATTTCGCAATGCTAGGCCCACACCTGTCAGTAGGGATGGACTGGGACTGAAATTCAGCCTTGGCGCTTGAATTTACACAGGCCCATGGTGTCCCCACCCCCGAGTACCAGATAGAGATATAGTACTAATATTACCCTGCCTAGAGGAAATCAAGATTTCCTAGAAGAACAATATTTCTAATACCAATAATATTGCTATTTAAGATTACATAATCAAATTAATAATATTGCAATATTACAGACAAATGCTAACAAACCATAACCAAATACTACCAGCATATTCAGTATTGATAATACCATCATACTGATCGATACAGGTGGTTGAAATTAAAGTCTCTATAACTTCAGATTTCTGAATCTTCATAGCGCACACGGTGAGGATTCTCCGGTTCCAGCACTGGGAGCAGGCCCAGCACATCTAGTTAGCACGTTACCACATGTATGCAAATCGCATACTTGTGGTAATATGATCGGGGTGTAACTACAGTTGGTGCGAGGGTTGCAATCGCATCTGAACTCTGGAGCCTAGGGAGCCCCAAAAGTCCATTTGACCTATATAAAAAGACCAATACTATTAACCCCTTCACCCCCAAGGGTGGTTTGCACGTTCATGACCGGGCCAATTTTTACAATTCTGACCACTGTACCTTTATGAGGTCATAACTCTGGAACGCTTCCATGGATCCCGGTGACTCTGACATTGTTTTCTCGTGACATATTGTACTTCATGTTAGTGGTAAAATTTCATTCAAATAACTTGCGTTTATTTGTGAAAAAAATGGAAATTTGGCAAAAATTTTGAAAATTTCGCAATTTTCCAACTTTGAATTTTTATGCCCTTAAATCACAGAGATACGGCACACAAAAAACTTGATAACTAACATTTCCCACATGTTTACTTTACATCAGCACAATTTTGGAACCAAAATTTTTTTTTGTTAGGAAGTTATAAGGGTTAAAAGTTAACCAGCGATTTCTCATTTTTACGACACCATTTTATTTTTAGGACCACATCACATTTGAAGCCACTTTGAGGGGTCTATATGATAGAAAATACCCAAAAGTGACACCATTCTAAAAACTGAACCCCTTAAGGTGCTCAAAACCACATTCAAGAAGTTTATTAACCCATTAGGTGCGTCACAGGAATTTTTTTGAATATTTAAAAAGAAATGAACATCTAACTTTTTTTCACAAAAAAAATACTTCAGGTTCAATTTTTTTTATTTTACCAAGGGTAACAGGAGAAATTGGACTGCAAAATTTTTTGTGCAATTTGTCCTGAGTACGCTGATACCTGATTTGTGGGGGGAACGACTGTTTCGGCGCATGGCAGAGCTCAGAATGGAAGGAGCGCCGTTTGACTTTTTCAATGCAAAATTGGCTGGAATTCAGATCGGACGCCATGTCACGTTTGGAGAGTCCCTGATGTACCTAAACAGTGAAAACCCCCTACAAGTGACCCCATTTTGGAAACTAGACCCCCCAAGGAACTTATCTAGATATGTGGTGAGAACTTTGAACCCACAAGGGCTTTACAGAAGTTTATAACGTACAGCGGTACAATTAAAAAATCATATTTTTTCCACAAAAATGATCTTTTCACCCTCAATTCTTATTTTTCCAAGGGTAACAGGACCGTAAAAGTTATTGTGCAATTTGTCCTGAGTACGCTGATACCCCACATGTGGGGGTAAACCACTATTTGGGCGCATGGCAGAGCTCGGAAGGGAAGCAGCGCCATTTGACGTTTTTGGCTGGAATTGAGATCGGACACCATGTCGCGTTTGGAAAACTCCTGATGTACCAAAACAGTGGAAACCCCCCACAAATTACACCATTTTGGAAACTAGACCCCCTAAGGAATTTATCTAGATGAGTGGTGAGCACTTTGACCCCCCCAGTGCTTCACAGAAGTTTATAATGCCCGGGCATGAAAATAAATAATTTGTATTTTTTCCAGAAACATGATCAATTAGTCCCCAATTTTTTTATTTTCCCAAGGGTACCAGGAGAAATTGGACCCCCAAAAGTTGTTGTCCAATTTGGCCTGAGTACGCTGACACCCCATATGTCGGAGAAAACTACTGTATGGACACACGTCGGGGCTCGGAAGGGAAGCAGTGACGTTTTGGAATGCAGACTTTGATGGAATGGTCTGCGGGTGTCATGTGCGTTTGGAGAGCCCCTGATGTACCTAAACTATTGAAACTCCCCACAAGTGACCCCATTTTGGACACTAGACCCCCACGGAACTTATCTAGATGTGTGGTGAGCACTTTGAACCCCCAAGTGCTTCACAGAAGTTTATAACACTCGGACGTGAAAATAAAAAAATCATTTTTTTCCACAAAAATGATATTTTTGCCCCCAATTTTTTATTTTCCTAAGGGTAACAGGAGAAATTGGACCCCAAAAATTGTTTTGCAATTTGTCCTGAGTAGGCTGACACCTACATGTGGGGGTAAAACACTGTTTGGGCGCATGGCAGAGCTTGGAAGGGAAGGAGCACCATTTGACTTTTTCAACTCAGAATTGGCTGGAATTGAGATCAGACGCCATGTTGCATTTGGAGAGCCCCTGATGTGCCCAAACAGTGGAAACCCCCAATTATAACTCCAACCCTAACCCCAACACACCCCTAACCCTAATCTGAGCCCTAGCCCTAGCCCTAACCCTAGCCCTAACCCTAAGGCTGTGTGCACACGCTGCGGATTTTGCTGCGGTTCCGCAGCGGTTTTGGCTGCTGCGGACCCGCAGAAGTTTCTGCTGCGGTGTACAGTACCATGATTCCCTATGGGAATCAAAAACCGCAGTGCAGACGGTGCAGAATTTTCCGCGCGGATTATCTGCGGTTTTCAATCCGCAGAAAGAATTGACATGTCAATTCTTTCTGCGGATTCTCCTGCGGTTTGCCATCTCCTCTATTGAGGAGATGAAAAACCGCAGGACAAAACCGCAGAGCAATCCGCAGGTAAAACCGCACGTCTTTTGACCTGCGGTTTCACCTGCGGATTTTACAAAATCCGCGCGGATGAATCCGCACCTAATCCGCAGCGTGTGCACACAGCCTTACCCTAACGGGAAAATGGAGATAGATACTTTTTTTTTTAGTTTTATTATTTTTCCCTAACTAAGGGGGTGATAACGGGGGGTTTGACTTACTATTTATGGCGGTTTTTATGTTTGGCGACTGTCACACGCTAAAAGACGCTTTTTATTGTAAAATAGTTTTTGCATCACCACATTTTGAGAGCTATAATTTTTCCGTCTTTTGACCCACTGAGTCATATGAGGTCTTATTTTTTGCGGGACGAGTTGACGTTTTTATTGGTACCATTTTTGGGCACGTGAAATTTTTTTATTGCTTTTTATCCCGATTTTTGGGACGCAGAATGAAGAAAAACCAGCGTTTCATGAATTTCTTTTGGGGGGGTGCGTTTACACCGTTCCGCGTGCGGTAAAATTGATAAAGCGGTTTTATTCTTCGGGTCAGTACGGTTACAGCGATACCTCATTTAGGTCGTTTTTTTATGTTTTTGTCGGTTTTATGCAATGAAAACTATTTTATATAAAAAATAATAATTTTTGCATCGCTTTATTCTGCGAGCTATAACTTTTTTATTTTTTCGCTGATGATGCTGTGTCGTGGCTCGTTTTTTGCGGGACAAGATGACGTTTTCAGCGGTACCATGGATATTTATATGCGTCTTTTTGATCGCACGTTATTACACTTTTTGTTTGGCGGTATGATAATAAATCATTATTTTTTGCTTCGTTTATTTTTATTTTTTAAGGGGTTCGCTAAAAGGGTTAACTAATGGGACAGTTTTATAGGGCGGGTCATTACAGACGCGGCGATACCTAATATGTGTACTTTTATTGTTTTTTTTTTTTTTTATTATTATTTCCAAAAAATGGATTTATTGAGGGAATATTTTTTTTTTTTTTTCTAATTTATTTGGCGATTTATTTTTACATTTTTTTTTTTTTTTTTTTAATTTTTTTTTTTTTTTTAGTTTATTACATAGTCCCAGGTGGGACATCACTGTCCTGTGACAGATCGCTGATCTGTCACATCACAGATCACTGTGACAGATCAGCAATCTGTCACAGGCATTGAAGAAGACTTCCTCTTGCCTGCGCTTTGCAGGCACTGAGGAAGCCAGCTTCCTCAGGTCCCCGAAGGCCCCCGTCGCCATCTTGGATCCGGGGGCCTGGAGGATAGGAGCCCCCGGCAGCAGCGCTGCACATTGCGCTGCCGTGGGGGGCTCAGGGAAGCACGGAGGGAGCCCCCTCCCTCCCGATGCTTCCCTTTAACTCCCGGTACACCGCAATCATGTTTGATCGCGGTGTGCAAGGGGTTAACGTGTCGGGGGCGGTCCGTGACCGCCCCTGACACATAGTGCCGGGTGTCAGCTGTGATAATCAGCTGACACCCGGCCGCGATCAGCGGCGCTCACCACGTGGGCGCCGCTGATCGCGGTAGACGTACTATCCCGTCCACGGTCATACGGGCCCGGGTACCGTGGACGGGATAGTACGTCGGATGTCAGGAAGGGGTTAAAGACTTGTAATAATTGGGAGCCCCATTAGAACTTTGATTGGGGTCCATGCTGTTCAAGTTTTGCCACTGCACATGATCAGCAGCACCCAGCGGCACCACTGGAAAATCCTCACAATGCATGCGCGCTGTGAGGATTCAGAATTCTGCTGGTCACATAGTTACTGCAGACTTTAAGTTTAAGCTTGGACAACTATTTTAACCCCTTTCCGACACTGTGTGTAATAGTAAGCAGATGCCGAACTCCCACTATTTGGTACGGGCTCTGGCGCTGAGCCTGCATCTTTCTGGGCACATGACAGCTGACATGTGCCCGCAACAGCTGCAGGTGGAATCACGATCCACCCGCAGCTGTTAACTATTTAAAAGCCGCTATCGATGTCTGACAGCGACATTTATCTTGCAATTACCAGAGCCACGTTGCTAATCCTGCCCATCTGTGAACCGTCACATGATCGCGGGTCACTGATAGGTTGGCATGACAACCAGAGGTCTGAAGCAGTCCTCTATGGTTGTTATTGCCGGATTGCTATGAGCGCCGCCTCGTGGTCGGCAATCATAGCAAGTGAGCATTTCTGTTACACTCAGGCGATCTGATCATTGCCTGTGTGTAGCAGAGGCAATTAAATACTGCAGCTTCTAGTCTCCCATAGAGACTATTGATACATTCACAAAGTTAAAAAAAAAAGTTTTTAAAAATGTTAAAAAAAGGTTCAAATCACTCCCCTTTTGCCCTATTCAAATAAAACAATAAAAAAAATCAAATATACACATAATTGGTATTGTCACATTCAGAATCGCCTGATCTATCAACATAAAAAAATAATTAACCCGATCACCAAATGGCGTAATGAGAAAAAAATAAAAAATGTCAGTATTACGTTTTTTTGTTCATCGTTACATTGCAATAAAATACAATAACGGGAGATCAAAATATTGTGTCTATACCGAAATGGTATAAATAAAAACTTCCTCACCCAGCCCCAGATCACAAAAAATGGGAACGCTACAGGTCTTGGAAAATGTTGGATTTTTTTTACCCCTTAAATAAAAAAGAACTTAGACATGTTTGGTGTCTATGAGCTCGTAATGATGTGGAGAATCGTAATGGCAGGTCAGTTTTAGCATTTAGTTAACATGGCAAAAACATAAAACAACAACTGTTGAATGGCACCGAAATTGGGCAGGTTAATCTTTGCAAAGGACATATGAACCAAGCCACATACAAGGTTATCCTGGAAAAACAGTTGATTCCTTCTGCTCAGGCAATGTTCCCCAACTCTGAGGACTGGTTTTTCCAGCAGGACAATGCGCCATGCCACACAGCTAGGTCAATCAATGTGTGGATGAAGGACCACCACATCAAATCCCTGTCATGGCCAGCCTAATCTCCAGACCTGAACCCCATTGAAAACCTCTGCAATGTAATCAAGCGGAAGATGGATAGTCACAAGCCATCAAACAAAGAACTGCTTAAATTTGTGTACCAGGAGTGGCATAAGGTCACCCAAAAGCAGTGTGAAAGACTGGTGGAAAGCATGCCAAGAACGCATGAAAGCTGTGATTAAAAATCATGGTTATTCCACCAAATATTGACTTCTGAACTCTTCTTCAGTTAAAACATTAGTATTGTTGTTTCTAAATGATTATGAACTTGTTTTTTCCATTCTACATGACGGCACCACGAGAGAGGGGATCCGCCCAGCGAGGACAGGAAACCTTCAAGATAAAAGGGGCGGCTCCTCTCTCCGCATCAGTTGGTTTCCTGTCCTCGATGGGAAACCCTCAAGATGAAAACCTCTTGATGGAAGAAAGAAGAGGATGCCTGGGCCTGGATCGGGTGATCAAATAGCAGGCGCCGGTCTGCTACACCTGATACCAGGTACCGGTAGTCGCCTCGGGGGTCATATATTCCTATGTCCCCCCTGAGCGAGTGCATGGCCACAGCCCATGGGGCAGATGCCCGGGTGAAGCTGGATACCTTGGAGGCCACAGGTGGTGTACCCTCCAAGAGGTAAAGATACCCCGTAAAACGTCCACGGAGGCCACTTTTCGTGTTCCCTCCCTGTCGACGTACGGTGGCCATGCAGCCCATGCGACACATCGGTGTCTGGGCGAAGATATTGCTCCTCGGGGGTGCCACGTTGGTGTACCCACCCTGTTGAGACCTGACGCCAGTCCCTGCAAGAGTCAGGGGAAGGTTTACCTGGTGGATGCGTTGGTGGTATAGTGGTCGCCCATCCTCTTCTCCTCAGGTAAGAGGGAGCAGATGGCCGGTATAGGGCCCAGGCGCTCACCGGGCAACCCGGGATCGCGCCGCTGAGCACACCGGGGCGGCAAGGATGCGCGCATGGGAGCACGCATGGCGGGGCCTTGCTGGGAGGAAGCCGACGCTAAACCGGAAGTGGTAAGCGGCGACCCGGAAGTAGTACTGGCGCGCTCAGCAGAGACACAGGAGGGTGTGCGCAGTTACTGGGGACGCGCGGGCACAGGCGGTGGCGCGCGCGCGCGCACACAGGGCGCAAGCAGGGCGCGGGGACCAGGCGGTCCAATTAGAAAAAAAAAAAAAAAAAAAGGGGGAATAACCTTCCCTCTTAGGCAGAAGGTGACTGCTCTCATTAAGTGGCTCCTGCTAAGCACCTGGAAGCTGGGGGCTGCTATTTAAACCAGTAGCGGCAGGCGTCACTACACCATTATATGGTAGGGTGTGACTGCTCTCAGCACAAGATAGCAGCAGACATATACGGCAGGATGGAGAGCCCCTCACCAGAGCATATACAACCACGCCAGGAAGCAAGGCGGTCACGCTCACACGAAAAGAGCCAGACGCCGCAGCAGCAGTGGAAGCCGCTCGGGCAGCGCACGGGCGGATCGTCAACGCAAGAAGGAGGGGTCCCTAGTCTCCTTGGGAGACAGTGAGAAGACCAGTCAGCCTCCAGATCCGGTACCCGTTTTATGAAAGCGTCCGAGTGGTGAGTGAACTACGAGAAAGTCCAGTACTCTAATGTCTGTTCTCTTTCTCTTGTCTCCTCTCTTCCTTCTCCTCCCTCTCTTACATACACTGGCGGGGTGGAGTATAGGAAGTCCCTAGGAAAAGTAGGGGAAAATCTAAGAATAAAGAATGTGCTTTATGCAAAAGTCCCGTAGGAACAGCCTGGAATAAAAAGTTATGCCAGGAGTGTATTAACAAAACTATAGCGGAGGAGACTCCCTCATTTTCGGATAGTCTGAGGTCCCTAATTCAAACCGAGGTTTGTAAGTCAGTAAGTGCATTGCAAACTGCGGATGCAGATAGGAAAACTAGGGATAGATCCAGCCCCTCAGGGGTCTCTCAAGAAGACTATACAGGATCAGAGGAGGACTCAGATAAAACGCACTATTCAGATAGTAGCTCAGATGGGGAAGATACGTTCCCAGTAGAATCTACGGATGAACTTATTAAAGCAATCAGATCTACCATGGGTCTGGTAGAGGAGCGAGCAAAAAAGACAGCCCAAGAACTTATGTTCAGTGGACTACAAAAGAAAAAGCGTAAGACCTTCCCTATTAATGAGCAAATAGAAGAGCTCATAAAACGCGAATGGGAAAAACCAGAGAAAAAGTCCCAGATATCTAATTCTCTGAAAAGGAGGTATCCCTTTGAGGAAGAGGCATCCTCATCCTGGCATAGAGCTCCCAAAATCGACGTAGCGATATCAAAAGTCGCTAGGAAAACCTCCCTACCCTTTGAGGATCTGGGGTTTCTGAAAGAACCGCTGGACCGAAAGACTGACAGTTGCCTTAAGACAGCCTGGGAAACCTCGGCTGGGGCACTAAGACCAGCTATCTCAGCTACGTGTGTGGCTAGGTCTCTAAAGATATGGGTAGACAACTTGGAGGATCAACTAGAACATGGAGTGCCCAGAGAGTCAATTCTGGAAGCATTACCGGCTATTAGAGCGGCGGCAGACTTTCTCGCAGAGGCTTCTGCAGACTCGGCCAGACTAGCAGCAAAGTCAGCAGCCTTAACCAATGTAGGACGGCGCGCAGTATGGCTAAAATGCTGGCCGGGGGACACTCAGGCAAAGATGAAACTGTGCTCTCTGCCATGCGAGGGAAATTTCTTGTTCGGACCAGCGTTGGATGACGTATTGGAAAAAGCGGGTGATACAAAGAAAAATTTTCCAAAACAACCATTTCAGGCGTTTCGGCGCTCCTTTCAGAGGGGCCGAAAATTCAGAAAGCAACAATTCAGAGATCGAGACAAAAACAATTCTGACAGGCGATACAGAGGAGGGAGAGGCTTCTATTTCGGTAAGCCCTCCAGGGAAGCCAAAAAGCCCTCCCAGTGACGGTCCTTCTCAGGTGGGGGGAAGGCTCTCTCACTTCCTCCCAGCCTGGGAGAGAATCTCATCCAGCACCTGGATCCGACAGATAGTGGGGTCAGGTCTGGAATTAAAGTTCCACCATTGGCCACCACAAAAATTCATTCAGACTCCAGTGCAATCTTCTCAAGAAAGACAAGAGAGTCTGGAAGAGGAGGTATTGTCACTCATACAGAAACTCGTACTGGAAGAAGTTCCGGAAAAAGAAAAAAAGGAAGGCTTTTACTCCCCCCTATTTCTAATAAAGAAACCAGACAATTCCTGGAGGACAATTATAAACCTGAAAAGCCTCAACAGATATTTGATAGTCCCATCATTCAAGATGGAAACCATAAGATCTGCAGTGAAACTCCTCTTTCCTCGGTGTTACATGGCGGTCCTGGATCTCAAGGACGCTTGCTATCATGTCCCGATCCGGCAGCAAGACCGCAAATATCTCAGGGTGGCAGTCAGATAAAATCTCAGTGGCATCACTTCCAATACAGGGCTCTGCCCTTTGGGGTAGCAATAGCCCCCCGGGTCTTCACGAAATTAATTGCGGAGGTCTCGGCACATCTCAGGGAAAAAGATGCCCTGGTAATACCATATCTGGACGACTTCCTGATAGTGGGGAGAGATTTCTCTCACTGTCAGGAACAAGTCAAGATAGTGATGGAGACACTTCAGACTCTGGGTTGGCAACTGAACCTCAAAAAATCCAAACTGAAACCAACAATGATCCAGAATTTTTTGGGCCTAACAATAGACTCAGTGGTGCAGGAATGTCGCCTCCCAGAGGAAAAAGAAGGAAAAATCAAAAACCTAATCAGGACAACATTAAGAAAGCCAGTAATGACTCTGAGGAAAGCCATGTCAGTGTTGGGATCCCTAACTTCCTGCATACCAGCAATAAAATGGGCTCAGTTTCACACAAGGGAACTTCAGTGGTGCGTGTTACAAAACGATCTGAGGCTTCAGGGGCAGTTAGAGCAAAAACTCACCATCCCGGACCCTGTACTCCAGTCACTCAGGTGGTGGTTACAGATAGAGTCCTCTCCAAGGGGAGTACCCTGGACATACACAGCCTCCAGAGTAATCACGACAGATGCCAGCCCTTGGGGCTGGGGAGCCCATCTAGACACCCTATGGCTTCAAGATCCTTGGGCTCAGGACGAAAGAGATCTATCCTCAAACGAGTGGGAGCTGTTAGCCATCGAAAGGGCGTTGGAAGGTTTACTGACACACCTGACAGGACATCACGTGAAAGTCCTATCAGACAATCGGACAGCAGTAGCATATGTGAACCATCAGGGGGGCACCCGTTCTCGGTCATTAATGAAGATAGCGGGAAGAATCCTGACTCTAGCAGAACGTCAGTTTCTCTCATTATCGGCCCTGCATATCCGAGGTGTGGACAACTTGAAGGCAGACTTTCTGAGCAGGAACCGGTTGAAGCAAGGCGAATGGTGTCTAAAAGAGTCCATTTTTCAACGGATTATGCTTATGTGGGGGAAACCCATAATAGATCTCTTCGCCTCAAAAACCAACAGAAAGGTTCAAAAGTTCTGCTCTCTAAGTCCAGCAGACATGCCACTGGCGGTAGACGCCTTCAGGATAAAATGGACATCAGGTCTCCTGTACGCCTTCCCCCCGATATGCCTCATTCCATTAGTCCTGAAGAAGATCAGGGAGGACCGAGCCAGAGTAATTATGATAGCTCCCTTTTGGCCAAAAAGACCATGGTTCTACTGGCTAAGAGTGATGTCAGTGACGGACCCGTGGGTACTCCCAGAGGACCACGACCTCCTAACACAGGGTCCCTTCAATCACCCTCCGAACTCCAGGTTGCATTTGACAGCCTGGAATTTGAAAGGTCGCTGTTAGAGAAAAAAGGGTTTTCACAAAGGTTAATTTCCACCCTAATCAGTAGCAGAAAGCCAGTGACTACAAAAATATACGGGAGAATATGGAGAAAATTTTTGTCCACCTCGGGCCCAATACAGGAGGGGGAAGTACCTGTGAGGGCAGTGCTAGAGTTTCTGCAAAGGGGTTTAGACTTGGGCTTAGCTGTCAGCACCCTCAAAGTACACGTTTCAGCACTGGTAGCATTATTCAATTATGACCTAGCAAATGATAGATGGGTGGCCAGGTTTATCCGGGCCTGTACTAGAGCCAACTCTGTCCCATCTCCTAAACCTCCTCCCTGGGATCTAAACTTAGTCCTATCATCTCTAACAGAAAGTCCATTTGAACCACTAGACGTGACATCAGATAAAGTGTTAACTTTAAAAACAGCCTTATTAGTAGCGCTTACATCGGCACGTAGGGTGGGGGACTTACACGCACTGTCAGCAGACCCGCCGTACACTCAGATTATGGACGATAGAGTTGTCTTAAGATTAGACCCAGCATACCTCCCTAAGGTAGTGTCGAAATTCCACAGAGCTCAAGAAATAGTCTTGCCATCCTTTTGTTCTAACCCCGGTAACAAGAAGGAGGAGAGGCTACATTGCTTAGATGTTAGGAGATGTATCCTACAATATTTGGAGATGACAAAACCCTGGAGGAAACAGAGGGCCCTGTTTGTTTCATATCAGGGGGCAAGGAAGGGCCTTAAAGCCTCTAAGCAAACTATAGCTAGATGGGTGAGAGAGGCCATCATACTAGCATATAGTAGTGCAGGTAGGGCTGTTCCAGAGGGCCTAAAAGCCCATTCCACGAGGGCCATGGCAACGTCCTGGGCGGAGAGAGCAGACGCCTCCATCGACCAGATCTGTAAGGCGGCCACTTGGTCCTCTCCATCTACCTTTTTCAGACATTATAGATTAGACCTATCTGCTACCTCTGATCTCACATTCGGGAGAAGAGTGTTACAAGCAGTGATCCCCCCCTAAAGAGAATACAAATCTCTGTAACTCTCTCGTGGTGCCGTCATGTAGAATGGAAAAACACGGGTATTACATACCTGGTAATGTGTTTTTTCATGAGACATGACGGCACCCTTATATTCCCTCCCTATTTGATCACGTCATTAGTTGGGTGCATTATTAGTATTATACACTCCCTTGGTGTCGGAAATTTATCAGCGTTAAAGTTGTATTATTTATGTGTACACTAACCTGCGGAGTTCCTCTCGTGCTCTGTAAAACAACTGATGCGGAGAGAGGAGCCGCCCCTTTTATCTTGAAGGTTTCCTGTCCTCGCTGGGCGGATCCCCTCTCTCGTGGTGCCGTCATGTCTCATGAAAAAACACATTACCAGGTATGTAATACCCGTGTTTCTTAACATTTTTTGAGGTCTGCAAGCACTGCATTTTTTTGTTATTTTGGCCATTTCTCATTTTCTGAAAATAAATACAAAATTTATTGCTTGGAAATTCGAAGACATGTTAGTAGTTTATAGAATAAAAGAGCAATTTACATTTTACTCAAATATACCTATAAGGCTTCTTTTACACTTACCATTTTTTTTGTGGCCCGTTATTGCGGGCCTTTTTTGCAGGCCGTATCACCGCAATTTTCACGGTCTGCTGCAATAACGGACAGCAAAAAAATTGCAGATAGCCTTTTTTCAGGTTTCTAATACTATGGAAAAATTATTGGGAAAAATAAAAACAGGCGTTCCGCAAAACCGGAAGTCACGGTGCACCGCAAAAACAAACTTCCATTGTTTTCGCAGCCCCATTGCTGGTGGCCATGTCCGTAAGCCGTGAAAAAGATCAAGCAGGCTCGATTTTTTTTTTTTTTTTTGTAAGCAGAACAATGCATTGCTATGTGGGCAGAATCACCGCGATTCCGCAAAATTAATGAGCATGCAGCGTATATTTCCGCGATGCGATTCTGCCGTGGAAAAATCTGCAGCATTAGCACAGCGTTGCGGAATGCCATGGGATTGTATGGGATGCTTTTTTTTGTGTTTTCGTGGCAAACTTGCGCGTTTAAAAATGCAGCGAAAATGCAAGAAAAACGCTACGTGTGAACACAGCCTACATTTAAAAGAATAAAAAACAACAAATTGCTGTGACGTGGCGGGATGGCTTGTACATTATTTTGATCAAAATTATGTTTACTAAATACCCTTATTATTATTACCTTTATGCATTATTTGCAGTATATATTTTTACTTTTTAGTTCAGGATATTTGTGTTTTTTGCTTTTTGCTTTCTACATTTAAAAGAAGCCTAAAGAGAAAAATCAGACAAACTTGAAACTTTGCAGTAGTCTCTTAATTTTTGCCATAGCGGTGTATATGTACTATACAGTCATATGTTAAAGTTTGGGCACCCCTATTAATGTTAACCTTTTTTCTTTATAACAATTTTGGTTTTTGCAACAGCTATTTCAGTTTCATATATCTAATAACTGATGGACTCAGTTATATTTCTGGATTCAAATGAGGTTTATTGTACTAACAGAAAATGTGCTATCTGCATGTAAACAAAATTTGACAGGTGCAAAAGTATGGGCACCTCAACATAAAAGTGACATTAACATTTCGTAGATCCTCCTTTTGCAAAAATAACATCCTCTAGTCGCTTCCTGTAGCTATTAATGAGATCCTGGATGAAGGTATTTGTGACCATTCCTGTTTACAAAACAATTCCAGTTCAGTTAAGTTTGATGGTCGCCGAGCATGGACAGCCCACTTCAAATCATCCCACAGATGTTCAATGATATTCAGGTCTGGGGACTGGGATGGCCATTCCAGAACATTGTAATTGTTCCTCTGCATGAATGCCTGAGTAGATTTGGAGCGGTGTTTTGGATCATGGTCTTGCTGAAATATCCATCCCCTGCGTAACTTCAACTTCGTTACTGATTCTTGCACATTATTGTCAAGAATCTGCTGATACTGAGTTGAATCCATGCGACCCTCAACTTTAACGAGATTCCCGGTGCCGGCATTGGCCACACAGCCCCAAAGCATGATGGAACCTCCACCAAATTTTACTGTGGGTAGCAAGTGTTTTTCTTGGAATGCTGTGTTTTTTAGCCTCCATGCATAAAGCCTTTTTGTATGACCAAGCAACTCAATCTTTGTTTCATCAGTCCACAGGACCTTCTTCCAAAATGTAACTGGCTTGTCCAAATGTGCTTTTGCAGACCTCAGGCGACTCTGTTTGTGGCGTGCTTGCAGAAACGACTTCTTTCGCATCACTCTCCCATACAGCTTCTCCTTGTGCAAAGTGCGCTGTATTGTTGACCGATGCACAGTGACACCATCTGCAGCAAGATGATGCTGCAGGTCTTTGGAGGTGGTCTGTGGATTGTCCTTGACTGTTCTCACCATTCTTCTTCTCTGCATTTCTGATATTTTTCTTGGCCTGCCACTTCTGGGCTATCAAGAACTGTACCTGTGTTCTTCCATTTCCTTACTATGTTCCTCACAGTGGAAACTGACAGGTTAAATCTCTGAGACAACTTTTTGTATCCTTCCCCTGAAAAGCTATGTTGAATAATCTTTGTTTTCAGATCATTTGAGAGTTGTTTTGAGGAGCCCATGATGCCACTCTTCATAGGAGAATCAAATAGGAGAACTACTTGCAAGTGGCCACCTTAAATACCTTTTCTCATGATTTGATACACCTGGCTATAAAGTTCAAAGCTCAATGAGGTTACAAAACCAATTTAGTGCTTCAGGAAGTCAGTAAAAAGTAGTTGGGAGTGTTCAAATCAAGAAAATGATAAGGGTGCCGATACTTTTGCACCGGTCAAATTTTGTTTAAATGCAGATTGCACATTTTCTGTTAGTACAATAAACCTCATTTGAATCCAGAAATATAACTGAGTCCATCAGTTATTAGATATATGAAACTGAAATAGCTGTTGCAAAAACCAAAATTGTTATAAAGAAAAAAGGTTAACATTAATAGGGGTGCCCAAACTTTAACATATGACTGTACATATATTGTGTACAGTATATGTATACTTTTAGTGCACAAAGAGTTACCCTGCATAAACATCCATTTTTCAGATAAACATTATTCATTCAGTTTTCCTTCTCTTTAACCCCTTTACCCCCAAGGGTGGTTTGCATGTTAATGACCAGGCCAATTTTTACAATTCTGACCACTGTCCCTTTATGAGGTAATAACTCTGGAACGCTCAATGAATTCAGGTGAATCTGACATTGTTTTCTCGTGACATATTGTACTTCATGTTAGTGGTAAAATTTCATTGATATAACTTGCATTTATTTGCGAAAAAAATGGAAATTTGGCGAAAATTTTGAAAATTTTGCAATTTTCCAACTTTGAATTTTCATGCCCTTAAATCACAGAGATATGGCACACAAAATACTTAATAAGTAACATTTTCCACATGCTTACTTTGCATCAGCACAATTTTGGAACCAACATTTTGTGTTAGGAAGTTATAAGGCTTAAAAGTTGACCAGCGATTTCTCATTTTTACAAAACCATTGTTTTTTTAGGGACCACATCACATTTGAAGTCACTTTGAGGGGTCTATATGATAGAAAATACCCAAAAGTGACACCATTCTAAAAACTGCACCACTCAAGGTGCTCAAAACCACATTCAAGAAGTTTATTAACCCTTCAGGTGCTTCACAGAAATTTTTTGAATGTTTTGTTTTTTAAAAAAAAAGGAACATATAACTTTTTTCACAAAAAAATTAATTCAGGTCCATTTTTTTTATTTTACCAAGGGTAACAGGAGAAATTGGACCACAAAAGTTATTGTGCAATTTGTCCCGAGTACGCTGATACCCCATATGTGGGGGTAAACCACTGTTTGGGCACATGGCAGATCTTGGAAGGGAATGAGCGCCATGTCGCCTTTGGAGAGCCCCTGACGTGCCTAAAAAGTGGAAACCCCCCACAAATGACACCATTTTGGAAACTAGACCCCCCAAGGAACTTATCTAAATGTGTGGTGAGAACTTTGAACCCCCAAGGGCTTCACAGAAGTTTATAACGTACAGCCGTAAAATTAAAAAATCATATTTTTTCCAAAAAAAGATCTTTTCATCCCCAATTTTTATTTTCTCAAGGAAAACAGGACCCCAAAAGTTAGTGTGCAATTTGTCCTGAGTACGCTGATACCCCATATGTGGGGGTAAATCACTGCTTGGGCACATGGCAGAGCTCGGAAGGGAAGGAGCGCCATTTGACTTTTTCAACGCAAAATTGGCTGGAACTGAGATCGGATGCCATGTCGCATTTGGAGAGCCACTGATGAGCCTGAGTAGTGGAAACCCCTCACAAGTGACCCTGTTTTGGAAACTAGACTCCCCCATGGAACTTATCTAGGTGTGCGGTGAACAAGTGCTTCACAGAAGTTTATAACGCCCGGGCGTGAAAATAAAAATATCAGATTTTTTTCCACAAACATGATCTTTTAGTCCCCAATTTTTTTATTTTCCCAAGGGTAACTGGAGAAATTGGACCCCAAAAGTTGTTGTCCAATTTGTCCTGGGTACGCTGATACCCCATATGTGGGAGAAAACTACAGTATGGGCACACGTTTGGGCTCGGAAGGGAAGTAGTGATGTTTTGGAATGCAGACTTTGATGGAATGATCTGTGGGTGTCATGTCATGTTTGGAGAGCCCCTGATGTGGATAAACAGTGGAAACCCCCCAGAAATGACCCCATTTTGGAAACTAGAAACTTGAACCCCAAGGAACTTATCTAGATGTATGGTGAGCACTTTGAACCCTCAAGTGCTTCACAGAAGTTTATTATTGCAAAACAAGGGGGAGACAAAAAAGCGCAATAGGGTCTTATCCACGTTACAAAAGACAGTATATCATGAAATATGCTCACCTGGTTAGGATGAGATAAGAGCGTGTAGGTAGCGGCTGCTGCAGATCCACAGGTCTTCAGTGACCAAAGAAATGATGAATCCAAAGGGAGTTTGTAGCTATATTCCGCGCTGCCGCTTTAGACAAATTCCAGGAGAATGCTGTATGATTGCAGTGGCTTTATTCTACGCGTTTCAGGGGTCTCATGCCCCCTTCATCAGGAAATACCACAAATACATACAGGTATCACAGACATAAATAGGTTTGAAAGGATGCTGGATTTCAAAAAAATGAGTGCCAACAAGTCAGATGGTGCAGTGTCAAAGTTCAATGACACCACATGATTAACAGTTAACCTAAGATATATTACAAAAGAATACGTATTTTAAAAGATTTTTTGATTAAATTTTCGTTTACAAAACAGATGATAAAGTCAAATTTACGATTTAAACAAAAAAAAAAAAAAGGGAGGGGGGAGTTTATTCCTGTTTAGAGGTGGATACCTTACAAGTGGACTATCGTATGGAAACAGCAAACCGCTTTTTTTTCATTGAAAGCATTGCAATATTTATACAAAAAGGGGAAAAAAGTAAAAACATAATTTTAATTCTTTACCAATAAAAAATATATAATTTTAGTTAAATTCTAAAAAATTAAATATAAAATTATTTTTTAGTATAGAGGAAATGAGTTAAAAAATAATAAAGGATGCTAAAAGCAGCAACACACGAGAAGCTGCACAGCAGTCAGCGCTGCTCAGAATGAGAACGCAGACAGCATGGATTCATTACTTCACTGATACAAAGATCATGGGCAAATTTTAGATATAACATGAAGCACATAAAAAAAGGGGGTTAATATCAGATGCAGCAACACACAGGACGCTGTGCAGGAGCCAACTACTGCTCAAAGAAAAAACGCAGGATAAAGGGGCAGAGTGAATGGGTGGCTTCATTAATAGATAAGATCGCAGGCAGTTTTTGTGTTCAACACATGACACATAGTCTTTACACTGTGAGGGAGTGGCAGTAACATTCTTGCACTGTTCACTAATCTCTATGACTAGGCAATGTATGCATGGGAGCTGAGTTAAAGGAGAAATAAGATACTATTATCAGCCGGGGTCATTCTTTCATGTCAGACTAGTAGAATTAGTAGCGCTTACCCGGGCTTAATTAAAGGAAAAAAAAACAAAAACAACTCTTCAAAAAATTCTTCAAAAAATGCAACTAACAGAGATAATGTTTAAGACAGAGGTATGAAAGTGATTGCTCCCAAGGGCAAAAGGAGCTAAACCTGATAGGAGGCTATACAGGATTTTCATATATATAACACTCTTTTAGAGCTAATGCACAAGCAATATTTAAGCAAATACATAATTTTTTTTTTTTTTCATTAGACCAAGGAGGCACAGTATTGTAAAATTAATTATAAATATAAAATTGCAATTAGGTATTGCATTAAGTGCAAACAAATCTATAAAAAATATATAAAAAACCACAAGGCGGGGACTGCATAACTAGGTTGACATTATCAACAAGGGAAACTGACACAAATAGTGCAAATAAAATTTTAAATTTAAATAGAACAAAGAGAAATTATCGCAAAGAACTCAGAAGCCATCTATACACATGAGGGTTTTTTTTTTTTGTTTTTTGTTTTTTTTTTTTTTCCCCCTTAAGGTTGCAGAGCATGTGAATATAGATATAAACAAAAATTCCACTGTCTAGGTAAAAACCTCAGTTATTTCATTTAGACCCTGTGGTTTCAGACTCCCTAATTTGTAGATCCAATAGGCTTCCTTTCTATTTAGTTTCGTTGATCTGTTCGGTGCACATTTAGGTATATGATCAATAGGGCTAATTTTTAATAATTTCGAATTCTTATTATGTACCAAGGCGTAATGTCTGGACAGCCCATGAGTAAGCAGGCCTTTTTTAATATTATGCCGATGGGAGTTCAGTCTGAGGTGTAAGGGTTGTGTGGTCCTCCCTACATATTGCTTACCACAGGGACATTCAATGACATAAATGACAAAGTCAGAGTTACAATTTAGAACAAAAGGGATCATAAATTTCTCTTTAGTAGAAAATGAAATTATATAATCAGCTTTATGATTTATATTAGAACAGCATAAGCAGTTCCTCGTGCCACATTTAAAGATTCCTTTAGTTGAATTCAGGGTATAACCACCAATGGGGCTAGCATGGGCTCTCAGGCGGCTAGGGGCTATTAGATCCTTGATTGTGGGGGCTCTACGGAATGTAACCCCGGGATTCCTAGGAAGGATATTGTTCAGAATGGGATCGTTCAGTAATATATGCCAATTCTTATGAAAAATTCTACGAATTTCATTATGTTCAATGGAGAATTGCGTTATAAAATTCATTGAAAAGTTCTTATCAGTAATTACTTGCTCTTTAGGCTCCAGCAATGCTCTCTGATTTACTTTGAGAGAGTTTTTAAAGGCATTCTTAATTAAATGTGAAGGGTATTTTTGGGCAAAAAATCTTTTCTTTAAAATATTGGACTGATCTTTAAAGTCAGTATCCAATGAGCAGTTTTTTCTAATCCGGTGAAATTGATTGTTAGGAATGTTATTCAACCATTTATTGTAGTGCCCACTATTAAAATGAATGTAGCCATTGGTGTCTACTTTTTTAAAAAATGTTTTGCTACATATTCTGTCTTCTTTAATAAAAAGGTTAATATCTAAAAAATTAATTAAAAGACTGCTGTAAGCTGCTGTAAAAGAAAGATCCCAGTCATTACAATTTATTGTCTGAATAAAAGTTTCAACATTGTTAGTGGAGTTGTCCCAGATAAAAAAATAAATCATCAATGAATCTTTTATAAAAAATAATATTTTTGCTCCAATTTTCATTCAAAATAAAGGAATTTTCAAAAATCCCCGTGAAAAGGTTAGCGAAAGTAGGTGAGTTTTCTTAATCACTCCCAAACCCTGCTTGAAGCAAGGGAACACCTTGAAAAGATTAAAATTCAGATTAACAAAAACATTGCTGATAAGGAAATGGAAAAAGTAAAAATGTCCTCCACCTTCAAAAATTCTTGTCCACCCACGAAAGGGGGCAATGTTTCCCTATCGGTATCTTCCCCCCTCCCCATTTCATTACTGGATTTATCTATACATGATACTACACCAAGCATGCTTTTACCCTCTCAACCTTTCAATACTAATGAGCTTGATACTGTGAATATTCCCACAACAAGTGCTATTACTTCCTCAGAAATTATTAATACCATTATACTGGATAACTCTAATGTTTCCAAAAATGGTATTGTGCCTTTTTTACCCTGTGCTCTCAAGAGCACACCTCAAATAGATCAGTTCTTTCTTCCAAAAAAAGGAAAAAGAAAAAATGCTTTAGAGGAACAAGAGGTGGGAGAAAAAAAGAAAGGAAAAATACTACCTTAACAAGTAGTGAGGAGGGTCATGCTTCTAATATTTTTAATTTATCAGATTATGATCTTACCAGTAGTGAGACAGCCCTTCTCTCCAAAGGATTATCCTTCTGCCCTAATAATAAATCGAAGGATTTTGACCTCTTTTTGGACTTGCAGATTTTTATTAGAAAATTAACTCTCAAAAGACATTTTGCTAAAAACACCACAAAGGATTCTGCTGAAATGGATGAAGATGTTCATGATCTTTTTCATCTCGATGTACCTTATAAATCTAATTTTTATCCCCTTGAGGACAAAAGTCATCAGATTAATGCCTTCAGCGATATTGTACAAAAAGAGTTTGAAAAAATAACATGGAGGGGCATTAGTAAAAGGAAGAAACCTAATCTTAATAGACAAGAGAAACAAGCATTGAAATCCCTTTCTCTTAACAGTTTGATTGTGATCAGACAGGCTGACAAAGGTGGTGGGATTGTAATCCAAAATCGATGTGACTACATTAATGAAGCTCATAGAATTTTATCTGATACTAGCTACTACATTAAAAGCTCATTTAGCGATTATTCTAAATCTATTACAGCCTATAATGCTTTAATCATCGAGGGTCTTTCCCAGAATATTTTCAATTATAAAGAAAAAAAGTTTTTAAGCATTAAAAACCCAAGCATTCCTTTTTTTTATCACTTACCTAAAGTACATAAAGGTCTTTGCAATCCTCCTGGCAGACCGATAATTGCGGGTATTAACTCTCTAACCTCTAATCTAGCTCATTACATTGATAGGATTATGTTACCGCATGTATTTGAATTAAAAAGTCACCTCAGAGACTCAACTCATCTATTGTATCTACTCCAAGAAATCACTTGGAAACCACAATATGTTTTCATTACTATGGATGTGACTGCACTTTATTCTAATATTCCACATGATGTAGGTGTGAATTGTCTTCATCATTTTTTAAAATCTGACATTAGACTTTCTTTGGCTCAAAAGGATTTTATTTTAAAAGGTATTGATTTTATATTGAAAAATAATTTTTTTACCTTTGAAAAAATATTTTATCAACAAGTTAAGGGGACCGCAATGGGCTCGAAGGTAGCACCTACTTTCGCTAACCTTTTCATGGGGATTTTTGAAAATTCCTTTATTTTGAATGAAAATTGGAGCAAAAATATTATTTTTTATAAAAGATTCATTGATGATTTATTTTTTATCTGGGACAACTCCACTAACAATGTTGAAACTTTTATTCAGACAATAAATTGTAATGACTGGGATCTTTCTTTTACAGCAGCTTACAGCAGTCTTTTAATTAATTTTTTAGATATTAACCTTTTTATTAAAGAAGACAGAATATGTAGCAAAACATTTTTTAAAAAAGTAGACACCAATGGCTACATTCATTTTAATAGTGGGCACTACAATAAATGGTTGAATAACATTCCTAACAATCAATTTCACCGGATTAGAAAAAACTGCTCATTGGATACTGACTTTAAAGATCAGTCCAATATTTTAAAGAAAAGATTTTTTGCCCAAAAATACCCTTCACATTTAATTAAGAATGCCTTTAAAAACTCTCTCAAAGTAAATCAGAGAGCATTGCTGGAGCCTAAAGAGCAAGTAATTACTGATAAGAACTTTTCAATGAATTTTATAACGCAATTCTCCATTGAACATAATGAAATTCGTAGAATTTTTCATAAGAATTGGCATATATTACTGAACGATCCCATTCTGAACAATATCCTTCCTAGGAATCCTGGGGTTACATTCCGTAGAGCCCCCACAATCAAGGATCTAATAGCCCCTAGCCGCCTGAGAGCCCATGCTAGCCCCATTGGTGGTTATACCCTGAATTCAACTAAAGGAATCTTTAAATGTGGCACGAGGAACTGCTTATGCTGTTCTAATATAAATCATAAAGCTGATTATATAATTTCATTTTCTACTAAAGAGAAATTTATGATCCCTTTTGTTCTAAATTGTAACTCTGACTTTGTCATTTATGTCATTGAATGTCCCTGTGGTAAGCAATATGTAGGGAGGACCACACAACCCTTACACCTCAGACTGAACTCCCATCGGCATAATATTAAAAAAGGCCTGCTTACTCATGGGCTGTCCAGACATTACGCCTTGGTACATAATAAGAATTCGAAATTATTAAAAATTAGCCCTATTGATCATATACCTAAATGTGCACCGAACAGATCAACGAAACTAAATAGAAAGGAAGCCTATTGGATCTACAAATTAGGGAGTCTGAAACCACAGGGTCTAAATGAAATAACTGAGGTTTTTACCTAGACAGTGGAATTTTTGTTTATATCTATATTCACATGCTCTGCAACCTTAAGGGGGAAAAAAAAAAAAAAAAAAAAACCCTCATGTGTATAGATGGCTTCTGAGTTCTTTGCGATAATTTCTCTGTTCTATTTAAATTTAAAATTTTATTTGCACTATTTGTGTCAGTTTCCCTTGTTGATAATGTCAACCTAGTTATGCAGTCCCCGCCTTGTGGTTTTTTATATATTTTTTATAGATTTGTTTGCACTTAATGCAATACCTAATTGCAATTTTATATTTATAATTAATTTTACAATACTGTGCCTCCTTGGTCTAATGAAAAAAAAAAAAAAATTATGTATTTGCTTAAATATTGCTTGTGCGTTAGCTCTAAAAGAGTGTTATATATATGAAAATCCTGTATAGCCTCCTATCAGGTTTAGCTCCTTTTGCCCTTGGGAGCAATCACTTTCATACCTCTGTCTTAAACATTATCTCTGTTAGTTGCATTTTTTGAAGAATTTTTTGAAGAGTTGTTTTTTTTTTTTTTTTTTCTTTTCCTTTAATTAAGCCCGGGTAAGCGCTACTAATTCTACTAGTCTGACATGAAAGAATGACCCCGGCTGATAATAGTATCTTATTTCTCCTTTAACTCAGCTCCCATGCATACATTGCCTAGTCATAGAGATTAGTGAACAGTGCAAGAATGTTACTGCCACTCCCTCACAGTGTAAAGACTATGTGTCATGTGTTGAACACAAAAACTGCCTGCGATCTTATCTATTAATGAAGCCACCCATTCACTCTGCCCCTTTATCCTGCGTTTTTTCTTTGAGCAGTAGTTGGCTCCTGCACAGCGTCCTGTGTGTTGCTGCATCTGATATTAACCCCCTTTTTTTATGTGCTTCATGTTATATCTAAAATTTGCCCATGATCTTTGTATCAGTGAAGTAATGAATCCATGCTGTCTGCGTTCTCATTCTGAGCAGCGCTGACTGCTGTGCAGCTTCTCGTGTGTTGCTGCTTTTAGCATCCTTTATTATTTTTTAACTCATTTCCTCTATACTAAAAAATAATTTTATATTTAATTTTTTAGAATTTAACTAAAATTATATATTTTTTATTGGTAAAGAATTAAAATTATGTTTTTACTTTTTTCCCCTTTTTGTATAAATATTGCAATGCTTTCAATGAAAAAAAAGCGGTTTGCTGTTTCCATACGATAGTCCACTTGTAAGGTATCCACCTCTAAACAGGAATAAACTCCCCCCTCCCTTTTTTTTTTTTTTGTTTAAATCGTAAATTTGACTTTATCATCTGTTTTGTAAACGAAAATTTAATCAAAAAATCTTTTAAAATACGTATTCTTTTGTAATATATCTTAGGTTAACTGTTAATCATGTGGTGTCATTGAACTTTGACACTGCACCATCTGACTTGTTGGCACTCATTTTTTTGAAATCCAGCATCCTTTCAAACCTATTTATGTCTGTGATACCTGTATGTATTTGTGGTATTTCCTGATGAAGGGGGCATGAGACCCCTGAAATGCGTAGAATAAAACCACTGCAATCATACAGCATTCTCCTGGAATTTGTCTAAAGCGGCAGCGCGGAATATAGCTACAAACTCCCTTTGGATTCATCACAGAAGTTTATAACATAGAGCAATAAAAATAAAAAAATCATATTTTTCTTCCGCAAAAAATATGCTCCCAATTTTTTATTTTCCCAAGGGTAGCAGGAAAAATTGGACCTCAAAAGTTGTGCAATTTGTCCTGAGTGGGCTGATACCCCATATGTCGGGGTAAACCACTGTTTGGGCGTATGGCAGAGCTTGGAAGGGAAGGAGCTCCATTTGACACTTTCAACGCAGAAATGGCTGGAATTGAGATCAGACGCCATGTCGCGTTTGGAGAGCCCCTGATGTGCCTGAACAGTGGAAATCCCCCAATTCTTACTCCAACCCTAACCCCAACACCCCTAACCCTAATCCCAACCTTAACCCTAGCCCTAACCCTAATGGGAAAATGGAAATAATTTTTTTAAATTTTATTATTTTCCCTTAACTAAGGGGGTGATAAAGGGGGTTTGATTTACTATTTACAGCGGGTATTTATGTTTGGCAGCTATCACACGCTAAAAGACACTTTTTATTGTAAAAAACAGTTTTTGCATCACCACATTTTGAGAGCTATAATTTTTCCATATTTTGACCCACAGAGTCATTTGAGGTCTTATTTTTTACGGGACGAGTTAATGTTTTTATTAGTACTATTTTTGGGCACATGACAATTTTTGATCGTTTTTATTCCAATTTTTGGGACGCAGAATGAACAAAAACCAGCAATTCATGATTTTTTTTTTTTTTTTGGGGGGGTCGTTTACATCGTTCCACATGTGGTAAAATTGATAAAGCGGTTTTATTCTTTGGGTCAGTATGATGACAGCAATACCTCATTTATATCTTTTTATATATTTTTTTTTTTTTTGTTTTGCGCTTTTTTACAATAAAAAAATGTTATATAAAAAATTATTTTTGCATCGCTTTATTCTGTGAGCTATAACGTTTTTATTTTTTCACTGATGATGCTGTATGGTGGCTCATTTTTTGCGGGACATATTGACGTTTTCAGAGGTGCCATGTTTACTTATATCCGTCTTTTTGTTTGCGTGTTATTTTTTATGGCGGCATGATGAAAAAGCATTGCTTTTTTTTTAAGGAGTTCACTAAAGGGGTTAACTAGTGGTCTTTTTTATAGTGCAGGTTGTTATGGACGTGGCGATACTAAATATGTGTACTTTTATTTACAAAAAAAAGAATTTTATTAGGGAATTTTTTTTTATAATGTATTTAGGAATTTAAAAAAAAATTATTTTTACTTATTTATTTTTTTTTTTTTTTACTTTATTACATTGTCCCGGGGGGGGGGGGACATCACTATATCGTGTCAGATCACTGATCTGACACTTTTCAGAGCACTGAGTCAGATCAGCGATCTGACAGGCACTGCAGGCGGCTTCTCAGCGCCTGCACCTAGCAGACACTGAGAAGCCACCTCCCTGCAGGACCCGGAAAGCCCCCGCGGCCATCTTGGATCCAGGGACCTGCAGGGAAGAGGCCCTCGGAACAACGTGAGCCCCCTCCCTGTGTGATGGTTACCTATGCCCCCGGAACACTGCGATCATGTTTGATCGCAGTGTGCCGGGGGTTATTGTGCCGGGAGCGGTCCACGATCATACGGGTCCGGGTCACCTGGACAGGATAGTACGTCAGATGTCAGGAAGGGGTTAATGTTTTCAACCATTGGAGTCAGCTTATAGGGGTTGTCCACTCTCAAGCCTCCCAACCATCCCGGATCCAGCAGGACAGTCTCGATTTTGACCCTCCCGCCCCGGAGTCTATTTTTTCCGCACTGCACTGATTAGCTGCATGCCCTCCATGCATCCCATTCTCGCCCTCCTGGAGAGACCCACCTCAGCCCGTCACAGTCAGCAATGACGTCGCTAGCCTGTTCTCTTCTGTGCGCACAGGACCTGAGATGAGGTCACAGAAGGGGAGTAGTCAGGGTTCACATGATCAGGGCCTCAGTGTATGCAGGACTCTGCTGTGCTGGTTGCCATGGTGCTGGATGGGGGAAGTTTATATGTGTGGTCAGGAGGGGTTTACAGGGTGGATGTAGCAGAGCTGTGTGTATGAGGTGTACGTAGCGGAGATGTGTATGAGGTGTACAGTGCGGAGCCATGTGTGTATGAGGTGTACAAAGTGGAGATGTGTACAAGGTGTACGGAGCGGAGCAGGGTGTTTACGAGGTGTACAGAGTGGAGCCGTGTGTACAAGGTGTATGGAGAAGAGATGTGTACGAGGTGACCGGAGCCATGTGTGTACGAGGTGTACAGAGCGGAGCCATGTGTGTACGAGGTGTACGGAACGGAGCGCTGTGTTACGGAGCAGAGCCGTGTGTGTGGGGTGTACGGAGTGGAGCCGCGTGTGTGTGGGGTGTACGGAGTGGAGCCGCGTGTGTATGGGGTGTACGGAGAGGAGCCGCATGTGTATGGGATGTACAGAGTGGAGCCACGTGTATACAGGGCATACGAAACGGAACCCTGTGTGTACGAAGTGTACAGAGCTGAGCCGTGTGTGTACGGGGTGTATGGAGTGGAGCCGCGTGTGTACGAGGTGTATGGAGCAGAGCCGCATGTGTAAGAGAATTACGAAGTGGAGCCCTGTGTGTGCGCCAGGTGTACGGAGCGGAGCCATGTGTGTACGAGGCATACAAAACGGAACCGTGTGTGTATGAGGTGTGCGGAGCAGTGCGTGTACAAGGTGTATAGTGGTGAGCATTCATACCTCACAACCGCCGCCCCGGCCGGGAACTTTTCCTGCAGACACAGGAGTGCACGGCGGAGCCCCGACAAACACTTTAAAATTTGCACATGACGTTCCACTGGAAGTGAGGTGCTGGAAGCTGACTGGATATGAGGTAATTTCGGGAGGAGATTGTGATGGAACCATGGAGGCACTTCAGGGAATGCTTCAAATCCATCATCATGTCCTCCTCTGACAGCGCGGACAGCGGGATCACCTTGGACTCGGGAATGTCGGCCATATGAGCGGATCATGATATGTCCTGCACCTGGAGGCTCAGGTGGGCACTACAATGGGAGCCGGGCTGCTGTAGTATCTTTACAGAATCTTTCTTTCTTTCTCTCTGTTTCTTTCTCTCTCTGTTCTTTCTTTCTCTCTCTAATCTTTCTTTTTTCTTTCTCTATCTCTGTTCTTTCTTTCCTCTCTTTCTCTCGCTGTTCTTTCTTTCTCTCTGTTCTTTCTTTCTTTGCCCTCTTCCTTTCTCTCTCTCTCTGTTCTTTCTTTTGCTCTATTCTTTCTTTCCCCTCTTTCTTTCTCTCTAATCTTTATTTCGCTCTCTAATCTTTATTTTTTTCTCTGTTCTTTCTTTCTCTCTGTTTTCTTTCTTTCCCATCTTTCTTTCTCTCTGTTCTTTCTTTCTTTCCCGTCTTTCTTTCTCTCTCCCTCTGTTCTTTCTTTCCCCTCTTTCATTTTTCTCTCTCTCTGTTCATTTTTTTCTGTCCCCTTTCTTTCTTTCTCTGTTCTTTCTTTGTTTCCTTCTTTCTTTCTTTCTTTCACCTTTCTTTCTCCCTCTGTTCTTTCTTTCCCCTCTTTTTTCCCTCTGTTCTTTTTTTCCCCTCTTTTTTCCCTCTGTTCTTTTTTTCTTTCTCTTTGTCTGTTTTTTCTCTTTCTCTTGCTCTGTTCTTTCTTTCCCATCCTTCTTTCTCCTCCTTTCTTTCTTTCCCCTCTTTCTTTCTTTCTTTCTTCTTTCATTCTCTCTGTTCTCTTTCTTTCTTTCTCCTTTCTTTCTCTCTTTTCTTTCTTTCCCCTTTTTTTCTCTTTCTTTCTTTCCCCTCTTTCTTTATCTCTCCCTCTGTTCTTTCCTTCCCCTCTTTCTTTTTTCTCTCTGTTCATTTATTCTGTCCCCTCTTTCTTTCTTTCTCTGTTCTTTCTTTCTTTCTTCCTTCCTTTCTCTGTTTCCGTCTTTCATTCTCTGTTCTTTCTTTCCCCTCTTTCTTTCTCTCTCTGTTCTTTCTTTCCCTTTCTCTCTGCTCTTTCTTTCACTCTGTTCTTCCATTCTCTCTGTTCTCTTTCCCCTTTCTTTTTTTTTCTTTCTCTTTGTTCTTTCTTTCCCCTCTTTCTTTTTTTCTCTGTTCTTTTTGTCTGTCCCCTCTTTCTCTGTTCTTTCTTTCTGTTTCTTTCTTTCTTCTTTTCTTTCTCTCTGTTCTTTCTTTCTTTCCCCTGTTTCTTTCTCTCTCTGTTCTTTTTCTCCTCTTTCTTTCTCTCTCTGTTCTTTCCCCTCTTTCTTTCTTTCTTTCTTTCTTTCTTTCTTTCTTTCTTTCTTTCTTTTTCTTTCTTTCTTTCTTTCTTTTTCTTTCTTTCTTTCTTTCTCTGTTTTCTTTTTTCTCTCTGTTCTTTCTTTCTTTTCCTCAGTACCAGTCAGTGTGTCCACAGTACCAGCCACTGTGCCCATAATGCAGCCACGGTGCCCTCAGTACCAGTCAGTGTGATTAGCAGTGCTAAATGGGTGTGGTTGGGTTGTGGACATGGGTGTGACTAGTTGTGAAATGGGTGTGATCGGGGCGGCCATATGAGCAGATCATGATATGTCCTGCAATGGGAGGCTCAGGTGGGCACTACAATGGGAGCCGTGCTGCTATAGTATCTTTACAGAATCTTTCTTACTTTCTCTCTGTTCTTTCTTTCTCTCTGTTCTTTCTTTCTCTCTGTTCTTTCTTTCTCTCTGTTCTTTCTTTCTTTGCCCTCTTCCTTACGCTCTCTGTTCTTTCTTTTGCTCTGTTCTTTCTTTCCCTTCTTTCTTTCTCTCTCTAATCTTTCTTTCTCTTTGTTCTTTCTTTCTTTCCTCTTTCTTTCTTTCTTTCTTTCTTTCTTTCTTTCCTCTTTCTTTCTTTCTTTCTTTCTTTCTTTCTTTCCTCTTTCTCTGTTCTTTCTTTCTCTCTGTTCTTTCTTCCCCTCTTTATCTTTCTCTTTTTGTTCTTTTCTTTCTTTCCCCTCTTTCTTTCTCTCTCCCTCTCTATTCTTTCTGTCCCCTCTTTCTTTCTCTTTTCTTTCTCTGTTTTCTTCTTACTTTCTCTCGTTCTTTCTTTACCCTTTCTATCTTTTTTTTTCTTTTTCTCTCTATTCTTTCTTTCCCTTCTTTCTTTCTCTTTCTCTGTTCATTCTTTCTCTCTCTCTCTCTCTCTCTCTGTTTTTTCTCGTTCTTTCTCTCTGTTCTTTCTTTCCATCTTTCTTTCTCTGTTCTTTCTTTCCACTTTCTCTCTCTCTCTCTATTCTTTCGTTCTTTCTTTTTTCTCTTTGCTCTTTTTTCTGTCCCCTCTTTCTTTCTTTATCTGTTTTTTCTCTGTTTCTCTCTCTGTTCTTTCTTTCTCTCTGTTCTTTCTTTCTCTCTGTTCTTTCTTTCTCTCTGTTCTTTCTTTCTCTCTGTTCTTTCTTTCTCTCTGTTCTTTCTTTCTCTCTGTTCTTTCTTTCTCTCTGTTCTTTCTTTCTCTCTGTTCTTTCTTTCTCTGTTCTCTTTCTTTCTCTGTTCTCTTTCTTTCTTTCTCTTTCTCTGTTCTTTGTTTCCTCTTTCTCACTCTTTGTTATTTCTTTCTCTGTTTTTTCTCTCTCTGTTCTTTCTTTCCCCTCTTTCTCTTTCTTTCTTCCTCTTTTTGTTCTTTCTTTCTTTCCCGTCTTTCTTTCTCTCTCCCTCTGTTTCCATCTCCTCTTTCTTTTTTTCTCTCTCTGGTCTTTTTTCTGTCCCCTCTTTCTCTCTCTGCTTCCTTCTTTCTTTCTCTTTGTTCTTTCTTTCTCTGTCTCTGTTCTTTTTCTTTCCCCTCTTTCTTTCTCTGTTTTTTTCTTTCTTTCTTTTCCCATCTTTCTTTCTTCCACTCCTTCTTTCTCTGCCGCTCTGTTCTTTCTTTGCCCTTTTTCTTTTTTTCTCACTGTTCTTTTTTCTGTCCCCTTTCTTTCTTCTTTCTTTCTTCTTTCATTCTCTGTTGTCTTTCTTTCTTTCCACTCTATCTTTTTCTCTCTGTTTTCTTTCACTCTCTGTTCTTCCTATCTCTCTCTCTGTTCTTCCTATCTCTCTCTCTGTTCTTCCTATCTCTCTCTCTGTTCTTCCTATCTCTCTCTGTTCTTCCTATCTCTCTCTCTGTTCTTCCTATCTCTCTCTCTGTTCTTTCTTTCTTTCTTTCCCCTCTTTTTCTTTTTTTTTTTTCTCTCTCTCTGCTCTTTTTTCTGCCCCCTCTTTTTTTCTCTCTGTTCTTTCTTTCTCTGTTATGAATGAGTCACCGGAGGAGGAAAAAACAAAAATACAAGCTAAGTCCAGAAAACCAGAGAGGTTGGTAGCTAGCGGATTGCAGACCCCTGATCCTATTCACAACAACTAACAGTAGCCGTGGGGTGTTCCTACGGTGATCCTAGACACCTCGTTCACAGCCAGAGAACTAAATAAACCTAAGGAAAGAAAGGGGAAATCTAAACTCCCCAGAGCAGACCCCAAAGCAATAGACAGCCCCCAACATGTATTGACGGTGAAAACAGATGAAAACACAAACACAGACAGAAAGACATGCTGAGCAAATGATGGGGCCCTCACTAACTAGATAGGACAGGAAAGAAAAGCAACTGTCTGCAATCACGCAAAAACCCTGCCAAAAATAATGTCCAACACATCTGATAGAAAAGGCCCTGAAGTCACTAGACTTCAAAATCACTATATCAGCACTCAGGTATATTCTGAAAACAGAGCAAAGAGATCAACTGATCAGAGAAAAAAATGGAGTTCAGCCAGTCCCAACCAGGGCTGGCTGAACACAAACACTAAGTAAACCAGACAAAATCTCATGGAACAATAGCAGAGCAAAAACGTAGCTTTAGTAGACAGGACTAAACTGGAGGCCAGAGCTCAGAGCAGAGAGGATCACCAGCAACCCAGCAGGGCGTCGGCGGCCTTATATCCACTCAGATTCCGGATGTCCAATCACACTCCACCTGTTCAGATGACAGGTTTTTCCCATCCAAATCAATTTCACTACCTCCTTTCACCAGCAGAGGGAGTTCATCGGACATCAAAGGTGAATGAGAAAATGAGCTCATAACATTTCTCTCTGTTTCCTTCTTTCTTTCTCTGTTCTTTCTTTCCCCTCTTTCTTTCTTTCTCTCTGTTCTTTCTTTCTTTCGCTCTGTTTTTTCATTCTTTCTCTCTGTTCTTTCTTTCCCATCTTTCTTTCTCTCACTGTTCTTTCTTTCCCCCTCTTTCTTTCTCTCTCTCTGTTCTTTCCCCTCTTTCTTTCTTTCGCTCTGTTCTTTCTTTTTCTCTGTTCTTTCTTTCTCTCTGTTCTTCCTATCTCTCTCTGTTCTTTCTTTCTTTCTTTCTCTTTTTTTTCCTTTCTCTGTTCTTTCTTCTGTCCCCTCTTTCTTTCTCTCTGTTCTTTCTTTCTCTCTCTGTTTCTTTATTCTTTCTTTCTTTATTTCTTTCTCTCTGTTCTTTCCTTATTTCCCCTGTTTCTTTCTCTCTCTGGTCTTTCTTTCCCATCTTTCTTTCTTTCTTTCTTTCTTTCTTTCTTTCTTTCTTTCTCTCACTTTTCTTTCTTTCTTCCCCCTTTCTTTCTCTCTCCCTCTCTGTTCATTCTTTCTTTCTTTCTTTCTTTCTTTCTCTGTTTCCTTCTTTCTTTCTTCTTTCTTTCTTTCCCCTCTTTCTCTCTCTCTCTCTGTTCTTTCTTTTCTCTGTTCTTCCTATCTCTCTGTTCTTTCCCCTCTTTCTTTTTTTTCTCTCTGCTCTTTTTTCTGTTCTTTCTTTCTTTCTTTCTTTCTTTCTCTGTTTCCTTCTTTCTTCTTTCATTCTCTCTCTGTTGTCTCTTTCTTTCCCCTCTTTCTTTCTCTCTCTGTTCTTTCTTTCCCCTCTTTCTTTCTTTCTCTCTGTTTCTTTTTCTCTGTTCTTTCTTTCTCTCTCTGTTCCTCCTATCTCGCTCTGTTCTTTCTTTCCCCTTTCTTTCTCTCTGCTCTTTCTTTCTTTCTTTCTTTCTCTTTTTTCTTTCTTTCCCCTTTTCTTTCTTTCTCTCTGTTCTTTGTTCTGTCCCCTCTTTCTTTCTCGCTCTGTTCTTTCTATCTGTTTCTTCTTTCTTTCTCTCTGTTCTTTCTTTCCCCTGTTTCTTTCTCTCTGTTCTTTTTTTCCCCTCTTTCTTTCTTTCCTTGTTTCTTTCTTTCTCTCTGTTTTCTTTTTTCACTCTGTTCTTTCTTTCTTTTCCTCAGTACCAGTCACTATGCCCATAATGCAGCCACTGTGCCCTCAGTACCAGTCAGTGTGATCAGCAGTGCTAAATGGGTGTGGACATGGGTGTGACTAGTTGTGAAATGGGTGTGATTGGGGCATGGCCTAGAATTTGGGAGGTATGCATAACACCATTTGGATCCCTATGTTTCCCAATAACACGTGTACTCAGCTCTGGTTCATATGATCCCTGCAGCCAACCAGTGCTGGCTTCACTCTCCCCGCCTTCGTACAAATCAAGACAGATATCCTCCAGATGTCAATTACATCAGTAGGAGAGAAGAGTAAAACCAGCACTGATTGGCTTCAGGCATCAAGTTACATTGAGTAATAACGTCACTCAAGCCTTGGGAGAGCAGTTGACAACACTGCTGGAAAAGCTCCTGCATTAGAAGTGAGTATAAGTGTTATATTTTTACTGTGAGAAAACATTGGGATTTAGAAGGGGTTGTCTAAGTAGTGGGTAAACCTATTTACATCATTAAACATTAATGAAAACCTGTCACTCAATTTATTCTGCCCTAACCATGGGCGTTATAAATCAGAGCTAAGGCTGGTTTCACATTCGCGTTAAAACAACGCTGCGCCCTGCGTCGTTAAGCCCCGCCCCGATCCGGCTCCCTGCCCGCCCCATCCGGGATCACCGCCTACTTTCGCATTTGCACGCATGCGATCGGCGCACCCTATCTTTAGCATAGGGTGCGCAGATCATGCGCTGCCAGTGTGAAAGTAGCGTGCTGCGCACTTTTGACGGTGCGCTGTGCGCGCCGAAATGCAACATGCTGCATTTCGGCGCGCACGGCGCACCGTCAAAAGTGCGCAGCGCGCTACTTTCACACTGGCAGCGCATGATCTGCGCACCCTATGCTAAAGATAGGGTGCGCCGATCGCATGCGTGCAAATGCGAAAGTAGGCGGTGATCCCGGATGGGGCGGGCAGGGAGCCGGATCGGGGCGGGGCTTAACGACGCAGGGCGCAGCGTTGTTTTAACGCGAATGTGAAACCAGCCTTAGCTGCACAATTGCTGCACGTTAGTTTGAAGAGCCATCCAGGGACTATCATGAGAGATTAGTCAGATGCCACCCTTGTTGACTGACAGTTCTCTTCCATTTGTGTACATAGTGTATGCAGCGCTCCCTGAGTGTGTTGGGGGACACTCGCTTGGCACGGAATTAACATAGAGAGGCATGGTTTTTCCTCACATAAACAGTCTATGAAGTTTATTTTATACAGCACAAACCACACGGTAGGCCCTGTTGCACGTTACAGGCCTACCACCGGCCATAATATTTCAACATATGGCTTTTCCTTGCAGTCCCTAAACACGCTGGACCTCTCTGTCCAGTGACTGTGGGTGACCCGCACGCCAAACAGTTCCTTAACATTCATAGAACAATACAAGCCCCAACAGTCTGGAGGTACCTTACAGGAACTTCTGCTCCAGATGCCGAATCCTTGTCAGTTCTCTCTCTCCCGGGGGAAGCTGCCTTGCTGGGATCACCATCCTTGTGACCAGGGCACTCCTGACAGTCCAGACCCGCAGAAGGTCGGTAGCTCCCCCAACACAGGGCTGTCACAGACTCTGCTCACACATGGCTGCTGTGAATTCTCTACATCTGACTTCTGAGTCAGGGCTCCCTTCCTCACTCCCTCACTCATTTGTGGTGGGCAAAGTACAGCCTAAGTTCCTTTTGGCGGTTACCTTGATCTGCTCTTTGTCTACATTTTCTGCTAAGGTTTTTGTTGATTCAGGAGAAGCTTTGAATCTGATGGATTTTGACTTTGCCAAACGTTGTGGTTTTCCCATGGTGCCCCTGCGGACCCCTATTCCTTTGAGGGGTATTGATGCTACCCCTTTGGCGGAGAATAAACCCCAGTTTTGGACCCAGGTGATAATGCGCGTCACCCCGGACCAAGAGAATTGAAAATTTTTGGTGTTGCACAATTGACATGATGTTATTGTACTGGGTTTTCCTTGGTTGCAAACCCATAATCCTGTTTTGGATTGGAAATCTGTGTCTGTGGTGAGTTGGGGTTGTCAATGTGTTCTTAGTGACACTCCTGTTTTCTCCCCCTCTCCCCAGTCTCATGATGCTCCTGACTATTTGGCTGATTTTTCTGATGTATATAGTGAGAGTAAGTCCACGTCTTTGCCTCCTCATAGGAGTTATGACCGCACAATTGAGTTAATGCCCGGTTGTAAATTTCCCAAGGGTCGGCTTTTCAACTTATCGGTACCTGAACATGATGCTTTTCGATCTTATATCAAGGAGTCATTGGAGAAGAGTCATATCAGACCATCCTCTTCACCCTTAGGTGCTGTTTTTTTTGTGGCCATGAAAGATAGTTCATTAAGACCATGTATTGACTATCGTTGCCTTAACAAAATCACTGTTAAATATCAGTACCCGTTACCCCTGATTTCTGATTTATTTTCAAGAGTTAAGTGCTTGTTGGTTTACCAAACTTGACCTCAGGGGGGCATATAATCTTATTCGCATCAAGCATGGGGATGAATGGTAGGTGGTGTTTAATACTCCGGAGGGACATTTTGAGTACCTGGTGATGCTTTTTGGGCTCACTAATGCCCCTTCCATCTTCCAATCTTTTATGAACGATATTTTCCGGGACTTTGTGGATAAGTTTTTGATCATTTATCTGGATGATATTTTAATCTTTTCCAGTGATTGGGATTCTCATGGGGAACATGTCCGGACTGTGTTCCGGATTTGGAGTGAAAATACTCTGTATGTTAAGGGATCGAAATGTCTCTTTGGTGTACAGAGGATTTCGTTTTTGGGATTCATTTTGTCCCCGTTTGCTATTGAAATGGACCCGGCCAAGGTACAGGCCATTTATGATTGGGTTCAGCCCACTTCTCTGAAGGCTGTCCAGAAGTTTTTGGGTTTCGCTAATTTCTACCTTAAATTTATAAGTAATTTTTCTGGTATTGTTAAACCACTGATGGATTTGACCAAAAAGGGCGCTGATGTGGTGAATTGGTCTCCAGAAGCTGTCTCGGCATTTCAGGAGCTTAAGCGGAGATTCACTTCTGCTCCGATTCTACGGCAACCTGATGTTTCACGTCCATTTCAGGTAGAGATAGATGCTTCTGAGATTGGTGCAGGAGCCGTTTTGTCTCAAAGAGATCCAGTAACCTCTAAGATGAATCCCTGTGCCTTCTTTTCTCGAAAATTTTCCCCATCTGAATGTAATTATGATGTGGGGAATTGGGAATTGTTGGCCATGAAGTGGGCATTTGAAGAGTGGAGACATTGGTTGAAGTGAGCTGGATATCAAGTTGTGATCCTCACCGACCACAAGAATTTGATTTATCTTGAATCAGCCAAGCACTTGAATCCTAGACAGGCTAGGTGGCCCTTGTTTTTCACGCGATTTAATTTTGTGGTCTCCTTTCTTCCGGGCACTAAGAATGTTAAGGCGGACGCCCTTTCTTGGAGTTTCTTTGCGGATTCTCTTGGTGTGACTGAGCCTACTACCATTCTAAATGAGGGTGTAGTTCTTTCCGCCATCTCACCCGATTTGAGACGTGCCCTGGAGGAATTTCAGGAGGACAAACTTGAACGATGCCCTATGGGAAAATTGTTTGTCCCTGACCAGTGGAGGAGGAGAGTAATGCCTGAAATTCATTGCTCCGTGTTAGCTGGTCCTCCAGGTATTTTTGGTACCAGAGATTTGGTGAGTCGGTCTTTTTGGTGGCCTGCCTTATCTCATGATGTCAGGATTTTTGTGCAGTCATGTGCGACTTGTTCTTGGTCCAAGCCCTGTTCTCGTTCTAGTGGTTTGTTGATGCCCCTGCTGGTGCCCTGGAGGCCGTGGACCCATACCTCAATGGATTTTATTTCTGATCTCCCTGTCTCTCAGAGAATGACTGACTGGGTGATCTGTGATAGATTTTCTAAGATGGTCCATCTTGTACCACTCCCAAAGTTGCCATCTTCTTCTGAGTTGGTGCCCTTGTGTCACGCCGTCTCTGCATACTCACCCAGCCATCGCTCCCACGCCGCAGCCCCTCGCCGCCCGACAGCCACGGCGGTCACCTCTGACAGGCGCGTGGCCAATGGCGTCTTTGCATGCAATGCGCATGCGCCATAGGCCGCGCCTCCCTTCTGCTTCTTGTGCTCCGGCTATGCCCTGACCCGGAAGCACCCCCTGACCAATGGCAGACCAGACAGGGGCATATCAGGCCGCTTCCCCCTGAGGGAGGCGCCTGATCGTTGTGTTTCCTAGCACACTGGGCCTCGCTTCTTCGTGTTCTCTCTGCAGTCTGAGTCCCATTCTCGTGTGCTCCCTGCAGCAGCCTCGCAGTCCGGCAATCCGTGTCCCCTGCTGTACTCCAGTCCTGCCTCTGGTGTTCCTGTTCCATCCTGCTCCAGTCCTGCTGTCCTACTCCAGTCCTGCCTCTGGTGTTCCTGTTCCATCCTGCTCCAGTCCTGCCATCTTACTCCAGTCCTGCCTCCGGTGTTCCTGTTCCATCCTGCTCCAGTCCTTCCGTCCTACTCCAGTCCTGCCTTCGGTGTTCCAGTTCCATCCTGCTCCAGTCCTTCTGTCCTCCTCTAATCCTGTCTCCTGTGTTCCTGCTCCAGCCATCCCTCCACGTTCCAGTCTGTCTTACTCCATTCCTGTCTCCTGTGTTCCAGCTCTGTCCTGTCATCTACACTTCAGTCCCTCCACGTTCCAGTCTACAGTCTTACTCCACTCCTGTCTCCTGTGTTCCAGCTCTGTTCTGTCATCTACACTTCAGTCCCACAGTCTTACTCCAGTCCATCCTGAGCCGCCCCTCTTGGTACCGGCTACCGTGGTACTCGAACCCCTGGGCCTGCTCCTAACGGTCCCTGTATAGGGGTCGGTCCCACCTGGCAGCTCGCCCGGGGCCCCTCGGAGCCACGGCCCAGAGGGTCCACACCTGGAGATTCTGACTCCAGACCAGCCACGCTAACACCTTGTTTTTACAACAGGTGGTTCGTTTGCAAGGGATTCCCGAGAACATTGTGTCGGACAGAGGAGTCCAGTTTGCTTCCAGATTTTGGAGAGCTTTTTGTTCCAAACTGGGAATTCAGTTATCTTTCTCCTCTGCATTTCATCCTCAGACCAATGGGCAGACTGAGAGAAAAAAACAGACTTTGGAATCCGATTTGAGATGTTACATATCTGCTGATCAAGATGACTGGGTCTCATTTTTGCCCTTGGCTGAATTCGTGCTAAACAATAGGGCTAGTTCTACCACTTTGATGTCTCATTTTTTCTGTAACTTTGGGTTTCATCCTCGATTTTCTTCGGGGCAGGTGGAAGCTTCGGCCTGCCCAAGTGTGGATTCTGTGATATAGAGAATGCAGCAGATTTGGGACCAAGTAGTGGATAAGTTGTCCCACTCTCAGGAAAAGGCCCAACGATTTTCCAACCGGTATAGGACCATTGGTTCCCAGTTTAAAGTGGGTGATATCGTTTGGTTGTCCTCAAAAAATATACCTATGAAGGTTGCATCTCCAAAATTCAAGCCAAGGTTCATTGGATCTTATAAGATTTTGGAAATCCTCAACCCCATTTCTTTCCGTTTGGCTCTTCCAGTTACATTTAAGATTCATAACGTTTTTCATAAATCTTTGTTGAAAAGGTTTGTGGAGCCAGTAGTTCCCATGGCGGCGCCCCCTGACCCTGTATTGGTTAAGGGTAATTTGGAGTATGAGGTAGAGAAGATATTGGATTCTCATCTGGCTAGACGGAGACTCCAGTACTTGGTCAAGTGGAGAGGTTATGGCCAGGAGGATAATTCTTGGGTTTCTGCTTCTGACATTCATCCCGAGAGATTGGTTCTTGCTTTTCACCGGGCCCATTCTGATCGGCCTGGTGGCGTGGATGAGGGTTTGGTGACCCCTCCTCAAGGGGGGTACTGTTGTGAATTCTCTTAATCTGACTTCTGAGTCGGGGCTCCCTCTGGTGGTTACTGCGGGTAGTGGAGCTGGCCGGGTTGACAGAAGTCTGCCACCTGACAAACGATGATTGGAAATCAGGGGTTACTGACTGGAAGGATATAAGTGAGCAGGCTTCCCTCAGTTGCTGCTGGTGATTGGTTTCTTCCTGTGCATTTTGAGGTCGGCTGTCTCCTGCCTGATCCTGCATTTTTTAGTTAAGTTGTTAATTTGCTAATCCTTTGCATCTGATCTGGTTTTGCCTCTTCCTGCTTTTCTGTGAGGGTTCATCGTGCTCCCTGCTGGGGCAGTGCTGGACCCCGCTCCATATGTTACAGCTTGTGTCAGTTTGTTCAGTCCCCTGTTATATTAGTCTCTTTTGCTTTGCAGCCAGTTCACACCAGAATGCTGATATAGTGGGGGAGAGGTCGTGAGATCTCAGCATTTTTTGTACATCAGACGTGTTGGATTTTTTAGGGTTTTTGCATGATTGCAGACAGTGTCTTTCCTTTCCTATCCTATCTAGACTGTTTGGGCTCAATCATTTGCTCAGTCTATTTTCTGCCTGTGTTTGTGCCTCATCTTGTCTCACCGACAATATATGTTTGGGGGCTATTTCTTTGGGGTTCTACTTTGGGGCAGTTTAGATTTCACCTTTCTTGCTTTAAGCTTAGTTAGTTCTCCGGCTGTGCCGAGGCGTCTAGGGCATCGTAGGTATGCCCCACGGCTACTGTTAGTTGTGTTGTTAGGATTAAGGGTCTGCAATCCGCTAAGTTACCAACCTTTCTGCTTTCCAGGTGGCCTAGCCTATTCCTGCCATCCTCCTCGGTGACCTATTCATAACATATGGCCTCACCAGGTGCTATTCAGGACGTCCGTCCCTCCTGGGACCGTCCAACACACAGACCTCACTAGGTGCTATTCAGGGATCCGATCCTACAGCCAGGACCTCCCAACAAACCGGCCTCCAGGTCCAAGGCCTCACCATGACCTTTGCAGCTCTCAACACACAGGCCTTCCAGGACCTTGCACTCTGACCACTCAGGTTCAAAACACACTCCAATGTGACCAGACCTCAGTCACAATATACAGTATATCCCAAACCATCCCCATATGTGGGCGGTGTATGTGTGGCTAGTCAATCCCGCCCAGCTCTCCGACTAGCCCTATAAGCCCCCCTTATAGGTAAATAAACTCATTGAACTACAAGTCCCAGCACATCATTTTTGGGCTTACAGCGCAGAGGACCTCTGCGCCACATACCATTTACAATCATGCCATACACTGTTTCACCATCACAATCAAGGAATCGCTTACATGCATATCCTGAGGAGCACATACAGCGCCCCCTAGCTGTAATAGAGGTCACTGCATCACAATAGGGATAGACCAGTCAATCACCTAGAGCAGTGCATGAATTAGCTGGCTGGCTTGTGCAGTCTTGTGTAGCCACGCTCTGATAGGGCAGCATCTATCACAGTGATCAAAATAAAAAATAGTAAATTAACTCCCCCCCTGCAAAATCTCACTATACCCCTGGATAAAATCCTTGAGGGATGTGGTTTTCAAAAATGGGGTCACTTGTGGGGTTTTCCACTGTTTAGGCACATCAGGGGCTCTCCAAACACGACATGGCGTCCGCTAATTATTCTGGCAAATTTTACATTGAAGAAGTCAAATGGTGCTCCTTCCCTTCTGAGCCTTCAGTCCACCCAAACAGTATATTTCCCCCACAAAAAAGGTATTGGCGAATTCAGAATAACTTGCACAACAAATTTTGGGATCCATTTTCTCCTATTACCCTTGTGAAAATAAAAAACTTTTGGGCTAAACTAATTTTGTGGGTGAAAAAATTAAATGTTCATTTTTTTTCTTCCACATTGCTTCAGTTCCTGTGAAGCACCTGAAGGGTTAATAAACTTTTTGAATGTGGTTTTGAGCAACTGGAGGGGTGTAGTTTTTAGAATGGTGTCACTTTTGGGTACTTTCTGTCTTGTATATCTCTCAAAGTCACTTCAAATGTGATGTGTACCCTAAAAAATTGGTTTTGTAAATTTTGTTGGAAAAATGAGAAATCACTGGTCAGCTTTAACTCTTCTAACTTCCTAAGAAAAAAGTTTCAAAAATTGGGCTGATGTAGACATGTGGGAAATGTTACTTACTATTAACTGTTTTGTGTGATATAACAATATAACTCTGATTTAAGGGCATACGCATTAAAAGTTTGAAAATTGCAAAATTTTCAACATTTTTGCCAAATTTCCTTTAAAAAAAACAAAAAAAACATAAGTCATATAAAATAAATGTTATCACTATTATGAAGTATAGTATGTCACAAAAAACAGTTTCAGAATCAGTGGTATCTATCCATTGCAACATTCATGAGTTATGACCTCATAAAGTGACAGTGGTCAGAATTGAAAAAATGACCTGGTCAGGAAGGTGAAAACAGGCTTCGGGGTGAAGAAGTTAATGAGGGAAAAGGGGTATGATTAAAATTATTATATTTTGTTACTTTTTATTTCTAGTTTTTAAAGCTTTTAAAATTGTTTACTTTATTTTATAGTACACTCCCCAGAACTCAAACCTGCAGTGAATGTATCTCCTTCTCTATATGATGCTATACTGTATTGTAGTATATAGGGAAATCTATGGAACTTCATCAGGCCCACAGTTGCAATAGTAGCCATCAGTTCCCTGAGCTCACATCGGGGAAAGCCAGCACTGATGTAATTTAAATGTCTGTTAGAAATTGACAATGGCACTTAAGTGGTTAAACTATAGTCATAGGAGAGCTATAGTTTACAGGTACGTTGTAATTGTAATAAAAATAATCTTTATATAGCGCTAACATATTCTGCTGCGCTTTACAGACATTATCATCACTGTCCTCAACGGGCATCACAATCTAAATTCGCTATCAGTATGTCTTTGGAGTGTGGGAGGAAACTCACACATACACAGGGAGAACATACAAACTCCTTGCAGCTGTTGTCCTCGGTGGGATTTGAACCAAGGGCTCCAGCACTGCAAGGCTGCAGTGCTATCAACTGAGCCACTGTGCTCATTTTACATTGAGTCACATTTCCATATGCCAGTGCATTTCTATGTGCCTGTATTCTAGGAGTAAAATAAAAGTCAGAAAGTCTAAGTGACCGTATGATTTCTGCCTTGTATGTTTGACTCTGAAACAATGTGGTATTAATTACTGTAAGGAGCTACACTCATATACCCTGGATGACCTTACTGGATCTGTCACATTACTTGTTTCCATGACTGGTGGGGCACATGGTTTCGTGGACATGGTGAATATTGCATTCAACATATGCTTTGTATATATCACGTATGCTGTGGGCAACTATCCTATTTGTTTTAAGAATTCCTTAACATTCTTTTTGTTCTTTATGCTTTAAATTTGTGTTTACTATGCCTTATTTCAGAAATGCTGGTGAATTTGGAGGATGAATCTGCCTTAAACCTTATTACAGAAAGTAAGGAAGTTTAAATATAAGTTTAAAAGGATAAATAAAGTATTATAATATGACCTTCACATCATGTTTATTTACTCCAATATCCATAATAATAGTAGTAATAATAATCTTTATCTCCCAAATTACCCATTAAATAGGGGCTGTGATGAACGACTAACAGAAGCATTCATGAGACAGTGACTATAATGTTTAACAGAATAGTCATGAGCTTTTCAATAGTTTTTCACAATGATCCTGCTTCATTTATCCATCTCCTATAGGCTAAATTGGCATCAGTTTAAGGCCTTTTTCACATGTCTGTTTTTAATGTCCGTATGTGCAAATACAGAAACACGTACACCCATTGTTTTCAATGGTGGTATGCACACATTAGATTTTTCACACCGACCATGTGTCATCAGTGTGCCATGTGCCAGAATATAAATCTCCGGCGGCATGCTTCGGCGACTGGGAAAAGCAGAACTATTCCCAGGCGCTGGGTGCTAAGTTAAACTCATTGTTGCCTGGTTTCCTTGCGATCAGCGAGACCAGGCAACGCTGATGAGACTTGTAGTCAGCGCCTGATGTGTAGCACATATTAAATAAATAATAAAACAAAACGTTGTGAGGTCCCCCTTCATTTTCCTAACCAGCTGAGGGAAAGCCGACAGCTGAGGACTTGTGTTAATATTCTGGGAAGGGGCCAATAGCCATAGAAGTTCCCAGGCTATTTTTATCAGCTCACAACTGTTTACTTAGCCTTTACTGGTTATTATAGGGGGACCTATATTTACTAACTAGGAAAGGCTAAACACACAGCTTGGGGGTGATATTCATGGTCTAGGAAGGCGGCATGGATATTTGCCTATTTGCCCCCTCCAAGACTATAAATATCAGCCCTCAGCCACTCCAGAAATGGCACATCCATTAGAATCACCAAATCTGGTGCTTAGCCTCCACTCTTCCCATTTGCCCTGGTGTGGTGGCAAGTGGGGTAATAGTTGCAAGCAAAGAAAGACAAAAGAAAGGAAAAATATCTCTGTGTGCATGTACAGTGATGCAAATATTAAGGAAGTATAGAGACTTAGGCAACGTGTACATGTTTAGTGTTAAAGTTTTTTTTACCTCAGTAGTTATAAGCCAAAACCAGGAAGGGAACAGTCAAAGGAAAAGTATAATAGAAACACCTGCACCACTTCTGCATTGTTTGCATACTCCTGGTTTTGGTTTACAAATACTGAAAAAACCTCACCAAATACTCGTGGCCCTAAAGAAAAATACACTCCAATGCTAAAAATTGTTCTCTCAGGAGAGACAGAAAAAAACACATGTGAAAGTATGGATTAGTAGGGCATATACAGTAGGCAAATTTATCCGATTGCTATGACCTGTCTTATTTTTTGAGGCGCATGGAATCCATACTAGCTCTCGGGGACAAAGATACAGCAATTCCGCCACTATTTTTTGATTTTCTTTTTATGGCATTCACTTTGCATTTAAAATTACATGTTATTTTTATTTTATGTGTGCATATGATTGCAGTGATAACAAATTACCGTAGTCCTTTTGACGGTGCGCCGACCAGCACCAAACGCAACCTGTTGCAATTTGGTTGCGCTCGGCGCACCGTCAAAAGTAGGCGGAGCTACCGGAGGAGGCGCGGCAGGGGCGGGGCTTAGCGGCGGCCGTGCGCAAGCCGTCGCTGCGCCCTGAAACGCTAATGTGAAACCACCCTTACATGGTCCTTTTGTCAGTATACAGTTATTGGAATCAATATTTTGTCACTTTTTATATGCTAATTTTAATCACATGTTCATTCTATTTGCTTTGTTCAGTTTTGGTGCAGCTAATTTTAGGCTTCAAGGTGGAAAGGTTCATTGATTGTATTTTGGATGAATGCTTAAAAAAGGTAATTAAATTGAGAAAAACCTAAGTGTAGTTTACAATCCCATTCTCAAAAAACTTCTGACGTTGTGTGCAATTTAGAGAAAACAAAAATACAGTGATTTGGAAATCTCTTATAGCCATATTTTATTTACAACAGTACATAGAACACCAATCAGAACCCTAAAGTTAGACATTTTTCCATTTGCAAAAAACAAATGATGGCAAACTGATGGCAACAAAACATCTAAAATAAAGTTGGGAAACGATTTACGAATGACTAGAAAATTAAATGGTACTAATGAAAAACAGCTGGACACTTTGTTGTAGTGATTTACTTTGAAAAAAAAACAAGAAACAAATGTTAATGCATACCATACATACCACACTGACTGAGACGAAAAGGAGACCCTGTTGAAACAACTTAAAGAGAACCTTTTTTCATTACTTATGGTGAGCTGGGGACACGATATGATAGTGGCTGCAGAGCAGAATAAAATGTTTTTGTTTTTTTTTGTTTTTTTAAATTGCCACTCTGTTGCAGAGATATTAGCAATCAAAGTATTTGTTATCTTGGAGAAGATTCGTGGATAATACTTGTGCTGCTATAAAAAATCCAATTCTTATCTTTTATCTCTGAATTGTTTGAATCAGATTTTTTACAGCAGTGCAGGTGTTTTCCACGAACCTTCTCCAAGATAACACTAGGTTTGTGGTCACCAGCTTGACCAGTGGAGCTGCAGCAGCTGTCAATTCTGATGAGTTTGCATACGCTAACCTAAAGACAACATACCGCATTTTTCACTTTATAAGACGCACCTGATTATAAGACGCACCCCCAAATTTGTTGAATAAAAACATAATTTTTTTTTAATGTTAAATGGGGGGTCTGTCTTATAATGCCAGTGCCCGTCTTACAAATTGTATATATGTCCTTCATCCTGGTATCTATTAAACCCCTATACTGGCACATGGCCCCCTTGTGCTGTCACATGGCCCCCCTGTGCGGCTGGCACACTGGCACGTTGCCCCCTTGTGCTGCTGGCACATAGCCCCAATGTGCTGCTGGCATGCACATGGCTCCCCCATCTCATCCTGGATATGCCCCCCTGTGCTGCTAGCACGCACATGGCCCCCATCCCATCCTGGATATGCCCCCCTATGCTGCTGGCACGCACATGGCTCCCCTATCTCATCCTGGATATGCCCCCTGTGCTGCTGGCACACACGTAACCCTCCCACCCATCCTGGATATGCCCCCTGTGCTGCTGGCACGCACATGGCCCTCCATCACATCCTGGATATGCCCCCCTGTGCTGCTGGCATGCACATGGCCCCCCATCCCATCCTGGATATGCCCCCTGTGCTGCTGGCATGCACATGGCCCCACATCACATTCTGGATATGCCCCCTGTGCTGCTGGCACACACATGGCCCCCCATCCCATCCTAGATATGCCCCCCTGTGCTGCTGACATGCACATGGCCCCCACATCACATCCTGGATATGCCCCCCTGTGCTCCTGGCACGCACATGCCCCCCCATCACAGCCTGGATATGCCTCCCTGTGCTGCTGGCACACAGATGAAAAAATAGCAAACAGTTAACTCACCTTCTGATGATGGCTCTGTGCTCCCATCTCCCCCACAGCTCTTCCTGTGTCTGTGCTGACATCCAGGAGCTGCTCATACAGGCATTTCATTGTAGCTGCAGGTCCTTCCATCACATGACCGCAGTGCTGCACACTGGGAGTCACGTGACCACAGGTCTTATTGGCACAGACACAGGAAGAGGCAGGGGAGAGCTGGGAGCATGAAGCCATCATCAGAAGGTGACTATAGTGACGGGACAGTGGGGGGAGAGTGCAGGCACATGCAATATGCGCTGCTCCCCTGTCCACCAACTCGATGTGGCTTCAGCACCAAGGTGATGGATAGCGGGTGCAGTGAATATTACATGAGCCTAATGAGTGGGAGCACATGACCTCCTGCTGTCTCTGCAGCCCGCAGCCAGCCCTCCCCATCCCCCTGACACCACTCCAGAGCCGCCCCCCCCTCCTCTACAGCAGACATTCGGATTATAAGACGCACCCCCAATTTCCCCCAAAATTTGGGGGAACAAAAGTGCATCTTATAATCCAAAAAATACGGTATATGGTGAGTGCAATCTGATTATCTGCTATATTTTATCTTTCGGATAAAAACCTATCTGCGCTTCTCTTTCAGTTTTTTTTCTCTATTACAATCAAAGTATTTGGGATCTCATAAGTTAACTTTGAAGTCCAAGTGGATGTTATTAGACAGTTTTCACTGGTGGCATATACTTCTCTTTGTATAGTCATAAGCAAGCAGCAGCACAACAGAGAAAGAACACGTCCCCACAATAGCTGAAGTCTTTCAGTGGGAAGTGTAAGAAAGTGCAGATGAGTTTAATTGTGCCACATTACATAGCCTTCTCTCAGCTTTCCTCTCATAGCTCTGTCACCTCAGCTATACTGCATCTTCCTCCACACTGCCAGTTTATAAATGTATCACACTTTTGTCTGTTGTGCTCAAAGCCTTTTGTACTCCCTCTCCAGTGAGAACATATCAGGGCATCATTATATTTCACACAGGAGTAGATGGTTGTGCTCTCACAGCAGAGTGATTGCAAGTTTCTCGTTACGACAATAGACATATCTGTGACTCCTCTCCAGACAGGCAGTGTGAGGGAAAGGGAAATGCCACAGATTTAACACTGCTAGTACTGGAGTAAAATGGATAGAAAGGTTTATAATGTGGCAAAGTTAAACTCAGCTGTGCTGCCCCTTTCCCGACTTGGACCTTAAATTAAATGGGTAAGTCATTTGTTATCTCATCTCCCAGCACTTTCTAAGCATGCAGAAGGTTAGAACAGGCAGTGATCAGACATGTATAACTACAAATCACACACTGAGAAACCTAAGCTATGGTGGGGGGGGTGGTGTCTTTTTTTTCTGCTGTGTAGCCACCTACTTATGATTAGGCACCTCATACAGGGGGAAGAAATACACACTCACAGTTAAACGTTAAAAGTTAACTCACTAGGTGCCAAATAGTTTGATTGATATTATCTCCGCAAAGCAAGGGTGAAATAAAACAAAACAAAATGTTTTTTTCCACTCTCCAGCTACTAATTATATCATGTGTTCAAATCAACGTGAAACATTTGATGACATTTTCTCTTAACCCCTTCATGACCCAGCCTATTTTGACCTTAATGACCTGTCCATTTTTTGCAATTCTGACCAGTGTCCCTTTATGAGGTAATAACTCTGGAACGCTTCAACGGATCCTAGCGATTCTGAGATTGTTTTTTCGTGACATTGGGCTTCATGTTAGTGGTAAATTTAGGTTGATAATTTTTGCATTTATTGGTGATAAAAACAAATTTAGTGAATTTTAAATCGCAATTTTCAAATTTTGAATTTTTATTCTGTTAAACCAGAGAGTTATGTGCCACAAAATAGTTAATAAATAACGTTTCCCATATGTCTACTTTACATCAGCACAATTTTGAAAAAAAATAGTTTGTCAGGAAGTTATAAGGGTTAAAAATTGACCAACAATTTCTAATTTTTACAACAAAATTTACAAAACCAAACCATTTTTTTAGGGAGCAACTCACATTTGAAGTCACTTTGAGGGGTCTATATGGGTGAAAATACCCAAAAGTGACACCATTCTAAAAGCTGCATCCCTCAAGCTACTCAAAACTACATTCAAGAAGATTATTATCCCTTCAGGTGCTTCACAAGAATTAAAGCAACGTGAAAGGAAAAAAATGGACATTTTAATTTTTCCAACAAAAACTTTCTTTTTAGCATCAATTTTTTTCATTTTCACATGGGCAACAGGATAAAATGGATCCTAAAATTTGTTGGGCAGTTTCTCCTGAGTACACCGATACCTCATATGTGGTCATAAGTGTTTAGGTGCACGGTAGGGCCAGGAAGGGAGGAGCGCCATTTGACTTTTTGAATGTAAAATATGCTGGAATATTTAGCAGTTGCCATGTCGCGTTTGGAGAGCCCCTGTGTGCCTAAACATTGAAGCCCCCCCACAAGTGACCTCATTTTGGAAACTAGACCCCCCCACCCCCAAGGAACTTATCTAGATGCAAAGTGAGCACTTTGAACATCCAGGTGCTTCACAAATTGATCTGTAAAAAAAAAAGTACTTTATTTCACAAAAATTTTCGTTTAGCCTCAATTTTTTCATTTTCACATTGGCAACAGAGTAAAATGGATCCTAAAATTTGTTGGGCAATTTCTCGTGAGTACACCCATACCTCATATGTGGTCATAAACCACTGTTTGGGCGCACATCAGGGCTCGGAAGGGAAGGAGCGCTATTTGACTTTTTGAATGGAAAATTAGCTCCAATCGTTAGCGGACACCATGTCACGTATGGAGAGCCCCTGTGTGCCTAAACGTGGGAGCTCCCCCACAAGTGACCCCATTTTGGAAACTAGACCCCCAAAGGAACATATCTAGATGTGTGGTGAGCACTTTGAACCCCCAAGTGATTCACAGAAGTTTATAATCAAACACACAAAAAGACATGGAGCATGTAAACCATAGCAATAAGGTCTGAGAAAGTATCAATATAAAAAATACATTTTAATGATACAAATACATAAACAGACCACAATTAGTTAATAAATGTGATAAACAAATACAGAGCATCAATGGTACATATCAAGGTGCATCGATTATAGAAAAAACGTGCCATTAAATGAGCACATAGCTCGGGTAGAGTCCACCATATACAACATATTATTCAGTGAATTTAACCTTATAGGTATAAAAGTACAAGCTGCCTGTGCAGCATAAAATTCAGTACATAGAGGAACGTTTTCACAGTTCACTCATAAAAAAAAAAAGCCTTTTCCCTATGGTATCTGGTAGTGAAATACTGCCACATCTCAGATATAATCATGGCTAAGTTGCCCAGAAGAAAGGGGAAAAGGAAAGGGGTGGAGAACATGTCCTCATCTATTACCCGTGCTAGTGTCCATATGCAGGCACACGCCCCGGGGCATGTTGCCCCTTTCTTCTGGGCAACTTAGCCATGATTATATCTGAGATGTGGCGGTATTTCACTGCCAGATATCATAGGGAAAAGGCTTTTTTATGAGTGGACTGTGAAAATGTTCCTCCATGTACTGAATTTTATGCTGCACAGGCAGCTTGTACTTCTATGCCTATAAGGTTAAATTCACTGTGAATAATATGTTGTATATGGTGGACTCTACCCGCGCTATGTGCTCATTTAATGGCACGTTTTTTTCTATAATCGATGCACCTTGATATGTACCATTGATGCTCTGTATTTATTTATCACATTTATTAACTAATTGTGGTTTGTTTATGTATTTGTATCATTAAAATGTATTTTTTATATTGATACTTTCTCAGACCTTATTGCTATGGTTTATATGCTCCATGTCTTTTTGTGTGTTTAGCTATTGGGAGGAGCTCCATAGGGTATTTAACCTGACCTAGGTACTTTATAAAAGGAATTTGCTGTTTAATATGTATTCTGGACTCGAGAGTCTGTTTCACAAAAGTTTATAATGCAGAGTTGTGAAAATAAAAAATCATTTTTTTCATCAAAAAATTATATTTTAACCCGCAATTTTTTAATTTCACAAAGGTAATAGGAGAAATTGGACCCCAAAGGTTGTTTTCCAATTTGTCCTGAGTATGCTGGTACCCCATATGTGGGGGGAACCACTGTTTGGGCACACGACGGGGCTCGGAAGGGAAGTAGTGACGTTTTGAAATGCAGACTTTGATGGAATGGTCTGCAGGCATCATGTTACGTTTGCAGAGCTCCTGATATGCCTAAACAGTATAAACCCCCCACAAGTGACCCTATTTTGGAAACAAGACCTTCTAAGGAGCTTATCTAGATGTGTGGAGAGCACTTTGAACCCCCATGTTCTTCACAGAAGTTTATAACGCAGATCCGTGAAAATAAATCATTTTTTTTTCCTCAAAAAATTATTTTTTTAGCCCCTAATTTTTTATTTTCACAAGGGTAAGAGAAGAAATTGGACCCCAGAAGTTGTTGTTCAGTTTGTTCTGAGTACGCTGGTACCCCATACGTGGGGGCAAACCACTGTTTGGGCACACGTCGGGGCTCGAAAGGGAAGTAGTGACCTTTGAAATGCAGACTTTGATGGAATGGTCTGCGGGCGTCATGTTGCATTTGCAGAGCCCCTGATGTGCTTAAACAGTAGAAACCCCCACAAGTGACCCCATTTTGGAAACTAGACCCCCAAGGAACTTATGTAGATGTTTCGTGAGCAATTTGAACCCCCAAGTGCTTCACCGAAGTTTATAATGCAGAGCTGTGAAAATAAAAAATCTTTTTTTTCCACAAAAATAATTTTTTAGCCCCCAATTTTTTTATTTTCCCAAGGGTAGCAGGAGAAATTAGACCCCCAAAGTTGTTGTTCAATTTCTCCTGAGTATGCTGATGCCCCATATGTTGGGGTAAACCACTGTTTGGGCACAAATCGGGGCTCGGAAGGAAGAGAGCATTGTTTGACTTTTTGAATGCAAAATTGTCTGGAATCAATCGTGGCGCCACCCCTAATCCTAACAACCCTAACCACAACCCAAACCCCAACACATCCCTAACCCCAATCCCAACCCTATCCACAAGCCTGACCCTAATCCCAACCCTAACCCCAACACACCCCTAATCTTAACCCTAATTCCAACCCTAACCCTAATTCCAACCCTAACCCTAATTCCAACTCTAACCCTAATTCTAACCCTAACCCTAATTCTAACCCTAACCTTAACCCTAATGGAAAAATAAAAATATTTTCTTTATTTTATTATTTTTCCCTACCTTAATTGTAAAGTGCTGCAGAGTATGTTGGCGCTATGTAAATAAAAATTATTATTACTAGCTATGGGGGTGATAAAGGGGCTTTATTTACAATTTTTTTTAATTTTGATCACTGTGATGGGGTCTATCACAATGATCAAAATGTACCTGTAATGAATGAATGAATGTATCTGCCGGCCGGCTGATTCGGCGGGCGCACTGCGCATGCGCCCGCCATTTTAGAAGATGGCGGTGCTCATACAGGAGGGAGGAGGGACACTGGGAGCAACACCAGGACTCAGGAGGTACCATAGGGGGAGAGGAGGTGATCCGAAGGTGGGGGAGCGGAGGGCAGGGGAGGGGGAGCAGATGCTGATGGCAGTGGCAGATCACTGCCATCAATCGGTGGCGGGGCAGATAGCCCCCATCAGTCGTGGGAGGGGGTCTGAGTGCTGTCTCCAGCAATGGCCAATGATATTGCAGCATCGGCCATGACTGGACTGTAATATTTCACCAAGTTTCATTGGTGAAATATTACGATCGCTCTGATTGGCTGTTTCACTTTCAACAGCCAGTCAGAGCAATCGTAGCTATGGGAAGGCAAAGCCACCCCCCCTGGGGTGAAGCACAAGTCCCCCTGTACCTGCGGATCGGGTGACTTTTCATTGACCCCAGTCACCTGACCCGCAGGAACGCGATCCCACCATGACACAGCATATGCGTCACAGGTCGGATTGGCACTGACTTTCATGACGCATACGCTGTGTCACAGGTTTCAATAACAGAAATAATGTGTTTTATATAAATGATAAATTAGTAAATGTCATTATATTCAGATTGAAATCAACTGATCTAATTTTTTTTAAAAGAATACGATCCCAGGCATAATTTGAAGGCATAAATTAAGCTAAGCATAATTTCTTTTGCTTTCCCCATAAATCAATAGAACAGGGCGTAGAATCCTTTCTAAGTATATTTTTTCTTAAAGTTTATTTGCTAGAGTTGAGCCAAAAGATTTGCGAGACCCTTGTCCAGTGGCCACTGTGGTAGTCGATGAATGCTGGACCCGAACCCCGCAAACGTCCTACTTGCAGCATCCTAGCATCTTTTGTGTTTAGTAGGACTGGAGGAGTGTCATGCATGTGTCCCACATGTCATGCTAGGATCAGAAGATGTTCCATGGATACAAATGGGTTGAAAAAGGTTCAAAGGGCTCTGGTTCGGCAGTCACAAATTACCGATGTAGCCTATGGTCTAGGGTCTTGCAAATCTTTTTGCTCAATCTTACTATTCCCCTATAGTTTGCCTGTGGAAACATGTCCCAAGGTCCCTGTTTGATTGTAAAGGTGCATTTTTATTTCCTTAATTTTGAGATGGCTGAACAGTTTTTGACCCTGGCTTTCTAATCAGTTTTTACCACTTACCGCTGAATGTACTCATGATTTGTATAGCCACTTTTTATTTATAATTCTTTGCCTCACATCAGAATACCATATGCAAACCATAAATAGTTGCTATCGGAAAAATATTCTGGGTTCTCGATCTGATGTACTCTGTGGATTTGTTTTCTGTACAGAGGCTTGCCAGTGACAAATTCTTCTCACCATATTTAGACATTAGAGAACATGCCATTACTGTATACTGAGTGGAGAGCCTTTTTTTTTTTTCTAGAAAATTAGTATAAATAATATTGACAGTAGGATTTTACTTTGGGACTTAAATATGGCTTGTCTTTGTATTTCTGAGACATATTCTTTTGTGTAAAAATATATGTTTATTTCTCTATGTATCAAAGTCTCTTAACCCCTTAATGACCGCCGATAAGCCTTTTAACTGCAGTAGTTAAGGGTACTTATACCACAATGCCGTTAATTATCGGTGCTGTGGAAAAAGTAAATAGCGCCCCCCCAGAGTTGGATTTTCTCTGGGGTCTCGGCTGCCGGGGTAGCCGAGACCCCAGAGAACATGATTCTCTTCGGTTGTTGCGATCGCCATTATTAAGCCTTGTGGTGTGACTGGTGGTCACGTGGTTAATTGGAAATATATGTCACAGGGATGGATGCTCCCTGCAATGCAACCCGGAGTATTTTGTCTCTAGTGTACATGACCACTAAAGATGTCATTTAGTGCACTGGGTCCAGGTTGCGGGTAGCTGTGAGAGATAGGAGGGTCTGGCTACCCATATTGCCTTACCTCTGGGTGACGGTGCTGACTGTACCCATTTTCCTTTAGGACCTGCAGGTGTCAGGACCTGTAGTGAGGTCATGACCATGTGACCAGCCCATGTGATCCATACCTCACCTATGGGTGTGGTTACAGGGCTATGTAATTGAGGTGTTTATCACATGTGAGAGAGTGTTTGGGAGTTTGGCAGTGTGCACAGACTTCCATATGTCCAGGTGGGACACTGTGAGAGTGGTCTATGTGTGGGAGAAGGAGAAGCCCTCCTGTATGTACGGCTCAAGAGGGAGCCTCCGGGCTGGACATCGCCCTGGCCTGTGTGTGCACAGGGCCTGAGGGAGCAAAGCCCAGCTAAGGACTGTTTTTGTGTTGCTGTAAGACTGTTTACCTTTTGTTCATGCTTCCATGGTTTATGGAGAAAATAAACCGAATGGACTCGTTTTAACCCTGAGGGTACCAGTGTTTACCTCTAAGACCTGCAACATGAGCAACATGAGTAATCCCCATCCACAGACAGTGTGGAACGTTACACCCTATAACGGCGATCGCAAAAAAAAAGCTGCAATTTTGCATTTAATTTCTCTCTCCTCTGATGTGATCGCACATCAGAGGAGAGAGAAATATGGTCCCAGATCCCCCCCCCGGTACCTCCCGGTGGTCCGGTCCTCAGGCCCTCCTGCCTCCTCTGGTGGGCGCCGCCATCTTGGTCCAGGAAGGAAATGGCGGGTGCATGCGTAGTGCGCCCGGCAAATCTGCCGGCTGGCAGATTCCATTCATTCATTTTGATCACTGTGATAAACTCTATCAAAGTGATCAAAATAAAAAAAATAGTAAATAACCTGTTTATCACACCCCTTAGTTAGGGAAATATAATAAAATAAAGAAAATATATTTATTTTCGTTTTTCCATTAAGGGTTAGGGTTAGAATTAGGGTTAAGGTTAGAATTAGGGTTAGGATTAGGGTTAGGTTTGGGATTAGGGATTAGCGTTAGGGGTGTGTTGGGGTTAGGGTTGGAGCTAGAATTGAGGGGTTTCCACTATTCACCAACTTTGGGGGTCTAATTTCTCCTGTTACCCTTGTGAAAACAAAAAATTGCGGGTTAAAATATAATTTTTTTAGGAAAAAAATGATTTTTTATTTTCACGGCTCTGCGTTATAAACTTCTGTGAAGCACTTGGGGGTTCAAAGTGCTCACCACACATCTAGATAAGCTCCTTTGGGGGGTCTAGTTTCCAAAATAGGGTCACTTGTGGGGGGGGGTTTCTAGTGTTTAGGCACATCAGGGGCTCTGCAAACGCAACATGACGCCCGCAGAATATTCCATCAAAGTCTGCATTCCAAAATGGTGCTCCTTCCCTTCCGAGCTCTCCCATGCACCCAAACAGTGGTTCCCCCCCCACATATGGGGTACCGGTGTACTCAGGACAAATTGCACAACAACTTTTGTGGTCCAATTTCTCCTGTTAGCCTTGTGAAAATAAAAAATAGCGGGCTAAAAAATCATTTTTGGGGAAAAAAAAATATTTTTTATTTTCACAGCTCTGCGTTATAAACTTCTGTGAAGCACTTTGGGGTTTAAAGTGCTCACCACACATCTAGATAAGTTCCTTGGAGGGGGTCTAGTTTACAAAATGGTGTCACTTGTGGGATTTTTTCACTGTTTAGGCACATCAGGGGCTCTCCAAACACGACATGGCATCCAATCTCAGTTCCAGCCAATTCTGCATTGAAAAAGTCAAACGGCGCTCCTTCCATTTCGAGCTCTTCCGTGCTCCCAAAAAGTGGTTTACCGCCACATATGGGGTGTTGGCGTATTCAAGAGAAATTGCACAACAAATTTTGTGGTACATTTTCTCTTTTAACACTTGTGAAAATAAAAAAATTGGTTCTAAATTAAATTTTTTGCAAAAAAAAATGTTGATTTTTTTCCTTCCACATTGCTTCAGTTCTTGTGAAGCCCATAAAGGGTTAATTAACTTCTTGAATGTGGTTTTGAGCACCTTAAGGGGTCCAGTTTTTAGAATGGTGTCACTTTTGGGTATTTTCTGCCATGTACACCCCTCAAAATGACTTTAAATATGATGTGGTCCCTAAAAAAAAAAAAAAATGGTTTTGTAAATTTTGTTGTAAAAATGAGAAATCGCTGGTAAATTTTTAACCCTTATAACTTCGTAACAAAAAAAAATTATTTCCAAAATTGTGCTGATGTAAAGTAGACATGTGGGAAATGTTATTTATTAAGAAATTTGTGTGACATATCTCTCTGATTTAAGGGCTGTGGTGTAGTAACCACTGTGTCCGCTAGGGGGCGCTGTGTGGAGGTCCCAGGAGAAAGGATGAATGGCAGAATATTGAATGGCCGTTGGGTATCTCAAAGTGGGTGGCTTTGAGATGGAGACTTATGTATGTGTGATCAGCAAGGTCTTTGCTGAGATGCTGATTTAAGGCCTCTTTCACACTTCAGTTTTTTGTGTCAGTTAAAATCCGCCTAAAAGGCAGAAAAGCGGATCCGTTCATAACTGATGTGAACGGATGGCCTGACTTCCTTTCTCCGGGCATGCGCAAAGGAAAATGCGGATCCTACAACAAAAAAAAAACATTGCAGGGTCCGTCCAGGCATGCCAGCGGACGAAAAAAATTTGGCGGATCCTCAAAAAAACAGATCCAACGGATGGCCATCCGTCAAGATCCGCCAGTAATGCAACTCAATGGGGAAAAAAACGGATCCGCAAAAAAAAATGGCGGATCCGTTTTTTTCATATTCTGGCGGATTTTGACTGATGGTCAAAAACGGAAGTGTGAAAGAGGCCTTAATATGAGAGGGAGAAGTCTCCAGGTAACTAGAGAGATGGGCGGATCTTGTTACCTACAAACCCACCCGGGGGGTGTGTCTGAAAACGCCTGTAGTAAAAGGCTTTGTGAGTGTGTGAAGGACCTGTGATGAGGTTATAGTCACGTCACCCGGTGGGCGTGGCTATGGACCATATAAGGTGGCCAGGGTAGGTCACATGTGGTGAATGCAGGGACCTGGTTGGTCCAGAGCGGAAGGTCCTGTGCGCAGGATTGTCTCCTGGCTAACAGCCTGTGTGTGGCTGTGTGTAATGGCTGCCAGAGCCTGAAAGTTCCCTGGAGGGATATGGACGTCTGCAGCATGAGTGACGGAACCATGTGGAGACGCTGACGTGGGTGAGATAAATGAGGATAAGCGAGCCTGTATGCTGGATATTGAACATTCTGTGTGAACACTGGGTTTACAGTGGGAAGCTATAATGGATGCTCTGCTTGTTTATGTGAAGTTTTGTTGATTGCTTCTATCAGTTTATGCTGCATAATAAACCGCATGGACTGCTATGTTTGATGGAAAACCTGGGCCGGATGTGTTTTGTTCGCTGCCAAGCGAGAATTCCCCAAGTAAATTACAGCGCTGCCTCACAGGGCATAGAAATTTAAAGTTTGAAAATTGCAAAATTTTCAAAATTTTTGCCATATTTCTGTTTTTTTGATAAATAAACATAAGTCATATTGAAGAAATTTTACCACTAACATCAAGTAAAATATGTCATGATAAAACAGTCTCAGAATCAGCGGGATCTGTTAAAGGGTTCCAGAGTTATAACCTCATAAAGTGACAGTGGTCAGAATTGTAAAAATTGGCCTGGTCATTAAGCTGCAAAATGGCTCAGTCAGTAAGGGGTTAAAAAGCAAAGTTTTTGAAATGTGTACTTTAAAACACTAACAAGTTCTGTTTACTTTTTTAGTTGTCAGAGGCAACCAGCATGAGGGTATGCCTACCAATAATTAACTTCCTGGGAAAACTTGTAGATGCAATGCCAAGTGTTGCTGAAATTATAGCTACAGACCATTGTAAGAAACTTTTAAACTTCCACATATTAGATTTTGTATAATAATATGATTTTGCAAGATTAAGATATGTATATTTATCAGTACTTTCTAATTATCAAACATTGAACATTTAAAATGAAGTTTTTCATAGTAGTGCATCCTGTTTGATTAATCTGATGCTTCTTTAGACTTTCTAGTCTAATTTTAATTATTAGTTGACTTTCTTTGTATCAGAAATTTTCATAAAAATGTTGTTGAATATTTGGCAAACAGTGTCACGTGTTCAGACACTACACATTCAGCTAAATAACCACCCTTTTTAGGGAACTAACTTCTTGTCTGATAATGCACAGAAAGTGTCTAAAACACAAAGGTCAGGAAAAACAGATTTTTGGGACTCAAATTGCACCAGAATTGTGCTCAGGGCCCACGGCATTGCCCCACTCCTGCAGCCAGCTTCCTGCAGCAATGATGCTGGCTCCTGTCACCCTGCTCGGTAAGCTACAATTAAATCGGACTATAAGGGTCTGTGCAGACGCTGCGGATCCGGCAATGCGGATCTGCAGCAGTTCCGCAGACAGTGTACAGTACAATGTTAGCCAATGGGATTTAAAATCCGCAGTGCACATGCTGCGGATTTTTCTCTGCGGATTTGCTGCGGTTTTAAATCCGCAGAATGTCAATTCTTTCTGCGGATTCCGCAGCAGTTTGCCACCTGTTCCATTGTCCAGGTGTCCAACTGCAAGGGAAAACCGCTGGCAAATCCGCAGGTCACTTTACTTGCGGTTTTACCTGCGGATCCGCAAGGAAAAATTTCACATGTTTTGTTATACACATGTTTATTGTGACAGTGTAGAGCAGGGGTCTTAAACTCGGCAGAGTAAATGGGCCGCACATAAAGAAAAATTAAAGCTGGCAGGCAGCATTCCTTTCAAACTTAATACTCTACAAAATTATTGTTAAGCAATTGTTTATTTGAACTACTATAACAATTCTATATTACTGTACTATAATACTGCTAGGTTTAAACTTAACAGAAATTTGCAGGCTTAGGCTAATTTCACACTTGCTTTTTTTTGCAGCGCGTTCTTTGCACAAAAAAACGCATACAAATACATACAAACGCTGCGGTTTTTTTAAGCATTTTTATTCGCATGCAGGAAAAAACGCAGCGTTTGTATGCGTTTTTAGTGCGTTTGCGTATTTTTTACAAATTTTTTTTGGTCCACACCCAAAAAAAACCCAAAAAAAAACATTCAACAACACACAAGACCAATGGGACGTCAATGACGGTGTGGTATGTTAATATATAGACCCTGTCTACAGTATTCTTCAGATTTGCTTGATTGTTCTCGTGTCAACATGGATCTGTGCTGGAAGAGTTTTCACTTCAACTTGGATTTGGACATCACGATGGCTCAGGCGTATGCAGTTGCTTGCCATGAACAAAGGAAGAGAGAGAGGCAGCGAAGACAGCAGCGGCGGCGTATGTGGATACATCCGATTGTTGAACTCCGGGAGAGCCGTGGGGCATACCACACCCTCTACAGTGAGCTATAGGCAAACCCGGAGAAATTTACAGATTATATCCGGATGTCCCAAGAAAGCTTCAGGGATTGGCTTGCTCGTGTCCAACAATCCATCCGCAGACAGGACACACAGCTCCGTCGTGCGATTCCTCCTGAGGAACGGCTACTGGTGACATTACAGTACGTAATATTTAAAAACCAAGGGGTGCGGTCTGATGGCTTTTTTTACATGTAGTATTCAAAACCTTGGGTAATTATTTTTCGAGAATGTACTAATATTTTATAGTTTTACAAAATAATATACAGAAATATTAATTTTACTTCTTTCTCTGTTCACAGATTCCTGGCGACTGGATAAACCCTATCTTCACTACACTTCCAGTACCGTATTGGAATCTCTACCTTGTCTGGAATTGTTGCGGACACCTGCCAGGCTCTCTGGAATGTTCTTTGTCCAGAATTTATGCCCCTGCCCACCGCTGAAAAGTGGATGGAAATTGCTGACAAATTCTGGACAGTATGCAATTTTCCCAACTGTTTTGGGAGCTGTTGATGGTAAACACATACGGATCATCAAACCCAAAAGAACAGGATCTGAGTACTATAATTACAAAAAGTACTTTTCAATAGTACTCATGGCCATTGCGGATGCCGGATGTATGTTTGTAGCAGTGGACATTGGAGCATTTGGCCGTGGAAATGACTCACAGGCTTTTAAAAACTCAGACATGGGCCGGAGGTTGTATGGCAGCCAATTTAATTTCCCTATGCCACGGCCTCTTCCTCACACCGAAGCTCCGCCACTGCCCTTTGTAATGGTTGGGGATGAGGCTTTTCAAATGTGCGCAAACTTACTGAAACCCTACTCCAGCCGGGACTTGGACCACACCAAAAAAATATTTAATTACAGGCAGACCAGGGCCAGAAGAACTGTCGAGTGTGCTTTTGGGATTCTTGTCTCAAGATGGCGAATTCTCAGCACAGCCATAAATCTTAAACTTCAAACGGCCGATGAGGTGGTGAAGGCATGTGTGGTTCTACATAATTTTGTGATGGCTAAAGAGCACCCGACCTTTGAACTGGACGATGATGCTCCTAACCCATTGCCTGAATTCACTCAGCACCCTCTCAGGTCATCCGTTGAAGTTGGTCAAATGAGGGACCAATTTGCGGCCTACTTTATTTCTCATGTAGGACGGGTACACTGGCAAGATGAAATGGTGTAATAATGTTCGTTTGTGTTTGTTAATAAAAAAAACCTTATTTGATACCAGTACGAGTGCACTATGATTTTTACACTCCAATAAAATACAATTCTTCCCATGTATACCTGTGAATTCATGATGTTCTCACACTTGCGCAGGTAAATACACAATTTAAAATGCAGCATCGCTAGTCTGCGTTAGATATATTGGTAAGCAAAGCTGCAGGTATGGTAAGCAAAGCTGCAGGTTAAATATGATATGTGTATTAACCTGGGCATATGATTGATAAATAGTTCTGATTATGACAATGAGCGACTTTGTTTGGATCGGGTTTCATGAAACCAAATTAGTTTCAAATAAAACTTGTCCAACCAGTAGAAAACAAGTTTGAGATTCATTCATTTTTAATTAAACTCGCCTTTTTTTTTTTTGACCGAGTTTCCCCAGTTTGTGTTTCTGGAAACCAAATCCTAGTTTGTAAAACGCAAGTTATTATACTAGGCCTTGGTATGTAACATATTAACAGATTACGTTTATTTTACACTTATACTAGGCCTTGGTATGTAACATACGTTTATTTTACACTTATACTAGGCCTTGGTATATAACATATTAACATATGACGTGTATTTTACCCATCAGTGGATTCTAAACACACGAGTATGTTTTTAATGACAAGGTATATCAATAATCCCCCTTGCCTAGAATCACCTTGCCTAGAATCACAATAAGTGAAATGAGGATGGTAAAAACAGCCAATCCTCCAAACACTTTTTATGACACCTTGCAAAGTTTAAGTCGTATTGTGTGTACGGCGCAGTGTGTGTGAGCGGCGCCAAAAACATTAATCAAACTTTGTTATGGTGAACCAGAAATTGTAAATTTATTTTGAAACAGAAATATTTAAAAAAAACTTTATTTTTTTCTGCGTTTGGGGGCAGATGGTTGCAAGTTTGGGGTGTGCAGGGAAGATGCAGAACTAACTGTTGAAGGTGTTCTAGGGGAAGGGGCCAAAAAACTTGTGGGGGAAGGGAGTCCAGTTATGGGACTTGCAGTAGAAACAGTTTGAGGAGATGAAAGAGGTTCAGGGACATTGGTACGAAGTGCTTGTCTCCGCAAACTTGACTGCCTGGACCTACTTGGGCCCAATGCCCGCCTTGCTTGATGTCGCCTTGTACTTGGGGCAAATATAGAATGTAGGTCCCCCGTCTGCAGCTGTGGCTGCTGCTGCTGTGGTGGCTGCTGCTGTGGTGGCTGCTGCTGCTGTGGCTGCTGCTGATGCTCTGTGGTGGCGGTGGCAGTGCTCGTCCTTGCAGGAGGACTGGTGGCGACAGTGATGGTCCAAGTTTGCAGAGTGGTGGTGGCAGGGCTACTACATGTGGTTGTAGCGGCAGGGCTGTTCCACATTTGCGGAGTGGTGGCTGTGCTCCAAGCATGCATGGGGGTGGCGGTGGTGCTCCAGACGGGAGCAGCGCTTGCCATGGTGGTGTTGGTGAACTGACCAGCTGTACTCAGACTTGTGGTGTAACGGTGGGTGTCCTGGCTTTGAATAGAGGTGTCGGTGCAGTGGTATGCAGCACAAGTCGGTAGTGAGATGAAGGGAGTCAATGGTGGCACAGGTGGAAATGCCACTACTGACTGCTGCCCATACCGATTATGCTGCATAGCCTGCAAGAAAGCATTGTTGCAGGTCTGCAGCACATTCAGCTGTTGCTCAGGACTAAGGTGTTCCGCCATGCCCTTTTCAATCTTACTAAAAAAAATGGTGCGCTGGTCTGTTGAGGTCGGCCTCCAGACGGTCAAGGCGCTGTTCGACAGAATTGAAGCGGTGTTCCATATGGTTAAAACCACGTTCCATAAGTGCAAAACCGCTTTCAACTCTGTCAGACAGCGACTTGAGGCTGGCATTAAAGGCCTTGCTCAAGTGCATAAGCTCGGGCAAGACATGCCTGTCCAAGGCCCTCTGCTGCTGGCGGGTAGTGCCCGCATAACCAGTGGCAGAGACCTGGGACAGGGGAACACCTGATGGCCCAGCTTCCTGGTCACCAGCTGTCTGTGTGGCTGACCTGCAAGGTGCTTCCAGGCTGTCGGATGGCTGGGACGGGGCAGAGGATGTCCAATGAAGGACCGCTCCAGGGCCAGGTTGCAGGGTGCTGCTCCAGGTGCTGTTGAAGAAAGGAAAATCATTACTATCATGCCTTTTACAAGAAGCATCAGCTGTGGAATAGAAAATCACAGATTAAAAAAAAAAATAAATAATTATAATACTTACGCTCTGGTGGCAAGGACAGGTCTTAGGAACTGCAACGCGTGATAGTAACGGTATCGGGTTCTGGTCTTTGACGCAGATCCACTGCGAGCCTGGCCCTCAGCACGAACATCACTGTTGAAGCGGTCCTTGATCGAGCGCCAACGTGTTCGGACTTTGTCCACTGATGGAAAAAAAAAAAACAACAACATGTCACTTGTGTTTTTGATGCACGACATATGTCATCACTAAACCCAACAGTGCCATCAAGGACAATGCTCACTGTGGCACAATACAGCAATACAATACTCAAAGCAGTCACTGTAGAGCCCGATGACACTGTTGGGTTTCCTACTGGAATATATCTAGCACGAAACCCAACAGTGACATCAAGGACAATAGTCACTGAGGCATAACAGAGCAGGGAAATACTTACTAAACGCCTTTTTGGAGGATGCAGTGGCGCTGTCCCAGCCATCCATCTACGCTGCGGCCACCTCATTCCATAGCCGCCGGGTCACCACATTGTCCTTGTACAGCCAGTCATGGCTGTCCCACAATGGGGCACGCTCCTGGACCAGGCTGATGAGCTGCTCATTATCCAGGTAGACGTCTTCATCCCATTGTGGAACCTAGAAAAAAACACATTCATTAGAATAATCAAATTTAAATTGAATAAAAAGTTACAAAAAAAGACAGAAAAGATAAAATACAGAAGATAAAAAATAAAGAACATTACAAATCATTTGATACATACATTCCGTATCACCACCGGGACTTGGCTTCGCTGCTCCTGCTGTTCGCCCTCAGTAGTCACGTCCGCAGAAGATGACGATGTCTTTAAAAAAAAAAAAAAAAAAAAAAAAAAGAGATTTGGAGTAGCAGCAGATATACTTACCAGATGCACGAAAATAATCACCTCACGGTCTGCTTGCGCGAATTCCTGCCGGGATGGGGAATATTCTGATTCAGAAGACATACTGCATGTAAAAATAATAAAAAGCATTAGTACATACACAATTTAAAAGGACAGGCATACGATGTAATAATACTCACATTCTTGACGCTGATTTGAAGATGGGTTCGTTGCTGAATGTCTGCTCTCCAATCTGTCACTGTAGTTGTGGTACAGTGTTGGCAGACACCTCCTTTATATAGACTTTTTTTTTTGGACTTTGGAATTTTATAACTTGTCTTGTCTAAATAGTGGACACAAATAAAAAAACGCAGCGCTAAAAAAACGCATATATGCGCATACGTGCGCATGCGCTTTTTTAAAGTGGTTGGGCGGACCAAAAAATGCAACATGTAGCGTCTGTAGAATAAAATCGCACACCACAAAAAAACGCAGCGCACGAAAAACGCATACGTGCGCATGCCAATGCGCACGTATGCGCGCCCATGTTAAATATAGGGGAAAAAAGTGCATGCGCACTTATGCGTTTTTTTCCAGCGCAAAAAAACGCAAATGTGAAACCAGCCTTACTCCGCATGCTTATTTCAACAATCCAGTTTTCCAGTTCAAGTGTTGCCAAATTCAGTCTGGCTTCTCAGTTGGCATCGTTTGCCAGATAGGAGAATGTTAAGATTGGGCTTGAAATCATGAGCGCTGGCCAATCGCAATGTTGCACGAAGATGTTCATCTGTAAGTCTTGACCGCAGTGCTGATTTGTTAAGCTTCATTGAAGAGAAAAACTGTTCGCATACGGCCATGATCCTGGCAGTGGGCTTAAGAAGTTTTGGAAATTTTTCTCGTGCGACAAACCTATAGAAATCTGGAACACCAATGTCCATATACTTCTGTTTAAGAACAGTGTCGCATTGAAAGTCCACAATCTCCATCTGCAGATCTTCTGAAACACAAGCAATGTCTACAGCAAATGGAGTGGCGAAGAGTGCAAATTCAGTTTCAAGCTCCTGAAACTCAGGAAAACGTCTATCAAACTCTTGTAGTAACTGAGAAATTATATTGGAATAGTAGTTCAAGCGTTCTGGTTCAGCTCGTACCAGCGAAATGAGCCAAATTGCCAGACTGCAGCTGCTGGGCCCACAAAGGCAGCTTACAACTGAATGCTTTTTTTTTTATCAAACATCACTGTAATCATCTGCTTTGCTTCAAGTTGAGTGCATTGAGGTTTTCTGTGACATCTGTTAGAAACGCTAAGTCTGATAGAAAAGCTGGGTTAGAAAGTTGGAAAGCGTCATTATCTTTCAGTGCCATAAAAAGCGCTATCTCCTGTCTCAAAGCAAAAAATCTTTTCAACACTCTTCACCGACTCAACCATCTGACCTCGGTATGATACAACAAGTCTCCATATTCACTGTCCACATCAGACAAGAAAGAAGTGAACTGCCTATGGTTAAGACCTCTTCCCCGTATAAAGTTAACAGTCTTAACCACAAAGTCTATAACTTCTTTCATTTCTACACTTTTTCCGCACAGCGCTTCCTGATGTAGAACGCATTGTATTGCACTGAAAGGATCTGACAATGAAAGCTGGTTTCATTTTGCTTTCAGTAATCCCACAGCACCAATGTTTTCAGAACACATGTAGGACCCTGCATATTCCAGGCCCCAAAGAGGGCTAACCTAAAGGCCATTACTTGGCCTCAGATTACCATAGGCTTAAGGGTAAGCCTCTCCCCTGAAATAGCCATCTAGATGCTGCTGTCACAATTGATAGCGGTATCTAAGGGGTTAAACGGCTGCAATCAGTGCTAATACCTATCGTGGCCATTTAAATAGGTTGTCAGCTGCAATGTACAGCTTACCTCAGCGGATGATAGTGTTGGCTCTGCATGTGAGCTGGCACTATCATCTCGCTCTACACGCACAGCCACAGTCACCTGCAAAATCCAGCTATGGGGGGAAAGTCACGCCTCCGCTCTCTGCTCGCTGGCATGATGTTAGTACACAGCACCAGAGGGATGTCATCATGCAGGGCTACAGCCACTACGGAGCGGTGCACTCCTCTTCTAGCGTGAGACATGTGGTGAACAACGGGCCACAGATGCCTGCCTCAGGGGCTGCATGCGGGCCGCGTGTTTGAGACCTCTGGTGTAGAGGGATCATCCTTATTCTTATTTGCACATGGAAATGGGTCGCCCTCCCAGGGCTGTGGGGTACTCGGTACCGGGCCGGTTTCAGCGGGATGTGTCACAGCAGCGGTGACCCGGTCCGTGGCCCTGGGCACCCAATGTAAAAAGGGGAGATTGAATGAATGGTGGAATGTAGTTAATGGAATAGTTTGTGGCGCCACCTGTGGTGTTCGGCGAGTGAGATGTTAGGCCGACGCTGCATGCAGATCCTCTGGGACAGATGGTATGGTGCAGCAAAAATGTAAAAGCTCCCCACAGGCGAAGCTGTAGTCCCAGGGCAGTGTAGATGTGGTTGGCACGGGGATGTAGCGCTGCCGGAAGGGTAGGAAGCAGACAAGACACAGCGGGGTGCAGTTTCTGTACCTTTACTTGACAAATGCAGTCCAGAGTCCTGATTACAGATGGTAACTGAGCAGGCTAGCCTGGAAGCAACTCAGGGATTCTCTCTCAGCAGATGGGCTGTGCAGTCTCCTTCCTAGCGCTTATGTGAGGGATCTCCAGTACCGAGTTACACTGAAATTCCTCCTGTCAGATGTTCCCAAGAACTCTACCTGTACGGCAGACAGCTGTAGCCTGTTCCAGGGACTCCTCACTCCTAAGTCCCGGCTCAATATCAATTTTGCTGTAGTGCATTTACAGCCTTCTACTCCTCTGGTGTCTGCTGTAGGACCATCAGTGTCCATACAGCCGTGGAGACCAGGCTCCAGTTCATACGCTCTTGTGGGAGACGAGCTCTAACTCTCAGCTCTATCTCAGCGCTCCTTCCTCACGTCTGCACACTTCACCCTCCGCAGACTAACTAACCACTCCTTCCTCTTGGCCCCCTGAGGGCATTCCTCCCCTAAATTCCGGTTCAGAGTCCCCCCGGCTGGCCTGGAGTGGAACTGTGTTGCATGCATAGATAAACTGCGAGAGCGACCCTTCATTGCCTCCAAGCCAGGCATTACCCTCCCTGGAGGAAGGCAAAGCCACTGTGGCGACCATACTCCTGGGGGCGCCACAGAAACACGAGTAGCAATGCAATACAACTGAAAGGGAGAAGATACATGTTAAATATTAAAAAAAAAAAAAACTTTGACAGTGAGGGTGATCAATGAGTGGAACAGGCTACCACGAGATATGGTGAGTTATCCTTCAATAGAAGTCCTCAAACAGAAGCTGGACAGACATTTCTCTGAGCTGGTTTAGTGAATTTGGTGCTGCATTGAGCAGGGGGTTTGACACTATGACCCTAGAGGTCCTTTCCAACTCTAAATGTCTATGATTTCCTATGTTTGTATTAAACCAACACAAAGAAGAAACAGAGTAAATAAATAAAGGCAAATTGGACATTATTTCACACAAAACCTCAAAAATAGGTAAATCAAAATTTTTGTTAACCTTCACTTAGTATTTGGTAGCACACTCTTTGGAATGGATAACTGCAATCAATTGCTTCCCATAGCCCTCAACAAGCTTCTCACACCTCTCAAGTGGAATTTTGGACCACTTTTTTCTTTTGCAAATTGCTCCAGGTCTCTCATATTTGAAGGATATCTTCTCCCAACAGCAATTTTAAGATCGCTCCACAGGTGTTCAATGGGATTTCAAGTAGGGAGCAAAAGGGTAACAATGTTTTTACCTTTTGAACAGGAGTGTCTTATTTCTGTTGTCGGGTTACCCAGGGCCAGGGGCTCCTTCCCTATCCCTAATGCTAGGGGCGCCCTAGCTATCCCTGCTCCCCAGATTACATCTGATGGTGAAGATTCTGGGGCCACGTACCTTGCTGAACTCCTTAATTATCTTTATATCTGTCCCCCTCCTCCGCCCAGGTAAGTGGGCAGAAATGTTGTATGTATATACACAAACCAGACAAACAAGGAAGGACTTACAGGGATAAATGAATATACCAATAAAACAAATATGCACACACAGAAACAGAGGAGAACACCAGAAAGAAAATGTAGGGAAACTAGATAGGAGGAGAAGAAGAGGGATTGCGCACAGCCGAAAGACCTAGCAACAGTCAAAGATAAACACAACAAAAGCGACTCTACCAACAACTGACTCCTCTGTTACACACCAGGCAGTACAACACTTAACATTGGCAATCCAGATTGCCAAAGGCAAGAATTTATAGGAGAGAGGAGTGGTCAATACTGAACAGCTGAGATCATCCAAGCTGGAAAGCTACAGTGACTCTAAACTGAACAGATTAACCCCTGCACTGCTAACAGAAACCGGCACAGTTTAATATGAAGGAGAAGTGCTACTGATCAGTGCAGGAGTATGTGAAATTAGATGCTGAGGTCTTCTGGCCCCTCTCTTTCGCGGTAACCATGTGACAGTGAGACTACCATCATTTTATAGACAATCATCTTGGCTATCTCATACATAAATTGGACTTGCAACTATTTTGCATATGATTTGTTATGTAAATTGTTGTCATGTCATTGCATTATTACTGTTTTGCTCCTAAAAAAAAAAAAAAAAAAAATCAAAATTTTATCTTTTATTATTTTGTTAGTATTTTGTAAGCCAACCTTATGGCTTTCAACACTGGGTATGCTATCTATCAGATTCAAACATGTCTCCACTGAAATCTGATCAAAGGTTTCTTCTACACATTCCCAAAGTTGGTACATACTGTTTGACTCACTTGGGTATGTATATAGCTTTTTCTTCAACTCTACACAAGTTTTCGATTGGGTTGAGGTCGAAGAACTGTGGGGGCCACTCCAGCATCTCTACTTCATTCTCATTGAACCATTTCCTTGCCAATCTTGACATATGCTTCTGGTCATTCTCCTGCTGCAACACTATGTAATAATTTTCATACTCCTAGTACTCTAGTGTATGAAGTAACTCATCTTGTAGGACACTCACATATAGCCCAGCATTGAGAATACCATTGATCCTGGTAAAGTATCCAATGCCTTTTGGCTGTGAAACAACCATGTATTATTAGGCAGGCTTCCTGCACCCAACTTGACAATTTTCTCAATTTTTCAATCTGTTAGTCCCTTTATTCCAGATCCATTTGCACCCATCAGAGCCTAGTTACTCAAATATGTCCCAAAACAATATAAGGTTAAACACTTCTTTGTTCATTAAACACCATGATCTGTACTTTTAAGCTTTTGTGTGTACTCAGATACCCCACCTGTGAGAATACTGTTCCAAAAAGCTTCTGTGTGCTCTGCAGCCAAGTCTGTGTCAGTAATAGTAGCTCTGTACCTAAGCAGGCACCTTATGCTCCTGAGTGGGTTCCGGTGGGTCACCTATTGTCCTTTACTGGCAATGAGATGCCGGGTGTCACCTCTGGGGATGTAGCTTGCAGGGGCGCTCGCTCAGTCCTGATACCACATTCTAGGGGATGTACTCCTAGCATCGCTGGGACAAGGGATACTGCTTCTCCCAACAATTATGCTGTGTGGGGACACCGGAATGCCAGGCCCTCTGGTGTTAGCTACTGAGTGGGTGCAGGACGCTATACCTGCTTCTCAGATGGTGGGAGATTCATTCAAGTCTGGTAATTCCCTTTCCTGCTCTGCTTTTGTTTTTTCCCCATCCTCCACTCCCCGGTGCATAACTCTGTTATTTTTGAGTGAATATTTGTATGTTTGTGGTTTTCAGTTTACTCTTGTTTTGTGTTGCCTTGTTTGTCGGGTTGGTGTACTGTGGTGCACAGTAGTGCCCCTCTTCCCTGAGTAGGGGAAGACAACAGACGGAGGGCTAACTTAGGAGTTATGGCAAGGGTGCCGGCCCCGGCATATTCACCTTCAGAAGTATCCCGGGGGGAATGGGCGAGCTTGGGTACCCCCTAGTGGTAGGACTTGGAAAGGAGCCCCTGATCCCGGGTCACCCGACAATTGAGTCGTGACATGTAAGCTGGCGAGAAGGGCCCTCCCTCCTCCTGTAACTGTTTCAACTGTCTTATTTGGTTTTGATTTTTTGGGGTCTGTATGTGTCCCCACTTAATTGTAAAGTGCTTCAGAATACAGTATGCTAGTGTATGGAAATAACCATTAAAAATAAGAGAAAAGGCTAGGGGCTGGCTGTGGTGCACATTACAAGACAGATTAATGGTTTTTAAACCGGCGGTTTTGTTGCGGATGTGCCTGACTCAATGGAAGTCAATGGGTACAGAAACTCTGCAGATCCGCAAAAAGAATTGACATGCTGCAGAAAATAAAACACTGCAGATCTGCGTGGATTTTTCCGCAGCATGTGCACAACAAACCCGAATTTCCCATTCACTAACATTGGCTGTGCACTACACTGTGGATTTGATGCGAATCCGTGCTGCCCAAAACGCTGCGGATCCACATCTAAATCTGCAAAGTGTGCACATACCCGTAGGCTTAGCCCCTTAATGTCCATTGATGGGCATAGCCCGTCATGGCAAGATGTCAGTTCCCGCACCATGATGGGCTATGCCCATCATGCCTTTGAACTACCACTGCATGTAAACACACAGTGGTAGTTCAGTGCCAACAGCTGTGATAGCTGAGAGGCACGACAAGTGGTGCAGTCACCCTTGCAGTCGGTCCCTGCACCAAGAACGCTGCGATCGACCTATCTGACTGACCGATCACAGCACGATTGGGGAGGAGAGGCTGAAATTTCAGCCTCTCCTGCCATGTAAGTGCAGGAGCTCAGTGCTGCCAGTGGCTGAGCTTCCTGCACTTGCAGCCAGGAGCGGCGTCCGCGCCACCCGTGGCTGTTAACCCCCTGAGTGCTGCGATCGAGCGCGATCGCAGTGTTCGGGGGGATGCAGAGGGTCGGGGGCTCCCTCTGCCTCAGATCGGCGTCCCCACGATGTAATCGTGGGGCCCGACCTGTGCCATGATGACCCGGGGTACTCATGACAACCCCCCGGGTGATCCAGTGATGTAAAGCCTCTGAGACCGTGCTCACAGCATGGTCTCAGAAGCTTTCTCCATAGGGTATAATACATTGCAATGCTGGAGCACTGCAATGTATTTTACCTGCAATGAAAGTGAAAATGAAAGTCCCATAAAGGGACAAGGTAAAAAAAACAAACATTTTTTTTTTAATATGTAAAAAAAAAAAATATTTAAAAATAATTAAAAAATCCCCTAAAAACACACATTTTTATGTAAAAAAATTAAAATAAACAAAAAAAATACACGTTTGGTATCGCCACATCCATAAAACTCACATCTATAAAAGTGTCACCCTAGTTAACCCCTTCAGTGAACGCCGTAAAAAAACACAAAAAAAGTAGCAAATTATACTTTTTCCAAGCGGTATCATCATACCGCCTAGAAAAGTGTAACAAAATGTGATAAAAAAACGCATTGTGGTAAATATAGTATCCCTGAAAGCTCCTTCTGGTCACACAAAAAACGAGCCACCATCAGCGGAAAAATAAAGTTATAGCTCTCAGAATAAAGTGATGCCAAAATAATTATTTTTCTATAAAAGTTTTTATTGTGTAAAAAAAAAAAAAAAAAAAAAAAACACCAAAACATAAAAAAACCCTCTATAAATGAGGTATCGTTGTAATCGTAGAGACCCGAAGAATAAAGCTGCCTTACCAATTTTACCACACGCGGAATGGAGCAATTCCTGAATTGCCGTTTTTGTTCATTCTGCCTCTGCAAAAATTGGAATAGAAAGCGATCAAAAAATGTTAAGTGCCCGAAAATTGTACCAATAAAAACGTCAGCCTGTTCCACAAAAAATAAAGCCTGCACATGACTCTGTCGGCCAAAATATGGAAAAGTTATAGCTCATAAAAGGTCATTTTTGTTGAAAAAAATGATTTTTTTAATTTTCACAGCTCGACATTATAAACTTCTGTGAAGCACTTGAGGGTTCAAAGTGCTCACCACACTTCTAGATAAGCTCCTTGGGGGGTCTAGTTTCCAAAATGGGGGCCACTTGTGGGGGTTTTCTACTGTTTAGGCACATCAGGGGCTCTGCAAACGCAACATGACGCCCGCAGACCATTCCATCAAAGTCTGCCTTCCAAAACGGCGCTCCTTCCCTTCCGAGCTCTGCCATGCACCTAAAATGTGGATCCACCCCACATATGGGGTATCGGCGTACTCAGGACAAATTTCACAATAAATGTTGAGGTCCTATTTCTCCTGTTACACTTGTGAAAATAAAAATTTGGGGGCAAAAAGATCATTTTTGTGAAAAAAAATATGATTTTTTTTATTTTCACGGCTCTACGTTATAAAATTCTGTGAAGCACTTGGGGGCTCAAAGTGCTCACCACACATCTAGATAAGCTCCCTGGGGGGGTCCAGTTTCCAAAATGGTGTCATTTGTGGGGGGTTTCCACTGTTTAGGCACATCAGGGGCTCTCCAAATGCGACATGACGTCCGATCTCAATTCCAACCAAAAAAGTCAAATGGTGCTCGTTCCCTTCTGAGCTCTAGCATGCATCCAAATAGTGGTTTACCACCACATATGGGGTATCAGCGTACTCAGGACAAATTGCACAATAACTTTTGGGGTCCTGTTACCCTTGGGAAAATAAAAATTGGGGGTTAAAAGATCAATTTTTTGGAAAAAATATGATTTTTTAATTTTACGGCTTACGTTATAACCTTCTGTGAAGCCCTTGGGAGTTCAAAGTGCTCACCACACATTTAGATAAGTTCCTTGGGGGGGTCTAGTTTCCAAAATAGGGTCAGTTATGGGGGTTTCCACTGTTTAGGTACATCAGGGACTCTCCAAACGCGACATGGCGTCCGATCTCAATTCCAGCCAATTTGACATTCAAAATCTCAAATGATGCTCCTTCCCTTCTGAGTACTGCCGTGCACCTAAAGATTGGTCTTCCTCCACACATTTGGTATCAATGTACTCAGGAGAAATTATACAACAAATATTGTGGTTCATTTTCTCCTGATACCCTTGACAAAATTTTAAAAATTGTGTCCGAAGAAAAGTTTTTGGGAAAAAGTTAAATGTTAATTTTTTTCCTTTCACATTGCTTCATTTCTTGTGAAATACCTAAAGAGTTAATAAACTTCTTGAATGTGGTTTTGAACACCTTGAGGGGTGCAGTTTTTAGAATGGTGTCACTTTTGGGTATTTTCTGTCATATTGACCCCTCAAAGTGCCTTCAAATGTGAGGTTGTCCATAAAAAAAAATGGCTTTGTAAATTTTGTTGGAAAAATGAGACATCGCTGGTCAACTTTTAACCCTTATAACTTCCTAACAAAAAAAATTTGGTTCTAAAATTGTGCTGATGTAATGTAGACATGTGGGAAATGTTGTTTATTAACGATTTTTTGTGACATATCTCACTGTTTAAGGCCATAATTTTTAAAAATTGTAAACATTTTTACCATATTTCCATTTTGTTAATAAATAAATGCAAGTCATATTGAATAAATTTTACCACTATCATGAAGTACAATATGTCACGAAAAAAAACATTCTCAGAATCAGCAGGATCCATTGAAGCGTTCCAGAGTTAAAAACCACATAAAGTGACAGTGGTCTGATTTCAAAATTAAGACTTTGTCATTAGCCTACAAAGTGGCTTGGTCCTTAAGCGGTTAGACCTGCCTCCACTGCAAGGGGGTCCTTTTTTTAACATTGTTATTTTAAGTACGGTAATTTCCCTATCCACATTTGTTTGCTGGGCATCTTACCTCCATTTTGCTTCCTTTTGCAGCTCCCTAGCCTTAACTGCTTCCCGACCGCCAACAGTCGATATAGGGCGGCGCTTGCTGGGTTTTGTGCAGCGCCGACATTTATCTACCGTCGGCGGTTTTGTGCCCCCCGGGACCCCCACGTACCTTATAATGTGGGGATCCCGGCGCACAATGAATGCTGTGACCTCCGACCTCATCGAGACCTGATTGGTTCAGGTCCTGATGACGTCAGCATCACAGCAGCCAATGAGAGAGATCGCTGGGAAAACTTGTTGCAGCAACGAGCTTTCTCGGCGATCTGACTCCTAGTAACACTGCTTCTCTTCTGATCTCGCACTGACTGGAGATCAGAGAAGAAACAGCGTAACTGTGTGACAAGCGTTGCTAGCAACAGCTGTGCCAGGCAGAGATCTTGTCACACAGTAACGCTGCTTCTCCTCTGATCTCCTGTCAGTGCGAGATCATAGGAGAAACAGTGTGACAAGCGCTGCTGGCAACAGCTGTTCCAGGCGGCGATCTTGTCACAAAATAAAGAAAGCAGGTATGCAGGTTAGGGCTAGGGTTATGGTTAGGGTTACTGTTAGGGTTAGGATTACTGTTAGGGCCAGGGTTAGTGCTATAGTTAGGGTTAGTGCTATAGTTAGGGTTAGTGCTATAGTTAGGGTTAATGCTATAGTTAAGGTTAATGTTAGGGTTAGGGTTACTGTTAGGGTTAGGCTGAAGTTATGGTTACTGTTACTGTTAGGGTTAGGGTTACTGTTATGGTTAGGGTTACTGTTAGGGTTAGGATTACTGTTAGGGCCAGGGTTAGTGCTATAGTTAGGGTTAGGGTTAGTGCTATAGTTAGGGTTAGTGCTATAGTTAGGGTTAGTGCTATGGTTAGGGTTAGTGCTATAGTTAGAGTTAATGCGATAGTTAAGGTTAATGTTAGGGTTAGGTTTACTGTTAGGGTTAGGCTGAAGTTATGGTTACTGTTACTGTTAGGGTTAGGGTTACTGTTATGGTTAGGGTTACTGTTAGGGTTAGGATTACTGATAGGGCCAGGGTTAGTGCTATAGTTAGGGTTAGGGTTAGTGCTATTGTTAGAGTTAGTGCTATGGTTAGGGTTTGTGCTATAGTTAGGGTTAGTGCTATAGTTAGGGTTACTGTTAGGGTTAATGCTATAGTTAAGGTTAATGTTAGGGTTAGGGTTACTGTTAGGGTTAGGCTAAAGTTATGGTTTCTGTTAGGGTTAGGGTTACTGTTGGGCTAAAGTTAGGGTTACTGATAATTATGGTTAGTTTTACTGTTAGGGTTACTGTTGGGGCTACTGTTAGGGTTATTGTTAGGCTAAAGTTAGGGTTAGGCTAAAGTTAAGGTTATTGTTAGGCTAAAGTTGGAGTTAGGCTAAAGTTAGGGTTTGTCTAATGTTGGGGTTAGGCTAAAGTTAGTGTCATGATTAGTGTTGAGCATTCCGATACTGCAAATATCGGGTATCGGCCGATATTCGCGGTATCGGAATTCTGATACTGAGTTCCGATACTTTTTGCATATCGAATACCGGAATCGGAAGTTCCCATAATGCTATGAGCCAGTTTGATTTGATTCAGCCAATGAGGAATCCTAAGAAGTGTGGGCACATCATGTTAGGCATGTAGGCATGTTAACTAATGGCATGGCAGTGATTTGGCTGCTGAAATGATGTCATGATGCACTATAAAAGCCGCCGCCGCCATTTAGGGTTCACTCTGCTGTGAATTCAGTTAGGGACAGGCTGCTGTTCAAGACTCTGAGGGACAATTAGAGATAGCGATTTGCTATATAATATTGTGCTTTACCCAGACTACATTATCATTCACTGTAGCTTTCTTTTGCCTTGCAGTGCTGATCACAGCTGTCTGCAAGGTCTGTGTGAGTGCAGCTCACGCTGTAGTGTGTCCTGCAGCCACCTCTGGTTGTAGGCCGCTCAGCGTGCGTCACTGCCTCATACATATTTATTTTTGTTTTATTGCTGCTCATTTTTCATCAAGTTCTCCTATTAGTGTGCATCCATCCGTATCCATCTACATTGGTTACAAACACTATTTGAGTAGACAGTGGAGCCTTTCTGCAGCCTTTCAGTGCTAGTGTCCAGTTCTCTGCACTGTTCATGGCTGTCTTTGAGGTCTCTGTGTGTGAGTGCAGCTCACGTTGTAGTGTGTTCTGCAGCCACCTCTGGTTGTAGTCCGCTCAGCGTGCGTCACTACCTCATACATAGTCCTTTTTTTGTTTTATTGCAGCTCATTTTTCCTGATTTTTTTTTTTTTTTCTCCTATTAGTGTGCTTCCATCCGTATCCATCTACATTGGTTGGCTGCAAACACTATATAGGAGTAGATAGAGGAGCCTTTTTTCTGGCTTGTGCCCTGCAGCCGCAGCCAGATTAGTATTAGCCTATTTTTTGGAGCCTCATCTATTGCATTGTAGGTTACCTTCCTGCATTTTATAGCTCCAAAAAGTTTGTGATACTATCGCTTTCACATCTTTGGTCACATCCTTTTTGTTTTTTTGAAAAAAACAAAATAAAGTTTACCAAACACTCCATTTGACAGTTGTGTAGGCCACATTAGCTCATATTAAAGTGTAGTCCACACACTTTATAAAATTAGTGTTTCTTATACCTGTTAGCAGCTGTTCAGGAATAAGCACACTAAGCCCCCCCTTTGTACTTTTCTGCCTATCTTTATCAGTCTACCAAGACGAAGAAGGCAGGGAGTAAGGCACGTGGTCGTGGTCATGAAGTTTCAGCAGGGAGAGGACGCGGGGATTCCATGCCTGCTTTGGGCACCAGTGACTCAGCATCCCCCAGTTTTACCAGGCAACAGTCATTTATGCGCAGCTTTTGTAGGACCTCGCCGTACCCCACTGCTGCGGGACGAACAAATTGAAGCCGTTGTCGGACGGATGGCTGCTAACGCATCTACTTCAATTACTTCCACATCTTCTCAGGGCCAGAGCACTGAAGAGCAACCATCTGTCTCTTCACCACCTGCCAAATTGCCCAGGCAGTCAGAGAGCCCTGGACAGGAGCCATCTCTACTTCTGTTCTCTGAATCTCTTGGCTTGGAAACAGGGGGCCAGTCAAGCAGCATTCTAGAATGTGAAGAAGAGGGAGTATGCAGTGATGCGCAACTGCTTTGTCCCTCTGAATCTGAAGAAGCGGGTGGCCTATGGCCAGCACACCTCAGTACGCATCAGATGATGAGACTCAGGTGCCACTTTCTGGTGCGTACTGTGCGGGCGAGACTACCCAGGAGAAGCAGGTGTTTGAAGAGGGGAGTGTAGATGATGAGGTCCTTGACCCATCATGGTGTGAGGAACAGGAAGGTGGTGGGAGCAGTTCTGAGGAAGAGATTCCCCGAACGGCCAAAACAGGAGGGAGAGGGAGGGGGCAGACTTGGTTGCCTGTAGCCTCTACTTCGGCACCCGTTAGGAGCATTCCTCTTCCAAAACCCAAAACTGGCGCTCCCAGGACTTGCAGTGCATGATCCGTTTTTGACACAGTTGCAGATGACATTTGCTTTGTCAAATGAAAGCTGTGTAATCAGAAAGTCAAAAGAGGGAAAAGTGTCAGCAATCTGGATACCACAAATATGTGGAAACTTGTGCGGACCAAGCACGTGGTGGAGTTACAAAGACACACTGAAGACGTAGGCCAACCTACAGCACCACCTACCACCTCTTCAGCTCATGTTGTAGTCTCTTCCTCCAGCTCACACACAGCTGGTTCGGCTTCCTCACACGATCGCCATGGAAGAACCTCTGGCACTGTTGTCCAGAGACCCAGTGACATTCCACCCACAGCACCACGTTCCCTGTCATCCTAACACTCCCAGGCCACTCTACAGCCATCGGTAGCACAGGCATGGGAGAAAAGGCGGCCATACTCGGCAAGCCATCCCCGAGCACAGGCTCTGAATGCTGGCATTGCAAAACTACTGGCCCTTGAAATGCTCTCATTCAGGCTGGTGGAGACTGACACCTTCCGTAACTTCATGGCAATGGCAGTCCCACAATACATCGTGCCCAGCTGCTTTTATTTCAGCAGGCAAGCCGTCCCTGCCCTACAAAAGCATGTGGAGGGAAAAATTAAACATGCGCTACTAAACGCCGTCAGTAGCAAGGTCCACCTGACCACCGATGCGTGGACCTGTAACCATGGACAGGGACGATACCTTTCCCTCACTGCCCATTGGGTCAATGTTGTGGAGCCAGGTACAGATCTTGAGTGGCGCTGTACGTGTTCTGCCAACTCCAAGGATTGCAGGAATCCAGTCTGTACACATTGACTCCTCCTCATACTCCAGTTCCTCAGAATCAGCGCTGCAGGAGCCTGTTACGACCGATATCAGCACAGCCATGGCCAAACGTCAACAGGCCGTACTGAAATTAATTTCTTTGGGGAATCGAAGCCACACAGCGCAGGAGCTCTGGAATGCCATCAAGCAGGAGAGCAACGTGTGGTTTGTGCCAGCAAATCTCCAGCCAGGCTTGGTAGTGTGTGACAATGACCGAAATCTGGTGGCAGCTTTGGGCCTAGGCAACCTCACTCACATCCCATGTCTGGCACATGTGCTCAACTTGGTCGTGCAGAGCTTTCTGAGGGACTATCCGGATCTTGATGCACTGCTGGACAAGGTCCGCATAGTGTGCGCTCACTTGCGGCGTTCCAGCATGGCAAGGTCGTGCATTGCAGCTCTGCAGCGCCGATTCCGGCTTCCGGAACATCGCATCATATGTGACCTACCCACCAGGTGGAATTCAACGTTACATATGTTGGAGTGGTTGTGTGAGCAGCAGGCAGCAGTAATGGAGTACCAGCTGCATCAGGCGCAAACAAGTCGCACTGTGCGCCAGTCACACTTCAGCACCACTGAGTGGGCCTCTACGAAGGACATCTGCCACGTTTTGCATGCCTTCGATGATTCCACGTGGTTGGCGAGTGCAGATGATGCACTAGTCAGCATGAATGTCCCCCTTATCTGCCTGCTTCAAAAAACACTGCAAGCACTAAGGGAGGAGGTTTTGGAAGAGGTGGAGGATGAGGAGTCACAAATGCCATCTGCTTCTGGACAGTCTGTGCAACGTGGTTCATCACAAAGGCCTAGGCAGGGGACACTTTGTGAGGAGGATGAGGAGGAGTCAATGGAGGAGGAAGACATCTCTCCAGAGGAGGGAGGCACACAATGCTCTAGTAGTCAGTGTGCAGAGCAGGCAGAGATGACGCCTCAAGCAGGGGACAGCATTTCTTTGGCAGTTGGGAGTCTGCAGCACATGGTTGCTTTCATGCTGCAGTGCCTGAGAAACGACCGCCGCATCGCCCACATTATCAATACGGCTGATTATTGGGTGTACACCCTCCTAGATCCTCGCTACCGGGACAACTTATAAAGCCTCATAACGCCGTTGAACCGGGAGCGTAAAATGCGGGAGTACCAAGACACACTGGTGCATTCCATCATGTTCTCCATTCCACCCGAGAGCAGTGCTGCTAGTGCTTTACAAAGCAGCTCTGTGCGTCGAGGCAGTGGAGGAAGCTCTGCACAAAGAGGGAGCAGAGGCAGCGCCTCAGCACAAGGCAAGACCAGTATGGCCCAAATGTGGCAAAGTTTGTGTGCCCGCCACAAATGTCTATACGATCACAGACGGCTCCAGTCAGCAGGAGGCAACGTTTCAGTCAGATGGTGACAGACTACATGTCTTGCCCTGTCAGTGTACTCCCAGACGGCTCTTCCCCCTTCAAGTTTTGGGTCTCTAAGCTGGATACATGGCCAGAGCTTAGCCAGTATGCATTGGAGGTGCTGGCTTGCCCTGCTGCTAGTTTATTATCGGAACGCGTCTTTAGTGTCGCAGGTGGTGTACTAACAGTCCGTCGCACGCGACTATCATCCGAAAAACGTTGACCGGCTTACTTTTCTGAATATGAACAAGGCCTGGATCTCGCCGGAATTTGCCAGTCCTCTTCCAGAATAAATAATTGGTTGGCAACAGTATCCAGGTCTCCTGTTGTGTTCATGTTTCTACCACCTGAACTGTAATCCCTGGGCTTCAACACAGCCAGTTGTTGCTCAGAAGTGCCATCTGCACAGAGAAAAACACATGCTCCAATGTTAGTGGGGTTCAGTAACGCCAGCTGCTCCCCTGCTGTGTGTCTGGCAAAGTCTCCTGCTGCCTCCACATTCAAACTACATCAGATATAAAACTTGCTCCAGGTAGGCCTCAGCCTACTCCATGATTGACCCTGGGCTCCAACACTGCCAGTTGCTGCTCAGAAGTGCCATCTGCACAGAGAAAAACACATGCTCCAGTGTTAGTGGGGTTCAGTAACGCCAGCTGCTCCCCTGCTGTGTCCGGCAATATCTCCTGCTCCCTCCACATTCAAACTACATCAGATTTTACACTTGCTCCAAGTAGGCCTCAGCCTACTCCATGATTGACCCTGGGCTCCAACACTGCCAGTTGATGCTCGGAAGTGCCATCTGCACAGAGAAAAACACATGCTCCAGTGTTAGTGGGGTTCAGTAACGCCAGCTGCTCCCCTGCTGTGTGTCCGGCAGTGTCTACTGCTGCCTCCACATTCACACTACTACTGATTTCAAACGTGCTCCATGTAGGCCTCTGGCTCCACTCTGTCTCTAGTATTTACCCTGGCCTCCAACACCGGCAGTTGCTGCTCAGAAGTGCCGTCTACACAATCAACACTTGTTCCTGTGTTACTGGGGTTCAATAACGTCAGCTGATCCCCTGATGTGTGTCCGGAAAAGTCTCCTGCTCTGTCCACATTCCCACTACTAGCAGTGGGAATGTGGACAGAGCAGGAGACATTGCCGGACACACATCAGGGGATCAGCTGACGTTATTGAACCCCAGTAACACAGGAACAAGTGTTGATTGTGTAGACGGCACTTCTGAGCAGCAACTGGCGGTGTTGGAAGCCAGGGTAAATACTAGAGACAGAGTGGAGCCAGAGGCCTAATTGGAGCATGTTTGAAATCAGTAGTAGTCTACAACAGATATTAAACTTGATGAAATTAGGCCTCAGCCTACACCCTGATTGACCCTGGTGTTGTGAGCTCATTTTCTCGTTCACCTTTGATGTCCGATGAACTCCCTCTGCTGGTGAAAGGAGGTGGTGAAACTGATTTGGATGGGAGAAACCTGTCATCTGAACAGGTGGAGTGCGATTGGACATCCGGAATCTCTGAGTGGTTATAAGGCTGCCGACGCCCTGTAAGGTTGCTGGTGATTTCTCTGCTCTGAGCTCTGGACTCCAGTTCAGTTCCTGTCTTCTGAAAGCTAAGTTTTGCTCTGTTATTGTTCCATGAGATTTTGTCTGATTTGCTTAGTTTTGTGTTCAGCCAGCCCCGGTTGGGGCTTTGCTGAATTTCCATTTTGTCCCTGATCGGTTAAATCTCTTTTGCTCGGTCTTCAGAATATATCGGAGTGCTGATATAGGGATTTTAAAGTCTAGTGACTTCAGGGCCGTTTTTCTTATCAGACGTGTTGGGACATTTTTTGTAGGGTTTTTGCGAATTGCAGCTAGCATCTTTTCTGTCCTTTCCTATCTAGTTAGTTGGGCCCCATCGTTTGCTCTGCCTGTCTTTCTGTCTGTGTTTGTGTTTTCATCTGTTTTCACCGACAATACATGTTGGGGGCTGTCTATTGCTTTGGGGTCTGCTCTGGGGCAGTTTAGATTTCCCCTTTCTTTCTTTAGGCTTATTTAGCTCTCCGGCTGTGACGAGGTGTCTAGGATCACCGTAGGAACACTCCACGGCTACTGTTAGTTGTGTAAATAGGATCAGGGGTCTGCAATCCGTTAGCTACCAACCTCTCCGGTTTTCTGGACTTAGCTTGCATTTATGTTTTTTCCTCCTCCGGTGACTCATTCATAACACCCTGGGCTCCAACATCGCCAGTTGCTGCTCAGAAGTGCTGTATGCACAGTCAACATATGCTTCAGTGTTATTGGGGTTCAGAAATGTCATCTGATCACCAGCTGTGTGTCCGGCAATTTCTCCTGCTCTGTTGACACTCGCACAACTACAGATTTTAAACTTGCTCTAATTAGTCCTCTGTCTCCACTCTGTTTGTAGCATTTTCCCTGGGTTCCAGCACTGCCAGCTGTTTCCCGACATTGTCTTTGGCACAGGTACTCCCTCCTGCCCAGCCTGGTTCCAGCACGCCTGCTGTTTCCGGGTAGTGTCAATGTCACTTTGCCACCATTACGTTGTCCTGTCGTGTTGCGGTCGGGTTAGCCGAGTCTTTGGTGCCTGCAGTTTATGGGCTTCCTATGTGGGCTGCGGGATCTGGCAACAAAGGCTGATTCCGCAGTGCCAATAGGACAAGCACCCCATGTAGGACTGTGGGTTTCGGTAACTGCGGCCGGCTCGCGGCCTTGCAACTTTGTTTTTCATGGGTACCTTCTGCTACCCATCCAGGTTCCAGCACCGTCGGCTGGTTCTCAGCAGTGCCTTTGGCTGAGGTGCCTCCTTCTCGGTATCCGAGTTCCAGCAACGTCTGCTGGTCCTTGGTAGTGCTTTCTAGCACAGGTACCTCCTGCTTAGTAACCGGTTTCCTGCACAGTCAGCTGGTCCTCGGTAGTGCCATTGGCTCTTGTTCCTTCTGCTGCCCCTCTGGGTTCCAGCACAGTCAGCTGGTCCTCGCTTGTTCCATTGGCTCTTGCAGCTTCTGCTACCCATCCGGGTTCCAGCACCGTCAGCTGGTTCTTGGCAGTGCCTTTGGCTTAGGTGCCTCCTTCTCGGTATCCGAGTTCCAACAACGTCTGCTGGTCCTTGGTAGTGCTTTCAAGCACAGGTACCTCCTGCTTAGTGTTACCTCCTCCGACGCCTCGCGCCGCCCCCTGTCTGGCTTTAGAGGGTCACGGCGCATCAGAGGCCCGCGCATGCGCGCTCGCCCTTCCCCGGCCGCTGGGCATCCTGGGAGCACGTGACCCGGTGGCTCCGCCCCATCATGGCGGCGCCCACCGGGTATTTCTGCTTGGCGTCTTGGAAGGTAAGACGCCTGTTTGTCTTTGTCCGTGGCGCTTGCAGTCCCTGCGCAGCGTCACCCCCGGCTCTCAGGTCCCTGCGCACCTCCGGTGCTGCGCTCTGCCCTCTGCCCTGTCCGGTTTCTCCCTGCTATTTGTTCCTTCTCCGTTCTCCCATCCTACCTTCCTCTCCTGGTTCCCTGTTTGCCATCCTGTATTCTCCTGTGCCTGCTTCCCGCCTGTACCGCTGCCTCTGTACTTGTCTGTCTCCTGCGTATTGTGCTTCTTCCCCCTATCTTGTTCTCTGCCAGAACCCTTAGGTCCAGTGTCTCCTAATCCCCTTGTGTCCTTCTTCCATTCCAGCTATTTGCCTCGGCTCCGTCCTGTTCCTTCCCGGTTCCACAGCCTGATTCCTCCTGCCTTGTGTCTACTCAATCCCTCGTATACCCTCCCACGCTCTGATCTGCTCTCCTGTATACCCCCCAGGTCGTCCCTTTTGGTTCCGGCTGTCGTGGTTCCATCTCCCTTGGGCCTGCCCCTAACACTCCCTGTATAGGGGGTGGTCATCACCTGGTCCGCTCGCCCTTGGGGGCTCTGGAGCCACGACCCAGAGGGTCCGCTCTCGGGTTTTTACCTAGAACCCTAACACTTAGTAACCGGGTTCCAGTACCATCAGCTGGTCCTCAGTATTGCCATTGGCTCTTGTTCCTTCTGCTACCCATCCAGGTTCCAGTACCGTCAGCTGGTACTCGGCAGTTCCTCAGCCTTCTTGTACCTTCTGCTACATTTCCAAGTTAAAGCTTTTGGAAATGGTTTTTGGTTATCACTCTGGATCTCCCTGACGACGACCCTGAAGACCACCCCGAAGAAGACGACGACCGCGAAAACGATGGCCCTGAAGACGACCCGGAAGGTCACCCCGAAGAAGACCAAAAAGATGACCCTGAAGAAGATGACCAAGAGGACAAAGAACATGAAGACAACCACCAAGAAGCAGAAGACCGAAAAGCAGAAGAACAAAATGCAGAAGAACATTAAGCATAAGACTAAAAATCAGAGCAAAAGATATTATCTAAATTATAAGCAGAAGAAGACTAAGCAGTGTATGGGGGTGAGTCCGTTCCTCCTCGTGGTACCCCTGGAAAATGCCTGCTGCTGCAGGCCAAACTGAACGCGGACAAATCCTGTTGTAAATCTTTTGTGACAGGCAGAACGGAAGGTGTAATAATCAAACTTTTATAGATAACAACTACACAAAGAAGAACATGATGAAGATGAAGAATAGGAAGAAGATGAAGAAGTAGAATATAAAGAAGAATATGAAGAATGTAAAAAAGAATAATAGAAAGAAGGTGAAGAAGAATATGAATAAGGTGAAGAAGTTGATGAAAAAGATGCTGCTGCTGAGGAACATGAAGGAGAAAGTGTGGGAGAAGTAAAAAAAGAAGGTGAAGAGCATGGAAGTAGTGAAACATACATATCTGACAAAATATAAAAAAGGTTAACATAGTCAATATCTTTAACTCCGAACGTCTTTAAAAAAAAAAAAAAATTATTCCTGCTATTCCATTTGATTGGGCTAAACCTCTATGCCTTTATTGTCTCCTCCACCTCCCCCAATACATTCTACATTATTATTAGTAGTTTTTCTTCATGTAGAATTAACCTACAAGGAAAGAAAAGGTTTATTTTAATTCCGATATTTCTGTCCCATTGACTTGCATTGGTTTCCGGTATCGGAATCGGCGATATCCAATACTTTTTGGGTGTCGGTCCAATCCAATCCGATACGATATTTCACGATATCGGATGGTATCGCTCAACACTAGTCATGATCCCAGTGCAGGTTTTTGAGCTGCACGTCAGGGGTTAATGTCTGGAGCTCAGTGTAGGTTTTGACCTGCACACCTGGGGTTAATGATTGTGGCCTCTTTCTGGTTCTGGGAGAGCTTCTTAAACCCCTGGGAAGCTCCAATCCCTGCCAGTTATACTTTTGCCTTTGGCCGAGTGTGTTGACCTCTGTGTGCCTGTTCGCTGTTATAGCTTGTTTATATGGTTCTGACCCGGTTTTGTTTCCCGTTGTGAGTTTGCCTGTTGATTCTGTACTGTGCCATCCTCTCTGTGTATGACTCATTGCCTGTGATCTGACTACTCTCTGCTCGCCCCTCTTGTACCTTGCAGCTATCTCTGTGTGTGACTCATTGGCTACATCCTGACTATTCTCCCTGTCTATGCTCCTTGGTAACTTTGTCTCGCAGTTACCCTGCTAGGAGTTCTCTTGCAGCTCCTAGCTCTCTGGAGTTTAGGCCACGCCCCTAGCAGTCACGTGCTTCAGGTCCTGCGGCTCTGAAGTACGCATCTACTCAGCTGCTGCCCGATCCACAGGTATCTTTGAGCACAGTTCGCTTTACTCAGGACACGCGCACTGGCTCATTGAGCAAGTTCAGTGCGGTGTTTCTGACATTATAACTGGCCTGCTATTTTTTTTTTCTTTCCTCACTTCTGCAGCATGGACCCAATGTGTGCTTTATCTGAGCAGGTGAAATGCTTGACTCAGTCACTGCAGAAGCTTAGTTTGGAACACCAAGCTCTAGCCCAGTCCCAACGGCGGGTTGAGGACTCAGTTCAGGGGGTACTTTCCGCATGCTTCCAGCAGGTGGGGAATGGAGATGTCATTTTAGTCACACTCGAATAACCGGTTAAATTGCCAGATACGTTTTCTGGTAACAAAGATGATTTCAGAGCATTTAAGGAGGGCTGTAAGCTCTTTTTCTCTTTGAGACCCCACTCCTCTGGGGATGAGAAACAGAGGGTGAGGGTGGTTATGTCCCTGCTTAGGGGGTCCCCACAAGCCTGGGCATTTTTGCTTTCCTCTTCTGCCCCTGAGAGAATGTCTGTGGATGTGTTTTTTGAAGCCTTAGGGCTTATTTATGATGAGCCTGATAGAGTGAGTTTGGCTGAGGACAAGGTGATGAGTGTCTGTCAGGGGGAGCACTCGGCCGAATGGTTCTGTGCTGAATTCAGACGTTGGGCAGCCGAGATTTCCTGGAGTGATGCTGCCCTTCGGGGGCTGTTCCGTAGAGGCCTGTGTGAACGTCTGAAGGATGCTTTGGCACTCCATCCTCCGCCTGACTCCCTGGAGGATGCCATGACCCAAGCGGTTCGCATGGATCGCAGACTGCGGGCTAGAGGCGTTATGCAACGGGAAACACCATTATTCTTCAGTGGAGATGAGACCCGGACTCTTCCTGTGGCTATGGAGGTGAGCGCTGTCACCTGTGAGGAAAAGGAAAGAAGACGCCACCGGGAGAAGCAGTTGTGCTTCTATTGTGGGGAATCTGGACACTGGAAGAAGGACTGCCCCTCCTGTCCGTCATCCTCCAAGATGGCGGGAAACGACTAGGTCTGGGTAGTAGTCGAGGAGGCTACCCAGACCTTCAGGTACAATTTTCCTCACGTGCAAAATTGGTGCTGCAGGTGGAACTGGAACTTGGCAATGGTCCGGTTCAGACTACTGCTTTAGTTGACTGTGGTTCTGCTGTGAACCTGATTGATACCAAAGTTATGACTCTTAATAAGATAGGGACAGTCAGGCTTCAGGATCCTGTTAAACTGGTGGCAATTGACTCGTTCCTTCTTACCCAGGACGGTATCTGTTGCAGGTCTGAACTTTTTTCTCTAAAAGTGGGTTCCACTCATGTGGAAAAACAAAGTTGTCTTGTGCTAGATAAGTTGCCTGCAGGACTGGTACTGGGGATGCCTTGGCTTCAATGCCATAATCCTACCATTGATTGGGTTACAGGGGAGATAACTCAATGGGGATGTAAGGATAAATGTGGTAACCTGGGACATCTTAACGCTGTTAAATCCATATCTGTGTTGTCTGTTGGTCTGGAAGGTATTCCGGAGTACCTGAAGGATTTTGAAGACGTTTTTTCCGAAAGTGAAGCTGAGGCGCTGCCACCACATAGACCCTACGATTGTGCCATTTATTTAGTACCCGGAGCCAAGTTACCTAAGGCTCGATTGTTCAATTTGTCTGGGCCTGAGCGCCAAGCCGTGAAGGAGTACATAGCTGAGAGTCTCCACAAAGGGCATATCAGGCCTTCTGTGTCACCTGTGGCAGCAGGATTCTTCTTTGTGAAGAAGGAAGATGGTGGTTTGCAGCCGTGCCTCGACTTTCGGGAACTGAACAAGATAACGGTTAGGAACACTTACCCGCTTCCCCTCATCCCAGACTTATGTAACCAGTTAGCTGGGGCCCATTGGTTCTCCAAGTTAGATCTGCAGGGGGCCTACAATCTGATAAGGGTTCGGAAAGGGGACGAGTGGAAAACTGCATTCCTCACATCAGAAGGACTCTTTGAGAACCTGGTAATGCCATTTGGGTTAACTAATGCACCCGCTATTTTCCAGAATTTCATCAATGTTGTGTTTTCTGACCTGATAGACCATTTTGTTATTATTTATTTGGATGACATTTTGGTGTATTCCCCGGACAGCCAATCTCACTTGCAACATCTACAGACAGTTCTCCAGAGACTCAGGGAGAACCGATTGTTCGCTAAATTGGAAAAATGTTCGTTTTTTTGTACAGGAACTGTCTTTTTTGGGGTTGATTGTGTCCTGTGAGGGTTTTCGTATGGATCCTAAGAAGGTGCTGGCGATCGCTGACTGGGTTCAGCCTCGAGATCTCAAGGGGCTCCAGCGCTTCTTAGGATTTTCGAACTATTATCGAAGATTCATTAAAAGTTTCTCACAAGTGGTTAAACCACTCACGCATCTTACCCAGAAGGGGGATGATGTAAAAAATTGGTCTGTACTCGCTAAGGAGTCCTTCTCAGCGATTAAGAAATGTTTAATGTCTGCCCAGGTGTTGGTACATCCAGACCCGTCCAAACCATTCATTGTGGAGGTGGATGCTTCTGAAGTGGGGGTGGGGGCTGTGCTGTCCCAGGGTCCGGCCACCCTTACCAGTCTCAAACCCTGTGCCTTCTTCTCCAAGAAGTTCTCTTCAGTCAAGAAAAACTATGATGTAGGCAATAGAGAACTTCTTGCGGTCAAGCTGGCGTTTGAGGAATGGAGGCACTTTTTGGAAGGGGCGGCTCACCCTATCATGGTTGTCATGGATCACAAAAATTTGGCATACCTTGTATCTGCTAAGAGGCCTACTCCTAGACAAGCCCGTTGGTCACTTTTTTTTTTTTTTTTCACGATTTCAGTTCTCCATTACTTTTCGACTGGGGTCCAAAAATGTTAAAACGGATGCCCTGTCCAGGAGTTTTGACCCAGTGTCTCCCCCTGAGCCGCCGTCCTCCATTCTTCCCCAGGGGTGGTAGTGGCGGGGGTATCAACTCAACTTAGTTGGAACAAGAAATTCTAAGGGCTCCGGCAACCAGGCCAGGGGATAAACGGTTTGTTCCAGATTCATTGCGGCCTAGACTTCTACAGGAGTTTCATGAGTCTAGGCTGAGTGCTCATCCAGGTATCACGGCCACTAGAGAGGTAGTAGCCAGGGGTTTTTGGTGGCCTTCATTAAGGTCCAATGTCAAGGAATTTTTCTGCTTGTGGCGTGTGTGCCCGTTCCAAAAGCTCGCATAACCGGCCGGCTGGGGAACTCCATACCTTTACCGGTTCCTGATAGGCCATGGACTCATCTTTCCATGGATTTTATTACCGGCCTTCCACCTTCCAGGGGCAATACCGTGATCTGGGTGGTGGATAGGTTTTCTAAACCGGCCCATTTCATTCCCTTGGCATCATTACCCTCAGCAGAAACATTATCAAGGTTGTTTGTGCAGCATGTGGTCCGATTGCATGGGGTACCCCTGAATGCTGTGTCTGACAAAGGTGTGCAGTTTGTGGCCAAATTTTGGAGGGCATTCTGCATGAAATTGGGCATCTCACTCTCCTTCTCGTCGGCATATCACCTGGAGAGTAATGGTCAGACAGAACGCACCAATCAATCCCTGGAACAAATTCTCAGGTGTCTGACCTCCGCCAGACAGGAGGATTGTGGTGATGCGTTACCATTGGCGGAATTCGCTTTTAACAACCGGGTGAGTCAGTCCACCAACATGTCCCCATTCCTGATTAACTATGGGTTTAATCCGCATTTTGGGGAGTTTTCACGGGTGGATTCTGGTTGTCCAGGGGAAGAGGGGTCCATTCAACGGATAAAAAACCTCTGGGCTGAAGTCCAGCGTAATATCTCTCGGGCCCAGGGGAGGTACAAATATTTTGCTGACAAAGAGAGCCTCGGATGACATGTTTCAGGTGGGAGAGAAGGTTTGGCTTTACACACGTAACATCAACTTAAAGGTACCATCAGCTAAGTTGGGACCAAAGTTCATTGGTCCGTACGAGATTATGGAGATAGTCAACCCAGTGGCATATAGGTTGCGTCTCCCCGCCACCTTAAAAATATCCAATGTGTTCCATAAATCTCTGTTGAAATCCGTAGGGTCTTTCAAAGAGGACTCCGAGCCTGTTGTTCCTCCAGTGCTGGTGGAGGGTCAATTGGAGTATGAGGTCGGACATATTGTGGACTCTCGGCGGGTGCGCCGCTCTTTGCAGTACCTGGTCCACTGGAAGGGATATGGACCAGAGGAGCGCTCATGGGTCCCTGCTCGCTCTGTACATGCAGATCGCCTCATTCGGGCTTTCCATGCCAAGTACCCGGGAAGCCTGGGGGTCCAGAGGCCCCCCGTTGAGAGAGGGGTACTGTCATGAACCCAGTGCAGGTTTTTGAGCTGCACGTCAGGGGTTAATGTCTGGAGCTCAGTGTAGGTTTTGACCTGCACACCTGGGGTTAATGATTGTGGCCTCTTTCTGGTTCTGGGAGAGCTTCTTAAACCCCTGGGAAGCTCCAATCCCTGCCAGTTATACTTTTGCCTTTGGCCGAGTGTGCTGATCTCTGTGTGCCTGTGCCTGCTCGTTGTTATAGCTTGTTTATATGGTTCTGACCCGGTTCTGTTTCCCGTTGTGAGTTTGCCTTTTGATTCTGTACTGTGCTATCGTCTCTGTGTATGACTCATTGCCTGTGATCTGACTACTCTGCTTGCCCCTCTTGTACCTTGCAGCTATCTCTGTGTATGACTCATTGGCTACATCCTGACTATTCTCCCTGTCTATGCCCCTTGGTAACTTTGTCTCGCAGTTACCCTGCTAGGAGTTCTCTTGCAGTTCCTAGCTCTCTGGAGTTTAGGCCACGCCCCTAGCAGCCACATGCTTCAGGTCCTGCGGCTCTGAAGTACGCATCTACTCGGCTGCTGCCCGCTCCACAGGTATCTTTGAGCACCGTTCGCTTTACTCAGGACACGTGCACTGGCTCAGTGAGCAAGTTCAGTGCGGTGTTTCTGACGGTTAGGGTTAGACTAAAATTAGAGCTAAGGTTAAGCTAAAGTTAGGAATAGGGTTGGGGCTAAAGCTTGGGTTAGGATTGAGGCTAAAATTAGGGTTAGATTTGGGATTAGGGTTAGGGGTGTGTTGGTGATAGGTTTGTGGTTGGGGTTATTGTTAGGGTTGAGATTAGGGTTATAGGTATGTTGGGGTTAGGGTTGGAATTAGAATTGTGGGTTTCCACTGTTTAGGCATATTAGGGGCTCTGCAAACGCAACATGACGCCCGCAGATCATTCCATCAAAGTCTACATTCCAAAACCGAGCTCCTTCCCTTCCGAGCTCTGCCATGCGCCCAAACAGTGGTTCCCCCACATATGGGGTACCAGCATACTCGGGACGAATTGGATAACAACTTTTTGGGTCCAATTTCTCCTGTTATCCTTGAGAAAATAAAAATTTGGGGGCTAAAAGATGATTTTTGTGAAAAAAAAAAATGATTTTTTTTATTTTCACGGCTCTACATTATAAACTTTAGTGAAACACTTGGGGGTTCAAAGTGCTCACCACACATCTAGATAAGTTCCTTGGGGGGGTCTAGTTTCCAAAATGGTGTCACTTGTGGGAGGTTTCTACTGTTTAGGCACATTAGGGGCTTGCAAATTCAACATGACGCCCGCAGACCATTCCATCAAAGTCTGCATTCCAGAATGTCACTATTTCCCTTCCGAGCCCCACCATGTGCCCAAACAGTAGTTTTCTCCCACATATGGGATACCAGCGTACTCAGGACAAATTGGACAACAACTTTTGGGGTCCAATTTCTCCTGTTATCCTTGTGCAAATAAAAAATTGGGGGCTTAAAGATAATTTTTGTGGAAAAAAAGATATTTTTTATTTTCACGGCTCTACATTGTAAAGTTTAGGGAAACACTTGGGGGTTCAAAGTGCTCAGCACACACCTAGATAAGTTCCTTGGTGGTCTATTTTCCAAAATGGTATAACTTTTGGGGTTTCCACTGTTTAGGCACATTAGGGGCTCTCCAAAAGCGACATGGCGTCCGATCTCAAATCCAGCCAATTCTGTATTGAAACAGTCAAACGGTGCTCCTTCCTTTCTGAGCTCTGCCGTGTGCCCAAACAGTGGTTTACCCCCACATACAGGGTATCTGCGTATTCGGGAGAAATTTCACAAAAAAAATTTATGGTTCGTTTTCTCTTTTTACACTTGTGAAAGTAAAAAAAAATGGTTCTGAAGTTAAATGTTTGTTTTTTTCCTTCCACATTCCATTCATTCATTCATGTGAAGCACCTGAAGGGTTAATAAACTTCTTGAATGTGGTTTTGAGTACCTTGAGGGGTGCAGTTTTTAGAATGGTGTCACTTTTGGGGTTTTTTTGTCATATCCCCCCCCCCCAACTCACTTCAAATGTGAGGTGGTCCCTAAAAAAAAATGGTTTTGTAAATTTTGTTGTAAAAATAAGAAATCGCTGGTCAACTTTTAACCTTTATAACAATAAAAAAAAATTTGTTTCCAAAATTGTGCAGATTGAAAGTAGACATGTGGGATATGTTATTTATTAACTACTTTGTGTGATATGACTCTCTGATTTAAGAACATAAAAATTAAAAGTTTGAAAATTGCAACATTTTCAAAATTTTCACCAAATTTCTATTTTTTTTTAACAAATAAATGCAAGTCATGTCAAAGAAATTTTAGCACTATCATGAAGTACAATATGTCACGAGAAAGCAGTGTCAGAATCACCAGGATCCGTTGAAGCGTTCTAGAGTTATGACCTCATAAAGTGACACTGGTCAGAATTGAAAAAATTGTCCCCGTCACGAAGGCAAAAACAGGCTCTGGTGTGAAAGGGTTAACTATGATTATTTTACAGACATTTTAAAGCACCAAAGTTTGTGTCCTCATTGACTTCTATTGGATTTGGCGTCAAGTTCAGACCCGAGCCGAACTTTTTACTGTATATTTGTCAAACCCGGACATTGACGGGTTTGCTAATCACTGTACCGGATGAGTTCTAGTCCTTTTAACAAACTTAATGTTTATATATTGGTGAAGTATATTGCAATCAAGTTGAATATAACTATTCTGATTACCATATTTACTTTTCTGTCAAGACAATCTTGTAGAACAGTTGCCACAGGGATTGATGTACCCTAATGAAAGACTAAAGACTGCAGTGTGTTACTTGTATGGAAAGCTTTACTCTTCAACTGCTGCAACATTAAAACTTGCTGATCATTTCATTAATAAACTTTGTGAACTTTTTCTCGCTACACTGGAAAATGCACAGACAAAAGAATTGAAGATCAACTGTATGGGTAAGTGTACTACATCCATTCCAAAAAGCTTTATTTACAAGCCTTACAATGCAAAAGAAAATACTAAATTACATATATAGTTAAATAGGTTAAAAAAAGACCTAGGTCTATCAAGTTCAACCTTTCTCCACCAATTGTACATTTTGTCACTAATTACTGTATATACTCGAGTATAAGCCAAGTTTTTCAGCACATTTTTTGTGCTTAAAATGCCCCCCTCGGCTTTTACTCTAGTCATTGTCTCAGAAGATGGAGGGGGAGTGGCAGCAGTGGAGCAGCGGGTCACAGAGGCAGGAGCCGGCTGCTGTGGCTACAGCCTGTGCCTGCTGCTAAAGAGTAATGAATATTCGCTGTGATAGCGTGCACAGTGTCAACTGCGGCCGCCGACTTCCAGCAGCAGCCAGGCGATAGGCACGGTATACCTGATATGCATACCCCCTAATCCCTATCCTGGTATGCATGGCCACCTCATCCCCATCCTGGTATGCATGGCCACCTCATCCCCATCCTGGTATGCATGGCACCCTCATCCCCATCCTGGTATGCATGGACCCCTCTCCCACCTCCTGGTAGGCATAGACCCCTCATCACCATCCTGGTATGCATGGCCCCCTCATCCCTATCCTGGCATGCACGGCTCCACTCTTCGCTATCCTGGTAGGCATGGCACCCTCATCCCTATCCTGGTAGGCATGGCACCCTCATCCCTATCCTGGTAGGCATGGCCTCCTCATCCCTATCCTGGTATGCAGGGTCCCTGCATCCCTATCCTGGTATGCAGGGTCCCCTCATCCCTATCCTGGAATTCAAGGTCTCCTCATCCCTATAATTGTATGCATGGCTCCCTCGTCCCTACCCTGACATTCAGGGCCCCATCTCTGTCCATGTATGCATGGCCCCATCCTTATTCTGGTTTGATTGGCCCCCATCCCCATCCTGGCATTATTGGCCCCCATCCCCATCCTGGTATGCATGGCCCACATCAGAGAACATAAAAAAAATTACCATTATATTTACCTTCCTGCACTCCCTCGCAGCATCTTGTTCAGATGCCAGCAGCTGACTTATGCTTCAAACATTCACACGCTTTCCTGTTGTGAGTTCATTTTCCCCTTCACTACTGAGGCCTGAGGAACTCCCTCTTCTGGTGAAGAAAGGTAGTGAGCCTGATTGTCAAACACCTGGGGCTGATGATGATGACTGGATATAAGGCTGCCGACGCCCTTCTGGCCTGCGGGTGATTTCTCTGTGGACTTCTAGGAAACCAGTCTGATTCCTGCTCATCTAAAGCTAAGATTTCTGCTTTGCCTTTTGCATTAGTGTTTTGTTTTCCTTGCTTTTCTGGATTCTGCCATTCCCTGCTGGGGTGAGCTGAATCTCCTTTTGCCTGTTGCTCTGTCTTCAGAATATTCCTGAGTACTGACATAGCTTTTTTTGAAGCCTAGCGTCTTCAGGGCCTTTTTTACTGTCAGTTGGTTGGCTCTTATTTTCATAGGGTTTTTCACAGATTGCAGACAGCAGCCTTCCTGTCCTTTCCTATCTAAGCTAGCGTGGGCCCCATCTTTGCTCAGTCTATCTTTCTGTCTGTGTTTTGTTCTTTCTTCTTGCTTCACCGTCATTATATGTGGGGGGCTGCCTTTTTCTTTGGGGTCTGCTATGGGGCAGTTTAGATTTCCCTTTCTGTCTTTAGGCTATGTAGTCCTCCGGCTGTGATCGAGGGGCCTAGGGCATCGTAGGAGCCCCCCACGGCTACTGCTAGTTGTGTTGATAGGTTCAGGGGTCTGCAATCCGATAGCTGCCAACTTCTCTGGTTTTCTGGACTTAGCTAGCATTTCTATTTTTGCCTCCTACGGTGACTCAATCATAACACTTTCCCTTAAACCATATCCCTGTATTTCGCACCATCCATCTTCCACATGACTCAGACTATTTTCTCTGTCCCTGCTGCAGAAAAACATCCCCACTGCATGATGCCGTTACCCTCATCGTTCACTGTCGGGATGATATTCTTTAGGTTATGAACTGTGTTGGTTTGGCTCTAGACAAAGCATTTACCTTGGTGCCCAAAATGTTCAATTTTGGTCTCATCTGACCACAGCACCTTCCTCTTTAGATATGGGGAAGCTCCCACAGGTCTTTTGGCAAACTTAAACTTGGCAGGTTTGTTGTGGTATTGTAAGGGGGTGAGATATAATGTCCATCTTGCCTCCGTTCCTCTTATTGCCTTTGAGTGTTAATGTTTGCATATTACTAAATATTGATAATGTATATGTTGAATGCTTGCAGTACTGCTACATTTAAAGATGTATTACTGCTCACTCTACTGGTACTGCCACATGCATACATGTGTTACCATACTCTGTAGGATTAGGTATATGGTGTTTGTGTTCCTTTAATGTAAAATAAAAATGTGTGGTCATGTTCTTTACTCTATGTAATGTAATAATGTTTATTATGGCTCATGGACAGTTTAGGGTAAGTAAGTGCATCCTTTTTGGGGGACATTAGAGGAGGGCATTTTTAGTATATAGTTCTTATACATAGGTTATGTGTAGTTCTATTGTGGGCCACTAGATGGGGGCTGTTATGAATGGGTCACCGAGGAGAAAAAGGCAAAAAAAAAAAGCCACAGAAAACCAGAGTGGTTGGTAACTATGCAGATTGCAGATCCCTAATCTTACCACACAACGAGCCTTGGAGTGTGCCTACGATGTTCCTAGACACCTCGTCTCGGCCGGAGGACTACATAAGCCTAAAGCAAGAAAAGGGAAAACTAACTGCCTCAGAGCAGACCCCAAAGGAATAGATAGCCCCCACACATGTATTGACGGTGAAACAAGATGAAGGCACAAACACTGGCAGGAAAATAGGCTGAGCAAATGATGGGGCCCAAACTAACTAGACAGGAAAGGAAACACACTGTCTGCAACCTGCAAAAAACCCTACAAAAATAATGTCCAACACTTCTTATAGCAAAATTAACCCTGAAGTCACTAGACTTCTCCCACTATATCAGCACTCTGAAATATTCTGAGACAGAGCAAAAAGAGACCGAACTAGTAAGGGACAAAAAGCCAATTGGCAAAATACTGATAAATAAGAGTGGAAATTCAGCTCAGCCCCCAGCCGGGGATGGCAGACCACACAAACAACTGAATAGACCAACAAAATCAAGTGTGAACATTAGCAGAAAAACTTAGCTTTAGATGACTGGAACAGAGCTGAAAACCAAGAGCTGACAAGCCAGAAGGAATCACCAGCAACTGAATAGGGCGTCGGCTGTCTTAAATCCAATCTGAGAATCCTGAGATCCAATCGTCATCCTCACTCTCAGGTGGCAGATCTCCACCGATCAAACCAGCCGCACCACCTCCCGACACCACCAGAGGGAGTCCAGAAGGGGAACCAGAGAATAAACTCACAACAGGGGGCATATTAGTGGGCCTTGTAAGTATAGCTGATAGGATGGTTATAGAGGGTTAATGGTAGGAGGGGCTGCCGGGTGGTAAGAGGGAAGTTTTTAGAAAGTTAAGTCAGACGGGACCAGGGTGCCCTAGTGTCCACATGGGCTATAGGCCCGGACAGCTTGGTAGCCACGCAATGTTCAAGCGCTACAACCCACGTTACCCTCGGCCACTGTGTGTCATAGCAGTGGGCCAGTGCAAGAAAGGAAATATGTGGCGACTTATCGCCTGGGCAGATGCTTTTAGGGCAGGAGTTGATCGGACTGAGGAAATTAAGGAAGTTGGAGCTTCGATGAGATTGGTACAGACGGGCCGGATGCTTTACCAGAGGCAAACAAACCTTTTGACTGATGATTGAGTCTGAGGCGAAGCAGGCAGAAGGAATTGACATCATGGCGAGGTCAGGCCAGGAAGGAACTGGGGAGCAGTCTAGGACGGTTCGGTCTGGGCGTGTACTGCACAGAAGCGACAGCCAGAAAGGAAAAGATGAGGAAACAAGTAAATGTCACGATGTACCAACTGTGGTTGTAACGTGTGAAACATTCAGTAAAGAAAATGTTAGAGTTAACTTGGACTGTGTCTCCATTGCTGGGGGTCGCCTGGAAGAGGGACCGTCGTCGCCTGGGAAGTGCCCAGAGTAAGCTAAATTTGGAGATGCAGGTTCGCTGAAGAGAAGAGTACAGTTTACTGTAGGGGAAGGATTGGACATATGGGTCGCCCCCGCGGCTCGCCCAGGGCAGTGGGGTACTCTGTACCGGGCCGGTGCACGGGGATGGTGTGTCACAGCAGTGGTGACCCGGTCCGTGGCCCTGGGCCCCAATATCAATGGCGGTGATGTTAAAGGTGTTAGAGTTTATTAGAATAGTTTGTGATGCCACCCGTGGTATTTGGCAAGTATGGTATTAGGCCAACGCTGCATACAGATCCGCTGGGACTGATGGTGTGGTGCAGCAGAGATGGTATAGCTCCCCACAGGTGGAGCTGTAGTCCCAGGTCAGTGTAGGCGCAATGGATGAGGAGAGGCGCAGGATGGTATAGGTGATGTAGCGGTGCGGGAATAACTGGAGGACACCAGAGTATGCGGTTCCAAAGCTTTACTCACTGTTTGCAGTTCACACAACTGCCTGCCTCCATACTGTGTTCTCCAGGTCAGGGCTCCAGCCAACCTCCAGGCAGGATAGGATTCTCCCTTCCACACTCCGCCAACATGTACCTTACTCCTCCAATGCGCCTTTTAGGTGCGAAGCACTCCAGTACTTAGTTACCCTGGAGTGCCTCTCTCTAGGTGTTCCTAGTCTCTACTTGTATGACAGACAGCTGTAGCCTGCTTCGGGGAACTCTAGCTCCAGAGTCCCGGCTCTCTATCCGTTTCGCTGTTGTGTCCCAAGTCTATGGTGGGAGCAAGGCGTTAGCGGCTCACTGCTCCTCCGGTGTCTGTTGCCGGATATAAAGATCCAATCAACCTCGGGGACCGGGCCACAGCCTTTGCGCTTTCTGGACTGGAAGGGTTCTCTCTCTTTCTCAACCAGCTTCCCACCGTCCTTCTATTCTACTTCGTTCCGATCTGTTCTATCTCTCTGATGGAATCTGTAGTCTTCAGTCTACGTCTTTCTCCTTCTCTTCCTTTCCTGAGAAGCTCGTTCCACTAAGACCAGTCCTCAGCCTCTCCTGACTGACTGCCTTCCTCCGCCTTGAGCTCCTCTCAGGCTGACCTGCTGTCAGCCTGCTCTCTCTCTCTCAGACCCTCGTCTGGATTCCTTCTCTGGGTCTCCCCCCAGACTGACCTGAAATCCTACACTTTCCCTCTCTTTTGTATCATCACACTCCACCTGCCTCCCAGCACATCTCGTGTTACGAAGCAGGGCTCCACGAGGGGTGCTCTGCTAACCCCCAGCCTGAAGCTGTTAGGTGGCCCCACTGAACTATCCTGTGTGTGGAATGCAGGTGTGGAGCGTGGTCAGGAGTATCCCACCTTACCTGGATGGTGGGGCACTACACCTTAGTTGAAAGTGCAGTACCTCTGTGGCGACTGAAGCCTCAGGGGCGCCACACATAGATGTTGCAGTAATTTGGGTCACAACTACAGTCCTTTCCCTCACTTACAGTACCATGATCTTTCTCCATTTGATGACAATGGATTTCATGGTGCTCTGTGAGATCATCAGAGATTGTGATCTTTTTTTTTTTTTTTTTTTCTTTTTTTAATAACCCAACCCTGACTTGTACTTTTCAACAACTTTGTCCCTGACTTGTTTGGAGATCTTTTTGGTCTTCGTGGTGTTGTTTGGTTAGTGACCTCTTTATTAAAGGGAATCTGTCAGCTAAATTTGGCGCTGTATGTAAATGAGTTTGGTTCGGTCCGATGGGCGTTGTTTTGGCTCCTTCCCTCCTTGGCCGCTGTACGCAATATTTCAAGTAATTTCCGTAGTTGTCGTCCATATTACACACGTGCACATTGCAATCTCCAATCGTGCGTGCGCAGTGTGCTTTGCCCAACTGTGGGCAAAGCCGAAAAGCATTAGTGTGCATGCGCCGGTGAACTATGTCCCAGAAGTATTTTGCTGCCATTTCTGTGTTACGGGACATAGTTCACCAGCGAATGCGCATGCGCGATTGGAGATTGCAATGTGCACGCACATAATATGGACAACAACTTCAGAAATTACTTAAAATATTGCATACAGTGCCAAGGAGGGGTGGAGGGAAGGAGCCAAAACACTGCCCATCGGACCAATGTTCTGTGCCCTTGCCACCTGAAGGCGCTACTCTACTTCCTGAATCTGTCCTGCCTGATAGTGAAATTGATGGAGTGGTCGACTCTCCCTGACACAGTGGGGCTCCTCAGCCATATAGAGACAATAATCCCATGGATGTTCCACTACCGCCACGTGAGGACGGGACCCGACAAAAGCTTACTATGACTCCTGCAGCAAGTGTACCTCTGGACGATAGTCAAGCCTTGCCTGATAGCCAAGAGCTCCGGAGATCCCAGAGGTCTACTGCAGGGGTTCCACCAGTCCGATACGTAGAACAGTGTACCCTGTCTGTTTTTCTGACTTTGTTGCTGTGGCTCCCCTGAGGCTCAGTCGCCACAGAGGTACTGCACCTTCTCCTAAGGTGTAGTGCCCCACCATCTAGGTAAGTTGGGAACTCCTTTCCACACTACAACATCTGCATCCCACACACAGGATAGTTCAGTAGGTCCACCTAGCAGCTTCAGGCTGGGGGTAGCAGAGCACCCTTCGTGGAACCCTGCTTCGTAACGAGATGTGCTGGGAGGTGGGTGGAGTTAGTATAAAAGAGAGGGAAAGTTGAGAATTCTAGGTCAGTCTGACAGAAGGTCAGTCTGACAGAAGGTCAGTCTGGGGTGAGTCCCAGAGGAGTTCAGTTCTGAAGTTAGTTTTGAGTTCAGTTCAGTTTAGAAAGAGTGCTGCTGCTGCCTCAGTGATCTGAGCCAGCTGGCATGAGAAAGAAGAGAAGGAGAAAGACGTAGACCTGCAACCTAAGCTTCCATAAGAGAGAGAAGGAACAGTGCGGAATGAAGGAGTAGGAGAACAGAGAGGAGTTGTGGGTTGGAAGAGGAACCCTGCCTATAGGTTCTCAGCTCAAGGCCGGGGCCCGGTCCCCGCGGTTGTAAGTACACTTATGGTTCTGCAGCAGACACCGGTGGAGTAGTTGGCTGTAAATGCACTACTCCCATCAAAGACTTGGAACACAACAGCAACTGGATAGAGCCAGGACTTCTGAGAAGGGAGTCCCCGATAGAGGCTACAGCTGTCTATCATACAAGTGAGGTTCTAGGAACATCTGACAAGAGGAATTCCAGAGAACTACGGTACTGGAGTTCTTCACACTAAAAGGCGCAATAGAGGAGTCGTTCAGGAAAGGCACATGTTGGCAGAGTATTGGAGAGGAGAACCCTCACTTGCCCGGGAGGTTGATTGAGTCTCTACCCCGGAGGATGCGGCACAGAGGCAGGCACCAGTGGGTACCACAAACTGTGAGAAAAGCATTGAAACTACAAGCCCTGGTGTCCTCCATTCCTTCGTCACTAACACCTCCAGCCCCGCTACATCTGGGTAACAGCATCTATACCATTCTGCGCCTCTCCTCGTCTATTGCACCTACACTGCCCTGGGACTACAGCTCCACCTGTGGGGAGCTATACCATCTTTGCTGCACCACACCATCAGTCCCAGCAGATCTACATGCAGCGTTGGCTTACCATCTCCCTTGCCAAACACCATGGGTGACGTCATGAACTATTCAAATAAACTTTAACACCATTAACATCACCGCCATTGATATTGGGCGCCCAGGGCCACAGACCGGGTCACTGCTGCTGTGACACATTCCCCCTGACACCGGCCCAGTACCGGGTACCCCGCTGCCCTGGGTGTGAGGGCGACCCATTGCCTCCTCTATAGGTGCTGTTTCTGAATTGCGCGTTCCTTCATTACACTGTGACCTTGATGCTGTTATGGCTGAGGACGACCATCATTAAGTAGGGAGGCATGTAAAGGGGTGGTGCTGTTATGGACAGTAAGAAACATGCTGCAACTTTTTTTTTTTTTAATCAGATAAATTTTTATTAAGGAAAACAATTATAACATATATGACATCAAGCTATTTTTCACATATCATATATTTTTATGAACAAAACAAACTCCCTTCCCCCCTTTTTCCCCCTATCCCCCTCCTTCGAGACCCCCTCAGTGTCTTCCTCATTTCCCATCCGATATTCTTTCCCCAATCCATATACAATTGTATAGTATGAACATGATCTATAACATAATGCATCCTCCCCACAAATCTAATTCCATTCTATCCATGGCTGCCATATCTTTTGAAATACGTTGAATTTATTTCTCTTAGTATAAATACTTTTTTCCAATAAAATTATATGATCCGCTTGCGTAAGAAAGTCTCGTCTAGTCGGAGGCTCTTCTCTGACCAAGAACCGAGCTATTAATTTCCTTGCTATGAATAGCAATCTAGCAATCGCCAGTTTGACCATAGATACCGCTGCTAATTCTTCCACATAACCAATATACAGACCAAAGGGTCTCTGGGAATTACACACCTATATATCAATTCAATCCGATTCAATACTACTGTCCAGAAGGTAGACAATCTAGGGCAATGCCACAGCATTTGTAACATGTCTGCCCGTTCCTGCGAACATCGTGGACACTCAGAATCAGACCTCAAACCCATCCCGAACAGTCTATCGGGAGTTCTGTAAGCTCTATGAATCACGTATAATTGAGACATCCTCCCAGGTTCGCTCATAGAGATCTTAGGCTAGTTTCACACTTGCTTTTTTTTGCAGCGCGTTTTTCCCGCAAAAAAACGCATTGAAAAAACGCATACATAAGCATACAACTGCTGCGTTTTTTTCAAGCATTTTTATGAGCATGCATGAAAAAAACGCAGCGTTTTTATGCGTTTGTATGCGTTTTTAGCGCGTTTTTACCGCGTTTGCGTTTTTTCCAACATTTTTAGGTGGCCCCTCACACTACCCAAACCATGACTTTACTAACCCTGACCCTAACCCTAACCCTGACCCTAACCCTTAACCAAATCATACTTAACCCTAACCCAAACCCTAAACCCTAACTAACCCTAACCCTGACCCTAACCCTAACCCTAACCCTGACCCTAACCCTTAACAAAACCATACTTAACCCTAACCCTGACCCTAACCCTAACCCTGACCCTAACCCTTAACCAAACCATACTTAACCCTAATCCTGACCCTAACCCTAACCCTTAACAAAACCATACTTAACCCTAATCCTGACCCTAACCCTGACCCTAATCCTTAACAAAACCATACTTAACCCTAACCCTGACCCTAACCCTAACCCTGACCCTAACCCTAACCCTGACCCTAACCCTAACCCTGACCCTAACCCTTAACAAAACCATACTTAACCCTAATCCTGACCCTAACCCTGACCCTAATCCTTAACAAAACCATACTTAACCCTAATCCTGACCCTGACCCTAACCCTAACCCTGACCCTGACCCTAACCCTAACCCTGACCCTAACCCTTAACAAAACCATACTTAACCCTAATCCTGACCCTAACCATGACCCTAATCCTTAACAAAACCATACTTAACCCTAACCCTGACCCAAACCCTAACCCTGACCCTGACCATAACCCTAACCCTAAACCCCCTTAACTAACCCTAACTCTAACCCAAACCCCTAAATTCCATGGTTTAAAAAAAAAAAACGCATATGCAAAAAAACGCATACATGAGCATGCCAGTGCGCACATATGCGCATCCATAGGCTATAATGGCCATTTTTAGCGCAAAACGTGCGCATATGTGCGCATGCGCTTTTTTGCAGGGCCAAAAAATGCAACATGCTGCGTCTGGAAAATCCCAACGCACACCCCAAAAAAACGCAGCGCATGAAAATCGCATACATGCGCTTACCAGCGCGCAGGTATGCGCACCCATGTTAAATATAGGGGAAAAAACGCATGCGCAGGTGTGCGTTTTTTTCCAGCGCTAAAAAACGCAAATGTGAAACCAGCCTTAGGCACATATTCTAAAATAGATTCCCATCTATCATCATTTATCACTCCCAATTCAGCTTCCCATTTCACTCTAGACTTGATGGGATGTTTGACTAGAAAGGTGAATAATAAATCTCTATACACTTCTGAAATTTCCCCCCTTGTCCCGCTGTTCTCCAAAATGGAAACCAGCGTGATATCAATCTGGATCTCAATAAGTTTTCTCCGACATTGCGACTGATACGCATGCTGAATTCTTTTATAATGATATAAATTTAAATGTGATAACTGGAATTCTGTTTGTAACTCCACGAATGACTTAAGTCTCCCTTGACCCATTAACTGACCCATCCTAAATCCTGCCTCTATCCAGGGCCCAAATCCTTCCATTTGCTTAAATTCTTGTAAATTTATATTATCCCATATAGGAGAGTATTTGGTAAGGCCTGTGACACCCCTAACCTGTTTAACTTTTTCCCATACCTTATGAATTAGGAGAACAGTAGGAAACCGAGAACCCAGTTTTAAAAATTGCCCCCCTTCCAAACTCTCACCCAGAGGCCATTTTCCAATCAAATATCTCAAACTACTGGGTTATTGTCCCCTTCCTGTCTCCACCCCCCCATCCTCCAATATGCTGTCATTGTGCTGATAAAGAATATACCCAGGGGTTAGGGAGCGCTAAGCCTCCTTCCTCCTTTGGCCTCTGTAAAGTTTCTTGTTTAAACCTTGGGCTTCCCCCCCCCCCCCCATATTAGTTCGCCAAACAGCGATTTAATTTTGCGGAACCTACTCTGCGGGATCCAAATTGGAGAATTATGCAGTACATATAACAACTGTGGCATCACAATAATCTTTGAAAGTTTCACCCTTCCAATTACAGAAAGATGTAATTTATTCCACGCCGAAATTTTAGTACGTATTTTTTGTAACAGAGGGCTTAAATTAAGTTCTTTAAACCTCGTCAGAGGAAGGGCGATTTGTATCCCCAAATTTTTAAATTTCGAAATTACCTTCAATTTTGCTGACATTTCCACCTCCCCCGTACCCCTATCAACCTCATCAATGGGCATAATGCACGATTTGTCCCAATTGATTTTGAGTCCAGAAAATTCCCCGAATTCCTCAATTAAAGCCACCGCATTATCCAGATTCTCCCCTGAGTCCTCCAAAAATAACAAAATATCGTCGGCATGCAAAGACACCTTCTCCTCCTTCATTCCATAGACAAATCCTTTTATCTCTCGTGCATCCCTTATTTTAGCGGCCAGGGGCTCCACGGCTAAGGCAAACAGCAACGGAGACAATGGGCACCCCTGCCTCGTACCCCTATGTTATGAGAAACGATCAGATAATTTATTATTTACTCTAATTTTTGACGCTGGAGAGGAGTATAGCAACCCCACCCAAGATATAAACTTAGACCCGAACCCAAGGCCCAACAGAACTGACCACAAGTAATTCCATTCTACACAATCAAAGGCCTTATGGGCATCCAAAGACACTACTACTCTCCTTCCAGCATTTTCGGCTGAAATTTGCATATTTAAATATAGCCTCCTTAAATTGATTGCTGTAGATTTATTGGGCATAATTCCAGACTGATCTGGGTGGATTACTTTATCAATCAACTGGGTCAGTCTGTTGGCCAAGGCGTTCGCCAAAATCTTTATATCCGCCGTAAGGAGTGAGATTGGTCTGTAGGACTCCGAATTCAATGGATCCTTCTTAGCTTTAGGAATGACCACAACAATGGCCTCTCTCTCTCTCTCTCTCTAGGTAAAATTCCCCTCTCCAACGACTCCTTAAATACCTTCTCCAATTTAGTTACTACTTCTCATGAAAAATGTTATACACCTCTGCCGGAATGCCATCCCCCCTCGGGGCCTTACTACCCGCCATGTCCGCCAGTGCCACCCTCAACTCCTCCGCTGCAAGCGGCCTATCCAACCATTCTCTGTCTTCATCCCCTAGTCTAGGAAGCTTAATCGCACTCATATACCTGTCCATCTCCTCTTGACCTTTATGTATCTTTGAGGAGTATAGCTCACTGTAAAATTGTTTAAATACATCCAAAATTTGATCCCCCTGTGTAACCACATTACCTTCCTTAGTTTTAATTGCATACACATGTGAGGATTCCCATTGAGCCGAAGCTACCACTGAGAGCAGGTGCCCCACTTTTTCACCCTCTGCATAGAATGCCTCGTTCTGAAATGCCCGCAGTCTCTCTCCGCCTTCCTGATGTGAAGTTTATTAACTTCCGACTGGGCCACTCTCATGCGGGTCTGCGTAGCTTTTGAACACTGCGCACCCAATGCCTCCTCCACTGCCCTTAATCCTCCATCACTGCTTTGTCTAGATTTTGAGACCTAGTCTTATATCGAGATACTTCTCTGAATAAAATCCCTCTCAAAAACGCCTTCATAGTATCCCAGACTATATGACCCTCTGCACTACCTTCGTCTATCCTAAAGAATTCTCCCAATTCCTCTCCTATCTTTCCCATATCCAGCAACCGTAACCAAAAGGGGTGAATTTTCCATCCCATACCTGCCAACCTCCCCCCGTTCTCCCAATTGTAGAGATACCACCAGTGGACAATGATCCGTTAGGACTCTGGGCAAATATTCCACTTCCTGTACCAAGTTATCCATCCCCTCATTTCCCAAAGCCACATCAATGCGAGACAAGCAACCATACGTCGCCGAGTAGCACGAGTAAGTGTAGTTCTCCATATTTCGAACTCTCCACAAGTCTATCCATCTAATTTCCCTCATGTAGTTTCCAAAAGGTGTTACATTCCCTTCCTCTCTTTTCCCTGTATGTTTACCCTTATCCCAATGATCATTTGCAATATTATTCACATCGCCTATGACAAGCAACGGGACCCCAGTCCATTTCCCCGATATGTCCAGAATTTTCTGTATCTTTTTTTCCAGAAAACGGTGGAGGGATATATAAAGACACAATACATAATAATCTATTCAATATCTTACATACAATAAACACGTATTGCCTATCCTTGTCTATTATAACCTCCACTTCTTCATATGGAGTAGAAGTGTGGATTAAAACAGACACTCCCCTAGCATAGGCTGAGTACATCGAGTGATAAGCCTTCCTCACCCATCTTTTTTGTAACATAGCTACTTTATCTTCTACCAGGTGTGTTTTCTTGAAGGCTAATCACTGAGGGCCTCAGCTTCAGCAAATATTGTAAATTGCAGCCCGCTTTGAGACGTTAGCGAGACCCCTAACGTTCCAGCTTAGAATTTTAATTCTACCCCCCATGATATGTTACAATACCAAACATTTGACTCGTTATAACTGAGATCTCGGTCCCCCCCCTTGCCCTCCCGCCCGCCCCCCCCACCTTCCCGCCTCTACCCCCTGTCCCAACCTTCCAACTGAAATAACTCCCATCCTTCCCTTCCATCCCCCTCCCGAAAAATTATCTCCCACAACTTTTAAGCTGGTAAGAATTCTCTCTCCCTCTCTATTTGAGATCTAGGAGGGTGTTTTTACAGCATAACAATACAATCTCTATACTCCAGCTACTCTTCCGTCCACATTTATCAAACTGCAATAACAGTTGCGCCGCCAAACACAACCCACATATACCAACATAGCATTACGTCATCTCGGAGATGACCATTAACTTATCAAATTCAAACTGAATAACAGTTAGTCACTGTTTCAACATCACTCAGAGTATGCTTCAACGGGACCATCGCGCGCTGATATTTTTAATGTTAGAGTCAAGCCAGTGTGTCGTCTCCTCTGGATTTTGAAAAAAGTGCACCCGATCCAAGGCTACGACTCTCAGCTTAGCTGGGTAAATCATTGAATAGCGCAAATCCATGTCCCGTAGTCATCCTTTAACTTCTCCAAATGTAATCCGGAGCTTTTGGACCGCTGCAGAATAATCTGGATATATGGAGAAGCGATTGCCGTCTATGGTTAGTTCCGCACAGTTCCTGGCTTTCCTCAGCAGAGTATCGCGGTCCCGATAATTCAAAACTTTAGCCAAGATGACTCTTGGGGTTGATCCTGGGGGCAGGGTCTAGTGGGCACACGACGCACCCTTTCAACGGAAAACATTTTAGTGAGACCATCCCCTGCTACAGTATTTTTCAGCCATGACTCAATGTACTCAGTGGGGTTATTTCCTTCCGCTTTTTCTGGCACCCCCACAATCCTCAGGTTTCTCCTGCGGGAGCGGTTCTCAAGATCATCGGTTTTAAATTCCAGTTCAGCTATACGCTGCACATACTTTTTTTTTCCCTTTTCAACAGTTCATTAACCTGGTCTTCAGCGCTTCCCACCCGTTCTTCCACCACCTCCACTCTCTGTTCAACTTTGCGCACTGCAGCATTAATCGCAACCATCTCTCCCTTTAAATCATCCACACGACTGTTCAGAGCCGCAAGGGCAGACTTGTTGTACATTACCACAGAGAATATATCTTTGAGTGTCAGCTCTGCTATATCTAATGTGTCCAGCTGTTCAAGCTGGCCAGCACGTGCAGCCACATCAGGGGATCTCTGCTCCTCCCCACCGCTCCGCGGCTGGCCCCCTTCTTCCTGCTGTTTCCCAAGGACATGTGTTGTTTCAGGTCTCTCACCTTCAGCCGCTGTCCGCTCATTAGCAGCCTCCTCTGACCTCGCAAAGCGCTCCAGCCGAGCGATCACCTCCATCTTTCTTTGATATGCCGCACTCGCCCTTGCCGCCTCCTCTGCAGTCTCGGCGCCATCTTGGGCCTGAGAGCTTCCCGACGCTGCCGGCTCCTTCTGTCTCCTGCGCGCCATCCTCGTGCGGGACTCCTCTCCACCAGACTGCACTCCGCTCACTGCTGCTCCCCGGGTCTCTGTACACTCCTTAAAGTGATTTCTGCGTTCGGCGGTGCCTCAGGTACCAATATTAAGGGAGATTGTGGCAGGAGAGCTCCACCACACGTCTTCTCACATCGCGCACTAAGCCATGCCCCCCACGCTGCAACTTTAAGAGACAGCACCCCCTTGTCTGGTGTGATGGAATGATCTGCTCCCTCTGTAAAGGACTGTGTTAATGAACTGCCCGTGGCAGAGGAGGGGAGGAGTTGAGCCTTTGAGAGAGTGTGAGCTGGAAGCTGTTGAAGAGAGCTGCTGTGCATGGAACTGTGTAAAAAGGTTGCACAGCCTGAGACTTTGTGGACTTGTGAAATTGAACAGACTCTTCGAGTGTAGCAAAGGTGGCTATCCTGTGATATTTTGAGAAGCAGCGAAGAGACTGAGAAAGGGATTTGACATTTTCCAGGAACACCTTCAGGATCCTGAATCAAGGAGAAGACCACGTTTCACGGATCTGACAGACGTGCGCACCACCATTCAAGACTGTTGGTGGCCCCTGGTACTGGACCTAAGTCCCCAAAGTTACCGTGAGATGTTCCCGTTTGTGCACATGTTAGGGCCTAGTGTAGGCTTCAATAGACAGAACACGGCAGCCGTGTGGCCTGTTTAGTAGAGGCCAGGGAGGCTGCACTTAGAGTAGCATCATTCTGTGTTCATTGTTTGGATTTGTCTGTTTGAAATATATTGAATCTGTAATAGTTGGAGCACCGTGCTATTTGACGGCCCAGCTAAAGAATACAAACTCTTGTAAATTATCATTGCCACTGCATACCCCTGTTTGCACATTTCTTATCCATTTCATTCCTTGCCTTCCAATAAATTTACCCCTTGGTGTGTACACCTCATCTTGTGTACGGTAATCTCCCTGCACCGTGGTGGTTCCCTGGCCATCGCTTCAAAAGGCTGATGGGAGTAGAAGTGCATATGTCAAAAAGGTTTGCTATAGATAGAAAAAAATTATCAACAAATCCAAATCTGCCTTGTCGTTAGCTGTTGGGCTCACATATATTGACCAAACTATGGACTAAGTACCTTCTTAATACTGTAATTTTTCATAGCATTATTGGAGTTTCATTTTCCCAATATTCCATATGTACATAATGTAGTGTTTTCCTTTTCCTATGGCAGTAATGCAGTTCCAATTTTCTAAAGTTATCATTCATAGGAATTCAGGGTGCAATTTAAACTTTTCTTAGTTATATTTTTTTAGGTGGTACCTGTATATACAGGTCTGGATGTGCTGGTCATTTTTTTTTCTATTTATAATAGTATTGTTCAGTCAATAGGAGCAAGTGTAAGGAGGAAGACCAGGCTGCGGGTACCTGTGTCATGCTGGGTCCGGAACTGTTGAGGCTGGGGGGAAAGAAAGGGGAACCGGACAGTCCCATGACCCAGTCAGAAGGGGTGTGACTAGGCCAGTCCGTGAACAGGAAGCATGGGAAAGAGCTCTGTTTCCTGCCGGCAGCGAAAGCAAAGGCAAGCGTGTGGCGCGCTCCGCAGTGTGAGAGACAGCGCTGTGTTGAGCAGAGCTTTCGCGTACGCGCCATTGAGTGTGCAGAGCTCCGCGCACCCGGCTAAACTGAGGACAGTGCTCGCGCAGAGGAGTGGGTGCCACGTGCAGGACCCTGAAGTGTGTTCCTCATTGCTGACAGACGTGTAAGGAAATAGACCGAACCTCGGGTACCTGCATGCCAGGTCCTGAACTAGAAAGGCTGCATCCATTGTTCCCGGGGGGAAGCCTGAGTGGGGCGGACCTCTTCCCCTGCTGCATGAGGGGAGCATGAGAGAGACAAAGCTTCCTGCTGACAAGGGGGAGTGGTAAGAGCCAGAAAAGGGCGCGCAGCAGCAGGGAGATAAAAGGAGAGAGCGCGTCAAGCAAAGCAGTTTGGTGCCAGGGCAGAGCAACTCGCAGAGTGGTGAGTGGCGTGCTCTGCTTCCCTTGTCCCCTGCATGGAGCACCAATGCTGCGAGGGGTCGCATAGAAAGAGTCCCGTTGCCTGCAAAGCCAAGCGTATATAGTAGCATGCCAAGAGAGACTGCTGCGGAGCAGTGCAAAGCAGAGTTGAGCTGTGTACATAGAGCTGAGACATGCACACTGAGTAGAGCTGAGCCAGCCGTGCAGCAGCCAGATAGAGAAGTGCCAAGCCCTGAGAACATCGGCAGTGTGCAAGCTAGTGCCAGACGTCACCCCAGACAGAAAGGGGCGTACAGCGTGAGCCCGGTGACTTTCAGAAAGTAAGGCACAGAACGCTCCTTGTCTGTGAGTATAACACACATGCCCCGTACGAGTGACCGAGGACAGGACAGAACCTTGTACCCTGACCTTGCCATTAAACAACTGCAGGGCCACGTGGAGCCTGTACCGGATCGTGACCTCTTTTACCGTCAGCCACTTTGGGCTTGCTTGTGAGGAGAGTTGTGCAGGAGTCTCATTGAGCTTAGACAGTAGTCGTGGCCCTTACCTTTGTAGGAAACTACAGTATATGGACTAGGGGCAGTGGAAGGTACTGGAGACTGACCACTGTCACCAGAAAACGGAGGTATTGTTGTCTGCTTGACCACATTAATGAGGACACCGGCACCATTGAATTCGCAGCAGGAGCTGCAGTATTGACTTCCTTATACGTTTGCGAATATTTGAACCGTTGTATTGTACTGTGCCTTTAATACTGTTTCCTTCAATACTGTTTAGTAAGTATTTCCCCTGTAAATAAACCTGTTAACCCTTGCTCTGCCTGTATCCAGTCACTGCATCCCGCGTTCCTGCTTGTTACTTTACAGACGTGCGGCAGCACATCTGTTGTACAAAGACTCTTGCACCGCTCTCCACTTTGGCTGCACAGATTTATGGACTAGGGGCTCAGCGGACAGAACCGGTGACCGCCCGTTGCCGCCAGAAGCTGGACCATGCTTTGTTGGAATTCTTCTGAGCACACCACGCCGGCCGTTGCTGGTACTCAAACTCCCATCGAACTGTATGTGGATAAGGACCAGAGAAGACTACGATAAGTGCCATTTAAATCTTAGACTGTTAAACCCTTAACCCCCTTGTTTATTGTTCATCACTCATTGTTTATTAACTCCCTGCAAGGAGACCATTGACATCACTTTTGTTAAGTAATTAAATACTATTGTTATACAGCTGTAGAAATGCAGGGATTGGGATGTCATCACGGACAGGAGGCAGATCAAGAATTAAACAAATTTATTAACAGATGTTTACTCCATGCAGGGAGAAAGTGGATATGGGAGGTAGGGTATATAGCAATACTGGAACTGGAGGGAAGAATAGGAAGGAAAGGGGCTAGACAAATGTTCAAGGAGAGAAAAAGCAAACCTATCATTCTGTCGGTGTCTTGATTGCAGCGTCTCGGTCTCCAACGGTAGCACTGACAACAGTGGCACGTGATGTCTCAGTGTCGTCCGGAGTAGTCGGAGGTCTGGTTCCATGATGCAGGCAGAGAGTCTTTGTTGTGCTAGGCGGGTTCCCGTGCTCGCAGTTTCCTCGTACTGATCTCAGCTCTGTATGCGAGTCCATCGGAATGTGACTCTGCTCAGCGGTGTATGCGGGTGAGGAGTCGGAATACTCTGGCCCAGTCACCTGTTCCCGGCCAGGCTGCATGCATTCAGCAGTCACTGGTCATGCATGTGAGTCACCTCCAGGCTCGGAGGACATCGGGTGCGTAGCAGTATGATGTCCGCGAGCAGTGGACAGAGTCACAGGGGATGTGCAATGTGGGCCAGCGCTCACGTGATGCTCCACTAACCAGGCCTGCACCTCACCCTGCTGAGCGCTCAGTCTTCCTGCCAGGACTCCTCTCTCTTTCCCACGTGCATCCCTTTTTATCTCAGACCCGCCCCCTGCTGACAAGTGCATAGGTCAGTTCAGACCAGAAAGCTCTCCCCTGTGCAGCAAAGGTTCCGGGACCGGCGCAAAAGAGGTACCCCCGGTCTGGTTTACCTTCTTACACAGCCTTGTTCTGCAATCCTTGCGTTACTGCATTCCCGCACCTGCTTACATTTGGCGTAGTCGGCAGGATGCAGTCCACGAGTGCAGATGCCGCAGACCAAGCTGTCATGGGTGCCCCAAAGTCCAGCTTGCAGCTGGGGACCATGTTCAGCAATCTCCCTAAATTTACGGGGAGGAATATCATGCTGTATGACTGTACTCAGCGGGTTAAAGGCATGTTAAGGATGCATCCCGTGACCCCTGCTATGCAGGCAGAGATTGCTCTGATGGCCCTTGATGGTGAGACTAGATGTTCTGTGATGTTTTGCCCCCCTCATGAATGGGACACGCTGGCCAAGGTGTTACAGATTCTGGAAGAAATGCATGGAGATCCTACGAATATTGGAGAATTGCAGATGCTCTTGTTCAGCTGTGTCCAAAGGGAGGGAGAGTCAGTGACACAATACATTAATGCGCTACAGGAGATACATGCGCATAACACCAGACAGGATGATGTGGGGGTAATAGGAGTTGGGCTCCCTGACGTAATATTTAGAGACCAGTTCGTGGCAGGCCTCAAAGACACATCGCTTAAGCAAGCTTTGCGGGAACATCTACGTGCTAGGCCGCCTATGACCTTTTTAGAAGCTGGAGCAGAAGCACGCGAAAGAGAGCAGGAGCAGAGGACAGAAGCCTTGGCAGGGATTGTCTGGAGAAATGGGGTACCCTCCTCGCCCACAGCAGAGCCAGAGTGGGCCTGAGAGCCGGAAGGAAATACGGGACATACGGTAAGAGTGGTCCAGCCTCAGAGGAGCCGCCACTGCAGCTCCAAATATGCCTAGGGACAAGAGTGACTCCAAGCCCCACTTGCTAGCTGAACAGCACCAAGGAATGGGACAACTCCGCACAGAGAGGAATCCGACATGTTTCAAGTGTGGGGACACCGGACACAATGCTCGATGGTGCACGAGATTGGGCGGCCCCTAGCTCGGCAGCCATTAAATTAGTGGGGTCCGTGGCTGGGGGATGCTGCCCAGAGCCTGAGAGGCCAAGGAGGAGAGAAGGCAGTCCCAAAAGTTAAATTTCTAGGAGTCCCCTCGTATGGGCTGAGATGAATGGACGAGCCATTCACTGTCTAGTCCATACTGGATCGCAGGCAACCACCATGCTGGAAACGTATTTCAGATTTTATTTTCCTGAGGTGAGGTAGCCAAAATGGGGGCCAGTACTCTAGCTGAAGGCAGCCAATCAGTTGCCCATCTCGGTCGCAGGGGTGGTCTGGATGCACATTACGGTGTGCGGCAAACATGTCGGCCGGAAAGGAGTCGTGTTAGTCACCAGAGACACTTGCAACGGTCCTGCATTGACTCTGGAGATGAACGGGCTGAAGGAACTCTGAACCCTCTTGTTCAATGGAGTCTATCCACCCTCCAGAGGAAGGTGTTTCAACAGTTGATAATGGTTGCCCAGGCCCAGGAAACATCAAGCGAAGAGAAGGTTCTAGGAAAGGTGATAGTCACTGCAGCTGCTAAACTCATTCCACCGCCTGGTCAGACCGTGCTCATGTTGACAGTAGGTGCTTGTACACCTCTCGAAGGGGTGGAAGTGCAGATCGAGCCAACCGTAATGTATCAGATACCCTCGGGACTCCTCGTCGCTCGGACATTAGCCACAGTCCATGATGGTAACGTGGTAGTGTGGTGAGTCAATCTGCGGGAAGAAGATATCACCCTCTTGCCTAAAAGTGAAGTGGCTCAGGTGCTGGGAATGCCAGAAGAGTTGATACAACCGGAGGTCATACAATTGGCAGCAAAGCAAATGGACCCCTGGACCCTAGCCGTCACAATGACACCGGAACATCGGCCTGGAGGCCTAAAGGAGGGCCGACAAATTCTGTAACAGATGCGGGCCAAACTCTCCCCACAACAGGTGGAAGTTGTACTGGAGCGCTACCAGGAGGTCTACGCTCGTCATGAAGATAACTTTTGGTGCACCACGGCTATAGCCCATGAAATCTTTACAGAAAGTGCTGCCCCTGTCCGGGAGAGATGTTGTCAGATATCGCCTCAGATGTACAAAGAGGTAAAGGAGATGCTGGCTCACATGCTTCAGAGTGGAGTCTTACAGGAGAGTCAGAGCCCGTGGATGGCTCCCATTGTTTTTAGTCTGGAAAAAGGACCGAACCCTGCACTTATGTGCCGATTATCAACGACTGAATGCCTGTACTGTGCGGGACTCCTATCCATTACCTCTGAATCAAGGAATCGTTATCTGCCTTTGGAAAGGCGAAGTATTTCTCGTCCCTGGATCTGCCCAGTGGATACTGGCAGGTGCCCATGGCTGAACATGATCAACCAAAGACAGCATTCATACTGCCCATGGGATTGTTTGATTTCAATTGGATGCCCTTCGGCCTGACTAACGCCCCTGGGACGTTTGAGCAATTGATGGAAAGATGCTTGTGGGATCTGAACTTCAAAGCAACACATAAACACATGGTCAAAATTGTTGGCACCCCTCGTTTAATGACAGAAAAACCCACTGGTCCCAGAAATAACTTGAATCTGACAAAAGTAATAACTAAAAAATCTATGATGACGAACAAATGAAAGTTAGACATTGCTTTTCAACCATGCTTCCACACAATTTAAAAAAAAAAAAATAAAACTCATGAAATGGGTCTGGACAGAAGTGATGGTACCCCTGAAAATAATGTGACAAAAGGGACATGTTAAATCATGGTGTGTACACTAATTAGCGTCACAGGTGTCTCCAATCTTGGAATAAGTGAGTGGGCCTGTGTATAGGGCTACAGATACTCAGTGGGCTGTTTGGTGACATGGTGTGTATCACACGCAACATGGACCAGAGGAAGTGAAGGAAAGAATTGTCTCAGGAGATTAGAATGAAAATTATAGACAAGCATGTTAAATGTAAAAGTTATAAGACCATATCCAAGCAGCTTTATATACCAGTGACTACAGTTGCACATATTATTCAGAAATTTAAGCTCCATGGGACTGTAGCCAACCTCCCTGGACGTGGCCGCAGGAGGAAAATTGATGACAAATCAAAGAGACGGATAATATGAATACCAAGAGCCCAGTAAAACTTCTAAACAGATTAAAGGTGAATTTCAAGCTCAAGGAAAATCAGCGTCAGATCACACCATCTGTCGTTGTGCGAGCCAAAGTGGACTTCATGGGAGACGGCCAAGGAGGACACCATTGTTGAAAAAAAATCATAAAAAAAGCCAGACTGCAATTTGCCAAACTACATGTTGACAAGCCACAAAGCTTCTGGGAGAATATACTATGGTCAGATGACACAAAAATGGAACTTTTTGGCAAGGCACATCAGCTCTAAGTTCACAGATGGAAAAATGAAGCATATCAAGAAAAGAACACTGTCCCTACTGTGAAACATGGAGGAGGCTCTGTTATGCTGCATTTGGCACAGGGTGTCTAGAATCTGTGCAGGCTACAATTAAATCTCAAGACTATCAAGCAATTCTAGAGAGAAATGTGCTTCCCAGTGTCAGAGAGCTTCGTCTCCGTCACAGGTCATGAGTCTTGCAACAGAATAATGACCCAAAACACACAGCTAAAAATACCCAAAAATGACTAAGAAAAACATTGGACTATTCTGAAGTGGCCTTCTATGAGCCCTCACCTAAATCCTTTTGAGCATCTTTGGAAAGAGCTGAAACATGCCGTCTTGAAAAGGCAACCTTCAAACACGAGACAACTGGAGCAGTTTGCTCTTGAGGAGTGGGCCAAAATACCTGTCGAGAGGTGCAGGAGTCTCATTGACAGTTACAGGAATCGTTTGCAGTGATTGCCTCAAAAGGATGTTTAAAAAAAATATTATGTTAATTGTACCATCATTTCTGTCCAGGCCTATTTCATGAGTTTTATTGTTTTTAAATTCTGTGGAAGCATGGTTGAAAAGCCATGTCTGACTTTCATTTGTTTACTATCATAGATTTTTTTAGTTATTACTGTTGTCAGACTCAAATTATTTCTGTCACCATTGTGGGGTTTTCTGTCATTAAATGAGGGGTACCAACAATTTAGACTACGTGTGTATATGATTTCTATAACCAATGAGAAGAAATAAGACACAAGTATGAAAATTCACTGTAAACCTGGATGAGATGACACACGATGAGCTAAAAAGAGAAACGAAAACGAGGATGCATCTAAAAACAAAATAAATGCAATAAAATAATATTCGCTACTCAAAGAAAATAATAAAATGTTAGCTGTTCATTGAGGCCATTAGGTGCCAAAGTATTTACGGAAGTCTAAAAATCCATTTGGCCTCTATTTGTGCAATATATTTTTTTAACATTGCCGCCTCTGAAGCTCAAAAACACATGATCAATTCCTTTTACTTTCAGCACTGATGCATTACAATGATGAACTAACTTATAATGTTTTGGTAGAGTTTTTAAGGACTTTTAATATCTGTAATGGTTTGGGTTGCTCCAAAATCCAAAACATGTTCCCCAACTCTACGTCTAAGTTCTCTAGATGTGAGTACAATATATTTCAGATTGCATGGGCATGTTTTCATTGATTACACTGCTCAAAAAAATAAAGGGAGCACTAAAATGCCACATCCTAGATATTATTGTGTTAAAAATACTTATTTTCATATATTTATTTAATTCAGGACTTGTTAACTGATGTGATACTCTAAAGGAAATATCAATGTTTCCTATAAAAAAATGTAGTGGTTTATTGGATTGTCCACCAAAAGCATCATTTCATTAAAACATAAAAATAGATGAAATAATTACAAAGAGATTTGTCCATTTGTTCATACCAAAACTTGTTCCACTTCTTTCCTGGGATCCTGAATTGTCAGTCTCTGTCAGGAGCATCTGGAAGCAACACGTGATTAACTTACATACCAGCTGTTCATTCATTGTAGTGTCAGAGTAAAGTGTGTCCGAAGAGAGAGTGTAGAAGAACAACCCCCCCTTCCTCTTATAGCCATGTTATATATACGTCCCTCAGAGCACGTGGTCTCTATATATGAGGTTGACATTTACCATGAGCTAAATTTACAGAAGTAACCTGTCAGCTAAAAGCAATGTGCTCGGTACAGAACTGAGAATAAGAATAAATCAATAATTAATACTTAACAATTCCCCCTTTTGAGGGTGACAGACATTAAACCCTCAAAGTAGATATGTTCATCTTTAGGATAATTAGATCTTTCTTCTTTTCTTCTTCTTTGACCAAATAATTTAATATTAATAATAATAATAATAATATCAGATTATTGTTATACATACTCAGAAGCATAATGATCCAAACTCATGTTAAGGTAAGCCGTGAACAATATGCATATAAAATATATATAATTACATTTCCTAAATCTATATTGAGGCATCTCGGGTCCAGTCATCATCATCTAATGTCATCTGGTCTTCATGTTGATGTTTTTTGTCTTCTTCTTGGTTCTTTTAAAACAGTCTTTATATTATAATTCCTTTGAAATAGCGTATAGATATTGTAGAGATCGTGTGTCATGTGTCAATCAAAGTCCATAAATTCAAATATTGATAAGAAAACAAAGTCCATAGATGAAATGTAGCGTTAATATCTGTGCAGTGTCACCTGGAAAGTCCTGGACTTACATTGGCTCACCTTGGATATTTCTGGAATCCTCCATGTCATCCTCACTGGTCTTTGAACAGGTTTGACATCTTTGGTCAGCAAAGAAAGGGTTAAAACGACTTCCTTGCTAAAAATGGCACCATAACCAGTCCTCCGTCCTAATGCACTGGACACATGTCAGGGTTGTAGCTTCCTGACAATTACCTTTATTGTTCACCAGCTTTCATCAAAGCTTTGCAGGTGATGGGAAACCACTGGAACTTGATAAAAACGTGATAACACAGTTCATCTCTGCATCATAGGATCATCGTCCTCTGCAGTCATGGTTGTCAGGTTAGATACTGCAGTCATGATTGTCAGTGTTGGATACTGCACTTGTGGTAGTTGGTGATGAAATAAATTGTAATTGACAGTCCATTATTACTCAGAAATTATAGGATTTCTACCTTCTAGGACTTCTGGATAGCGTTTTTTTTCTTGCAACTTTTAAGAATCAATTGAATTTAGAATATGAAAAGTCTTTATTAACGTAATTCCAGTATTTTGCTTGAAGTCTTTGTTCCCTATTCTATACCAAATCTGGTAGTTTTCCTAACCTATAATATCACAGCGTACCATAGCAATCAATAATCTACTATATAATCGTCTAATTCTGTCTGTTTGTAACGGAAATCCTGCATCGCTGATTGGTCGCGCCCGGCCAGCCGTGGCCAATCAGCGACAGGCTCAGTCTTGCCGCGAATTGGCGTGGAATTCGAACGATGCACGCCACTGCTACCGTCGGGAGATTTGCGGCGCTAGAATATAATCTAACATGTTTTTCTAATTTTTCAGGTTTCATCGGGGGCTTATCTACAGCATTACAGAACCATATCATTGTTATATTTAATGAAGCAATATTCTTGCACTAGACATTACTTTATTAAATATTGATAATTTCTTTTCTTGATTGAGAGAAAAAATAAAAATTATTATTATAGCGCCATTTATTCCATGGCGCTTTATATGTGAGGAGGGGTATACATAATACATACAAGTACAGTAATCTTAAACAATACAAGTCACGACTGGTACAGGATGAGAGAGGACCCGGCCCGCGAGGGCTCACAATCTACAAGGGATGGGTGAGGATACAGTAGACGAGGGTAGAGCTGGTCGTGCAGCGGTTTGGTGGATCGGTGGTTACTGCAGGTTGTAGGCTTGTCGGAAGAGGTACGTCTTCAGGTTCTTTTTGAAGGTTTCCATGGTAGGCGAGAGTCTGATATGTTGTGGTAGAGCGTTCCAGAGTAGGGGGGACGCGCGGGAGAAATCTTGTATGCGATTGTGGGAAGAGGAGATAAGAGGGGAGTACAGAAGGAGATCTTGTGAGGATCGGAGGTTTCGTGCAGGTAAGTACCGGGAGACAAGGTCACAGATGTATGGAGGACTCAGGTTGTGGATGGCTTTGTATGTCATGGTTAGGGTTTTGAACTGGAGTCTTTGGGTAATGGGGAGCCAGTGCAGGCATTGACAGAGGGGAGAGGCCGGGGAATAGCGGGGGGACAGGTGGATTAGTCAGGCAGCAGAGTTTAGAATAGATTGGAGGGGTTTGAGAGTGTTAGAGGGGAGGCCACAGAGCAGGAGGTTGCAGAAGTCAAGGCGGGAGATGATGAGGGCATGGACTAGGGTTTTTGCAGATTCTTGGTTGAGGAATGTACGGATCTGTTATGATTGAGTCACCGAGGAGGAAAAAACAAAACACAAGCTCAGCCCAGAAAATCAGAGAGGTTGGAAACTAGCGGATTGCAGACCCCTAATCCTATCACACAACTAACAGTAGCTGTGGAGTGTTCCTATGGTGATCCTAGACACCTCGTCACAGCCGGAGAGCTAAATAAGCCTAAAGGGGAAAACTGACTGCCCCAGAGCAGACCCCAAAGCAATAGGCAGCCCCCAACATATAATGACGGTGAAACAAGATGAAAACACTAACACAGATAGAAAGATGGGTTGAGCAAACGATGGGGCCCAAGCTAACTAAAAAGGACAGGACAGAAAAACTGCTGTCTGCAATCCGAGAAAACCCTGCTAAAAATATTACCAACACAACTGATAAGCAAAAAGGACCCTGAAGTCACTAGACTTCAAACCCTATATCAGCACTCAGAATATTCTGAAAGCAGAGCAAAAGAGAACACTGATCAAGGAATAAGAATCCAGCACACCCCCCAGCCGGGGATGGCTGAACTCAAAAAACAAGGTAAACAAAACCAAAACTACTAAGTTCAATAGCAGAGCAAAAACTTATCTTTGGGAAGCAGGAATCAGACTGGTCACCAAGAATCCAGCAGAGAAATCATCAGCCACTCAGAAGGGCGTCGGCTGCCTTTTATCCAGTCTGAAGTTCCTGATTCCCAATCCCAATCCACCTGATCAGGTGGTTGGTTTCTTTCATCCAAATTAGCCTCACCACCTTCGTTCACCAGAAGAGGGAGATCCTCGGACACAAAAGGTGAATGAACAGATGAGCTCGCAACACGGATCCGTGAAATATTTTTGCGTTTTGAAGTTGGCAGGAAGTGGAAAGGGCTTGGATATGTGGTTTGAAAGAGAAATTAGTGTCAAGGATAACCCCGAGGCAGCGAGCTTGCGGGACTGAAGAGTGGGCAGCCATTTACTTTAATGGATAGGTCCATTGAGGGGGGTCACGTGAGATGGGGGAAAGATGATTAATTCTGTTTTGTCCATATTAAGTTTTAGAAATATAGTGGAGAAGAAGGATGAAATGGCAGACAGACATTGAGGGATTCTGTTTAGTAGGGAGGTGATATCTGGTCCAGAGATGTAGATCTGTGTGTCATCAGCATAGAGGTGATACTGAAAGCCATGAAATTCTGTGAGCTGTCCAAGGCGAAGGTGTAAATGGAGAAGAGCAGGGGCCCTAGAACTGAACCTTGCGGGACTCCGATGGATAGGGGGCGCGGTGAGGAGGTGGTGTGAGTGGAAGACTCTGAATGTCTGGTCTGTTAGGTATGATGCAATCCAAGATAGGGCCAAGTCTGTGATACCAAGAGTTGAGAGGGTCTGTAGTAAAAGGGAATGGTCCACTGTGTCAAAGGCAGAGGACAGGTCCAGGAGGAGCAGGACAGAGTAGTGTCACTTGGCCTTCGCAGCTAGTAGGTCATTGGTGACCTTAGTTAGGGCAGTTTCAGTGGAGTGGTGTGGCCGGAAGCCTGATTGTAATCGGTCAAGGAGGGAGCAAGAAGAGAAATGGGAGGACAGTTCAAGATCGTGTTGTTCCAGTAGTTTTGAGGCATTGGGGAGAAGTGATATAGGGCGATAGCTAGATACAGAGGATGGGTCAAGAGAGGGCTTTTTGAGGATAGGTGTGATTGAGGCATGTTTAAAGCTTGAGGGGAAAACACCAGTTGTTAGTGATAGGTTGAAGAGGTGGGTTAGGGTTTGGATGAAGACTGTAGTGAGATTTGGGATGAAGTGGGATGGGATTGGGTCAAGTGCACAGGTAGTGAGATGTGATCTTGAGAGTAGAGTGGAGATTCGATCTTCTGTAATGGTGGAGAAGTTGGTTTTGGAGAGGAGGGCAGGGCAGTTAGGAGGCAGGGCACTGGGGGTTGTTGACCAAAACTGTCTCTGATATCAATCTTCTTGAAAAATGAGGCAAAGTCTTCAGCTGAGATGAGTGGGCAGGGAGGAGGTGCTGGGGGTCGGAGGAGAGAATTGAAGGTGTTGAATAACTGTTTAGGGTTGTGAGACAGGGAGGATATGAGAGATGAGAAGTAGGTTTGTTTTGCTGCAGCAAGTGTGGCCTTGAAAGTAGTGAGGGACTGTTTGAATGTGATGAAGTCCTCATTGGAGTGGGATCTTTTCCATCTCCACTCAGCAGCCCTGGAAACCCGCCTCAGTTCTTTGGTCAGACTGGTGTGCCAGGGCTGTCTGTTGATTTTGCAAGCTTTGGTATGTTTGAGAGGGGCAACTGATTCCAAAGCTACAGCTATTGTGGTGTTATAAAGAGCGACAGCGGCATCCGCATTGTGTAGGGAACTTATGTCTGTAAGAGGGATTCAGACAATGAGTGTAGATCAAGGTGTTGAAGATTTCTGCGAGGGTATGCAAGTTTTTTGAAGTGGGGATTGTGGACCTGAGGAGGAGAGGGAAGAGAATGTAAGTAGGTTGTGGTCAGAGAGAGGAAGAGGTGAGTTAGAGAAGCTAGATAGGGAGCAGAGGAGGGTGAAGATGAGGTCTAATGTGTTGCCATCTTTGTGAGTGGCTACAGAAGACCATTGAGTAAGGCCGAAGGAGGAAGTGAGAGATAGAAGTTTAGTGGCAGCTGAGAGGGAAATGTCAATGGGGATGTTGAAGTCTCCCAAGATGATAGTGGGGATATCAGTGGAAAGGAAATGAAGTAGCCAGGTGGTGAAGTGGTCAAAGAAGGTGGTGGCTGGCCCTGGAGGGTGGTATATAACAGCTAGTTGGAGGTGGAGTAGATGCGCACAGAGTGCACCTCAAAGGAAGGGAGTGTAACAGAGGGTGGCAGTGGGATTGGGGTGAAGGAGCAGTTATCTGACAAAAATAAAGTAAGAATAAAAATTGAAAATGGAAAAATAAGAATAAAAATAAGGCCTTAATATGTTGATGACAAATGCTGAGGGGTTATGTTCTCTAACATATACAGTACCCTTAATATTTCCATTATCTGGATTATTTCATAAAATTTGTGTTACCAAAATATTCAAATTATGCAACTTTGCATGTAATACCCTTCTTAGTATAAAGAAATAACTCTTTATAATAATGTTGTTATACCTTATTGTACCTTTATATATATATTTCTTCTTTATTAAAATGTGTGAAGAGGTATTATTCAAATATGATGTAATCAGGATCAAAAACACATTTCCCCCTTAATACCAAAAAATATTTTATGAAATAATTCAAAACCAAAATGAAAAATAATTATTTATAAATTATTTGTGTAAATTCTATATTTGCTTTCTACCATATATTTGTCTGAAGATGTGTACCCATCTATGTAACCATTAAAAAATATAATTGAATATCATAACATTATCCTATGGAAAAAAATAATTTTAAATGTAGATTTTCTTAATAAATCATTTTGATGAGTGATTACACTTATCCACAATTAACTAAATCAAGAAATAATTACTAAAGAAATATAGAAATATATGTTGTATAGATTTTTTGTATCTTAATATTCTAATAATTAAACTGATTTGTACTATTTCCCATAAAAACAAAGTTTTTGTTTTTCTTGCATGCAATGAGTCATAAGGCCTCTTTCATACATCACCCATACCACGTTATTCTGTTACGTTCATATTCTCTCTTAGCAGCTGCTCATACACACATCTGTCATTTGTCACTCAGACTGTGACACATATAAGTTCAAACCACAGATTTCACATACAAAAGGTATGAATACATGATTAACCAAAATTATTGTATCCTAATTATCAATGCGCATTGTAAACTATTACATTTAATATCTTAATAGTTCTTTGAATATTCCCCAAATACATATCACATAAAACTTTGTAAACTATTTATAGATAGAAGACTACATAGAAAATTGGACATGAGTTGTATACTTGGTACAAGGGTTTGCAGTTGTACATAAATTTGAAACTTAGGCCTAAAAAAATCCCTTTGACTAGCAAAGGCTGAGGTCCCTCAAAAATTCTTTTCACTAAAGGTACTGTCAAACTAAGCGATATCGCTAACAATATCGCTATAACTTGTGACGTTATAGCGATATTGTTAGCGATATCGCTATGTCTGATACTTACCTCTGACCTGCTCCACCGCTGGTTATCGCTGATCGCGCGAGAACGTCCTGGACCGTTTCTCGTCGTCAGCTTCCTGCGGCGCTTCCTGTGGAGAGACGAGCGACGAGCGTGGAGCCGGGCGGGCGGACGCAGGATCGCCTAGTGTGACAGGTAAGTAGCGACCCCTGACCCCAGCGATGTCGCTGGTGAGATCTGCCTGTGTGGCAGCTCACTAGCGACCACTTAGCGATGTACCAGCGATCCTGACCGCGTCATATCGCTGGTCGGGATCACTGGTACATCGCTAAGTGTGACAGTACCTTAAGGCTACAGGCTTTAACAAGGACATGGTATCCTTATTATTAGAACAAAGTTAAGCTGTCACCTGCTGTGACTGTTATGTCATGCCTTGCAGTAAAGATACAATATTAGCAGCGCACAGAAAACTAATTTTAGATTCAGTTAGTTATATATTATTTCTTTTAAGTGTTAAATATATGAAATCATGCAGTTATTACAACTTCCTGTGTAAATAAAGGCATAAATCCATGTAAGAGCTGTTCATAACAGCTGACATGTCGCGGCTTTGAGATGGGCTCACCGCCGGAGCCCACTGTAGAGGAGGGGATCCTTACCAATGACGTACTATTCCGTCATTGGTAAGGAAGGGGTTAAACAACTGATTTTTCTCCTTATTAGTTAAATCAAACTTATCAGCAAAACTCTCAAATATCTCTGAGTTTCTGCACACATGGATTTTGTCATCATATGCAGGAATGATTTTGCATAATTTTAACAAATTTTTCCTAACTTTAATTTGGAGTTGGTCCTCTGACTGGTCTATTTTTAGTGGTACGTCTGTCCTTTGTACGTCATCTACGTCAGTTCTGAAGTCTCCTTCTATGCTTCCTCCATCTTTTTCCATGTCTGCAAGGTCACCTTGAGTGATTGTTAGACACATGCCTCTCACCTTGTAATTGTTTCTCCACATTACAGTCAATCTCGGGAACATCATTACTTTCCTTTGCACAGTCATTTTTGGACTTCTCTGACACAAACTTGTGAAATACGTCAACCAACTGTAAAATATTTTTCAATTTCTCTCTTTGTCTATTAAAGGACACCAGCTTAGAATCTAACTTTTCCATTTCACATTCTGCATATAAGTGGAACCATAAAACTTCTAAATTAGACTAGTCTACAGACATAAATTTCAGTTTACTTTGCTTAGAAAAAGAAGTAATGACATCCATATCTCTTACCTTGAAATATCTCCGCTTGTAGTTCCTTTATTGGACAACGCTGGGCTCTGGTCATCAGCATGTCTCCCTTCAGCACGTCTGGCTCTTGAAGTACTTCTGGTACTAATCAATCCATCTAGCAACTCTTAGTCCTCACTCGTAGGTTCTTTCTGATCCTTGTGAATTGTCCATAGTAGTGGAATTCCTGAGACTTGTACAACAAGTGTTTTTAGCAGAGCAAAGGAAGGATTCCAAAAATAGCACAAGGGTCAGACATGGCTGGCTCTCCAATATTAAAAATACTTATTTTTTGTATATTTAATTCAGGACTTGTTACCAGATGTGATACTCTAAAGGAAATATCACAATGTTTCTTATAAAAAAAATGTAGTGGTTTATTGGATTGTCCACCAAAAAGTATCATTTCATTAAAACATAAAATTAGATGAAATAATTACAAAGCGATTGTCCATTTGTTTATAGCAAAGCTTGTTCCACTTCTTTCCTGGGATTCTGAATTGTCAGTCTGTCAGGAGCGTCTCTGGAAGTAACACGTGATTAACTTACATACCAGCTGTTCATTCATTGTAGTGTCAGAGTAAAGTGTGTCCGAAGAGAGATTGTAGAAGAACAACCCCCCCCTTCCTCTTATAGCCATGTTATATATACGTCCCTCAAAGCACATGGTCTCTATATATGGGGTTGAAATTTACCATGAGCTAAATTTACAGAAGTAACCTGTCAGCTAAAAGCAATGTGCTCAGTACAGAACGGAGAATAATAAGAATAAATTAATAATTAATATTTAACACACTGAATGCATTGAGAACAATAGAACATAAAAATGAACAATGTCAATCAAAATTCAATATCCCATGGAGGTCTGGATTTGGAATGATACTCGAAATTAAAGTGGAAAATCAAGTTTACAAGCTGATCCAATTTCAGTGGAATTGCCTTAAGGAAATGAAATGATGCTCAGTAGTGTGTGTGGCCTCCATTTCCCTGTATGACCTCCCTACAATGTCTGGGCATGCAACTGATGAGGTGGCAGATGTTCTCCTCAGGGATCTCCTCCTAGACCTGAATTAAAGCATCAGTCTACTCCTGGACAGTCTGTGGTGCAACGTATCGTTGGTGAATGTAATGAGACATGATGTCCCACATGTGCTCGATTCGATTCAGATCTGGGGAACAGGCAAGCCAGTCAATAGCATCAATGCCTTCATCATGCAGGAACTGCTGACAAACTTCAGTCACATGAGGCCTAGCTTTGTCATGCATCAGAAGGAACCCAGGGCCCACTGCACCTGCATATGGTCTCACAATACCTAATGGCAGTCAGGGTACCTCTGGCTAGCACATGGAGGGCTGTACGGCCCTCCAAAGAAATGCCTCCCCACACCTATCATTTCTACCTGTTGTCTGGTCCATTTGCACAACAGCAGGAGAATTTGATGATTCATAACTGGACAGGTTGATTTCATAGTTACATTGTGTTATTTAAGTTTCCTTTTTTGAGCAGTGTATATTATGTGTTTTTCACTCTTTTGCACGTGTTCACTTATCACCTATTTGGTTCCCGTTTTATTATGTAAGTTGTAGTTGTGTTTCTGTAATGTGTTCATATGACACATTCTTATTCACTTATGTATTTTTTAATGGAGCACCCTGATCCAACTTCCTGTGGGTGGGACTTTGTTGGTGCGTTCCTTTGTGAACAATTGCACGTTCCTATTTTCCTATTTAGAATACATTTATTTTTGTTTTTCTCCTCTTTCTTATGTGTTGATCACTTTCATTAGGTCCATTTGACCTTGTACCAGTACTCTTTTATAAGCAGTGTGCCTCGCTGTGGACATCACTGTGCGTTCTGCCCTGGAGTGCAACGTCATGTTTTCACACGTCACTACCAGTGATGTTTCTAGTGGAGCGTCCCCCTGTGGATCAACGCCCATTGAGATTAATTTCCGCTTCTGGTTTTGGTGTGCTTTGGGCCTGCGTTCCACACTGGAACGCATTGCTCCTCTTATTGGATATAACACACATAACTTGAGTCACTGTGGTTCCTTTTCGCTTCTGGTTTGGCACTCTTTGGGCGTACGATCCACATTGGAACGCATTGTTCCTCTGATTGGTTAGAATGCTCCACACATGCTTTCATCTTTACCCCTCCACCAATGAAGTTGTTTTTTTATTGGCACATGTTTGTGTTAACCTATGAGGCATGCTTCCTAACATCAGGCTCTTTTTGGCAATTCATTTTATTTTATAATTGGATGGGATGGCATATATAATACCTACATTTCCCCCTTTTCCTTATACTCCTTGAGAATGCCACCTGGCGAAACATATGTTGGAGTCCCAGGGTGTTCATATATGGTAACGTATTTTCCATGAAATAATGAAATATTGATATTTTTTGTAGTATATTTGCAGTGGTGTCTGTTTATGATTATCTACTCCCTTATCCACTTCTGCTTAATATATATTTACGTATTGACCCTGCTGCTATATTTATATTTAAAATCTTAAAACTTTATTCAGGGAAATCACCATTTGTTTATAATACCCACTTAGCATACTGTATATGTTTCCCCATGATTTTTCCTGTGTAGAATTTGATCCCCTCTACATATCTTTTTATTTTCTTTGTCAAATATATTTTTATCTTTATGTATTAATAAAAATGTGCTTTTGTGTTTTTTGTTTTTTTTTTTTAATATTTCAGTCTCTATTCATTCTTTGGTAGCATTTATATCCGAAATGTAATTAAACTGTTCTATTCCTAATTACCATTCTCAGGTGAGGAAACCAAGACATTATGATTTAAAATTGGGAAAATCACAAAAATAAATGGGTTCCAAATACTGCTGTTCCTGCTTTTTCCATTAAAAATGAGGAAAAGCCTTTTAACTGGGCTTTTAGCTGCTTTTTGCACTTGCTCATTGCTTTCTATGGGTGAAAAAAAGCTGCTAAAATGCTGAAAGAAGCTCATTGCTTTCTATGGGTGAAAAAATGCTGTAAAAATGCTGAAATAAGTGATGTGCTGCAGTTTTATAAAAGGCAGCTGTTTTCCAAATCATTCAGGAAAAAAAAGTGTGTGCATATGATTTCTGAGATCTCATATCTTTTACAGGTACTGTAAAATGGAGCATAAAACTTGCATAAATAAATCAAAAATGCAACTTGTGAACATAACTTAATGGCTACAACTTCTATCCATTAAAAATACAGAGCAGATTTGTCACAAAACCTGAAGGGCTTCCTGTTGTCAGCAAAGTTAATGAGAAACCTGAAGTGTCATTCACACGTGGCTTATTTGTGACCTGCAGATTTAATGCAGATATAAGTCTGCAGCATGTCATGACAAAGTGGGTATTCGAGATTCCTCGTAGATCCTATACCTATACCCGCAACCCCAGCACCCTTAGCTCAACCTTCTCATTACCCCCCCTATAATAAATCAAGACCCAAGCCAAGGATGTTGGATAATTTGGCCACAGCAGCCATTTATTTAACATAAAACATACATTACATTAAATCACAACCCAGAGGGGCGGTCCTCGAAGCCCGAAACCAAAATTCCAAGATGTTACCCATCCCATATGGCCCCAGGTCGAGTTCTTTACCTCCAGCCGTAAAGCACCAGCTCAGAGGCACCAAAACAACCCGCCTGTCCAGAACCATTAGCCTCTCCCAGATCCTTTTCCCATCCTTGGGATACCTAAAATGGTCGTCCACTTAAGCCCGCTCTGGAGGGAGTCCAGGACCCCATTCCGATTCCCCCCCCAGGGCGTCCAGCCTCACCAACTTCGAGGACCCCCCTGTGCCACCAATGTGAATGTTTTGACCCTCGCCTCAAACATTTGTGTCCCTCCACACCTGCAAGCCTTTTCCAATGCCTTCTTGCACCGCTAGACACCACATGTCCAACCCCACAGCATTGAGATTAACTCCGTCTTTCCTCCAGAACTCCCCTTGTCCCGACTCCAGATTCAAATGACGCACCACGATCGCCCCATTTCGTGCCATAAAACGAGCAACCGCCCTATTCACTTTAATTCTGGCCCTATTAATGCCCTGAACAGACCAAGCCCCACGCCAGACTTTCCTCGGGATAATATCCGACCAAATTATCAATAACCTAGGGAACATCGCCCACAGTCTCAGCACGTCAAATTTAGTGTCGCTGATCAATTCGCGGCATGGCCGCTTTTCCAGATCTTTACCCCCTAAGTGTATGACCAGTAACTCTGGGGGGCGATCTAGTCTTACAAATCTGTGGAATTCCGGAAGGAGCTGTTTCCAGACCATGCCCCGCTTTCTGATCCATCTCACGACGGCTGCATCACAAGGCACACCCAGCTGTCTCCCGTTCGGTCGAACTGCCGGTCTCAGTGCTGCCCAGAAAACGAACGAGTGCCCCATGATCCAACAGAGGAGATGTGCGGACTCTGAAAAGAAACAACAACACGTATCAACTACAACAAGTAATCACCGTATTCACCGTGCTTAGACCAAAGTAAGGCAAACGTATGAGCGAAACCTCACCGATTCCCAACGCCCAATCCTCTTAACCACCTCTTCGCCCAAGCCTCTTTTTGCCGCTTCTGTGGCCGCTCCAATGCGAAAGGAATGGCCACTAAAGTTCTTGGACGGAATACCCCCTTTTTCCAAGCACGCTCGAAAAACTGTTACAAACTGATAGCGCGACAAAAACGAACCATCCTCATGAACCAAAAGAGGAGAATCCGGAACGCCCACATTGCCCAAAAATTTTTTTAAACATGTAACCGGACACATGGGGGAACCCCTAACCTCGAAAAGAACAGTTTTTGTCATGATCCAGTGTTGGATCTGGCGGTATTAAATTGACAAAGTGAACTTTTTTTACTTTGTCAGGTTCAGGGTGTCTTGACTGTCCCCGGTGGTGGTGAGTGGTATCGCACCTTAGCTTTAGTTTTAGGTTAATGTGCACGTTAATTACATGACAGGTGTTAGGCTCTATAAAGGACAGCCAGGGGTTTTCAATCACTGTTGGTGTTAGTTGTTCATTTGCAACCAACCTTGGTGGTGGAAGGAGCTGAAGAGAGTGCTCAGCTCAATCTGAGTCCTGGTGTGGAAGGAGTCACAGAAGGGAGTTCTTGGCAGCTATTCAGGAGGATGGCTGCAGTCGGTCGCTGGACTCTGTGCTGGAGCTTTAGCACAGAGAGAGCTAAGTTTTCTTTTTCCCCTGTTTGTGACTTTCCTTATGTGTGTTCTAGTGCAGTGGTGGGATTAGTCTCCGCACCGACCTATTCCCTAGTTAGGGTTTAGGTTTAGGGCTTGCTAGGGTATTAAGGCACGCGTGCGGCGACAGGCGAGGAGCCTGTATAGGGAATGTGAGGAGTGCAGGGACACTGGTTCAGGGGAGCTTAGGAGGTCTCCACGTCCCCCATTCCCTATCGCAGGGCCCACCACTGTAATTGTTCCCTGTGTTTACCCTTATTATTTAAATTCGCCAGCTGGAGGCGGGGTATCCAGTTTTACGTGTATTTCTTAAATTCGCCAGCTGGAGGCGGTATATCCGGCTGCACATCCCATTATTGTTTAAATTCGCCCTGCTGGAGGCGCTGTATCCAGGATCACGTGTGTCATAAATTCGCCCTGCTGGAGGCGCTGTGTCCAGTCACACGTGATCATTACATTTTTACAACCTTTACCCATTTTATCCGTTTTCGACCTTCGAATGAATATAACTAATCTATCCCCATAAACGTCAACATCATGCCTCAAAAGACCACCTCTCCTTTTCTTTGATGGACTAACCAACTCCCCAATCCGGAAAGCCCCGAAAAAGGCCAAAGAAAACGCTGCTCTGAATAGACCCCTTTCCCACTGAGAAAAACAGACCGAACCTAACTGGCCTTCCAAAATTAACAATATCTCATACGATACAGGCCGTCTCCCATCCACAGACTTCCAGCCTTTCCTCCAACCTTTTAACGCTTGTACTAAAAAATTCTTCGTCAAATCCCGCAAGCCTCTAAATTTAAGGCCGAACACCAAACCAGACATGAAATTATTAATTTTTGCCACCGACCAACCAGACTCCCAACCGTGCCCCACCAGCATCAATAGCTTACTTTCCTCATCCATCTCATCGTTCAAGGAAGACCTCCATTCTTCCCAAACGCTCCAAGATTTCATGTAATGGGCCCAAGTTCCTTCCGATAATGATCTGGCTAGCAATTCCCTTACCGCACCAACGGGAGGTTCCATAACCCCGCGGGACACCTCAACCCCCCTGGCGACGATTGTGGGGCCAGTTCCCGAAAACGATCCCACTGTGAAGTAAAAAGAGCATCAAGGATAGGAGACTTGACCTCGGAAACGACCTCCGAAACGATCCACAAATTATTGCTTAAGCCTAACCAAACCAAATGTTGGAGCATTCTCACGACAGCCCCCTCTGAAGAAGACAAGGAATTCAGGGCCCTACCCGTGCCCACTGACTCACACCTGAAGCAAATCTTTTTGTTCTGAATTCTCGACCCCCATCGTGACAATGCGACAATTATGGGAAATATCTCTCGCACCACCTGACTAGATGACAAACCCAACTCCTTCCATGTTTGCGGCCAGACTTCCCTTAGCCATTCCCCCTGGAAGAATGTACAAAAACCATCGCCATCCAACAAGCCCACCAAAAGACCCAGCTCCTCAGCTGACAAAACCGGTGCAATACACATAGACCTGCCATTGTAGGAATCAAGGAACAATGCCCACACTTTCAAATCATCGCGAACTTCCTTCTTCAGTCTGATATAGTGGTTCGGGGATCGAACCCCAACCGTCGCCAAAGACAACCTGCGACAAAAGGCCCTCCCAATGGGCATGAAACGGCAAGCAAAATTCAACTTGCCCAGCAGGGACTGCACCTCCCGTAAAGTTGCTTTCTTCAAACCGTTGACCCGGTGAACCTCTGCCCTCATCTCTGCCACCTTCTCCACTGGTAACCTGCACTCCATTTTTAGGGAGTCAATTTCAATGCCCAGGAAACTCAAAGAGGTAGCCGGGCCTACGGTTTTGTCCTGTGCCAATGGGACTCCAAAACGTTTAGCCAAACTCTCCATGGTACGCAACAACAACGAACAGTTGGTACTCTGCGCAGGACCAACGAATAAGAAGTCATCAAGATAATGAATACATGACTTCAGGCCCGACACTTCCTTCACTGTCCACTCCAAAAACGTGCTGAATGCCTCAAAGTAAGAACATGATAGTGAACAGCCCATAGGCAAACAACGATCCACGTAGAAACCCCCATTCCAAAAACAACCAAGAAGGTGCATACTATCTGGGTGGACTGGCAACAACCGGAAAGCCGATTCAATATCCATTTTTGCCAGCCAGGAACCTTTTCCACAAGCACGAACCCAATACAAAGCAGCATCGAAGGATGTATACATCACCGAACACAGCTGCGGGTCTATGCCGTCGTTTACCGAAGAACCCTTTGGAAACGAGAGGTGATGAATGAGCCTAAACTTGTTAGGTTCCTTTTTCGGAACGACACCCAATGGGGAAACTCGAAAATTATCTAACGGAACTGAATCAAAGGGGCCTGCCATCCTACCCAGCGAAACTTCCTTAGCTAACTTTTCAAACACTACCTCGGGAAACTGAAGTGCAGATTTCAGATTTTTGATAGACAATTTAAACTCAACATCAACGCTAGGAATCTTAAAACCATCCCTTAATAACAACGCTGCCGGCCTATCAGGGTACTCATTTAGAAAGTGCTCCATCTCTTCCAGACGGACCGGAGTCACTCCTTTTTTCAGTACCCTCTGAACCCCGTTTTTTTCCAGCTTTGAAGCATTTCGATGCGCCATGACTTCCCCCACACGAGGAACACTCATGTCTAAACTTACATTTTGTTCCAAATCTGCAGGAACCATCATTAAAGGCGAAGCACAGTCCCTTTTGCATTGACACCAAGTGTCCGGACTGTCCTGAACTCCCGGTGCCCCCCTGAAACCCCTGATAACTCTGTCCCACCCTAGTCGGAACCATCACCCTCATCCACAAAGCTATGTCCTTATGCTCCCAACGAATGCTTGGTCTAACCGCTTTTCTTTGACGAAACTGTTCATCGTACCGCAACCAACCCTGCCCCCTGTAAACCCTGTACGCTTCTCCAATTGCATCCATATAACAAAATAGGCCCGAACAATTGTCCGGGGCCTTCTCCCCTAACACACTAGCCAGTATAGCGAACGCTTGCAACCAATTCGAAAAAGTTCTGGGAATTAGACGAAATCTCCTCCTATCCTTGTCCTCCCTCTTACTGTCTTCCCTTCTCACTCTATCCAGGTTGAAACGTTCTAAAGGAAGTAGGGAGAATATCTCAATGTATTCACCCTTCCAAATCTTTTCCTTAACTTCGGGCTTCAAATGCGTACCTAGGGGACCCTCGAAACAAACGTAAACTTCCCCTTTTGCCGCAACACCGATACGTACGTCTTTATCTTTCTCTTTTTCGGCTACGTCTAACGCTGTAGCCCCTGAACTCTGTACCCCTAACCCCTCGCCGATAGCTGCTGAGTTGCTAACCACCGCTAATGAGCCTGGCAAAGTTGACCCTATTAGTCGACCCTGGCTCCCAGACTCCCTATCACCACCCAGCCCAGCTGACGTTGGAGAAACCCCACCCGGCACGTTACTCAAATCCCAAGAACGAACTAGCTCACGTAGGGTGTGTAAAAATGACCCATCCCCCATATTCACTTCCCCAGCCAAGCCGACATAACCCCTGCTATCACGTAAAGACAAAGAAGGGTTAACATTATGATCATTATAAGCCTCACCTAGCTGCCTGGGTGCTGTGGTCCCAGCAGCCGCGCGAAGAGACCGCACCCATCCCTGGGCCGATCGATGGCTCGTTTCGCCGGCCGCCGTCCTCCAACGAATCCTGATGAGACGCACCCCTCTGCGACGACATCCGTCTTCCTGGACTGAGTTCCGAGAAGTCAGCTAATTGCTGCCCGTTTCCTATTTCCGTTCCCCACGGAGATGCTTGCCGCTGCTGAATGTCATCCCAGGACCCCCTTGCGCTGCAAAACCCAGCGCTGCCCCGGGCGTCCCTCCCCCCTAGGCCAGCTGGCTGCTGCCCGTACCCATGATCTACTCCAGAGCTGCTGCATCCACCATAGCCTCTCTCCCCTCCCTCTCCCAGGCCAGCCAAATGCTGCCCGTGGTGCTGAGCTCCTATAGAGCTGTCATGTTGCACCTGGTACTGTTCACCTCCCCTCCCTTGGACTGCCAAGTGCTGCCTGCCCACTCCAGGCACCCCAGCGTTCCCGTGGTCACTTCAATCCCTGCTAGCCTCCGCCATATTCACAGGGGGCTGCTGACTTACAACCCCTGCACCCCCTATACTCCCCAAATGGTAGCAGCCCCGGAGCTCTCTCCCCCCGGGGCTTCTGGAAACTGACATGCAGCCGACGATGACGTAATCCCCGCTGTGAGCGGGTGGGCTGAGCTACATCTGCCACCATGGAGCACCAGCGATCCTGGCCCCGTTCCCCCGGTACCCCTGGCTGTGTGTGCAGAGCAGTCACTGCATCAGCCTGCAGCCCTGCCGCCCCCTCGTCCCGGCCACCAGTCTCATTACCTCGGGTGGCCTGTGCTCCCGGCCGGTGGGCGGGGCTACGACTCCTCACTCCTGTGCTGGATCCACGCTGAGAGGCCTGTGCCACAGGCCCCCGCCGACTCGCTGTGTCTCCTCTCCCACGCTGAGCGGGGCCCATTTCATGGTGAGTCCCCGCCGTACCAGGCCCCGGATCCATATTCCCTGCTGCATCATGAGAAGGAGTGGGAGCCAATACTCCCCCCGTGGCAGGCCCCGCCGACCAGCAGGATTCCTCCCAGTTCTTTGTCTGCGAGCGCCAGGCCTTCAGCTCGCAGCTTGTACCGGAGGGTCCCTGGAGGGGCTCCTAATGCGGCGCCGGGCCCGAGGGGTGGGCTCAGGACTAAGGCGCCCCGGAGGCCTGGATCTCTGTGGCCGACATTCCTCTGGTTGGGGTTGAGGGGACCCCGCCACCCCTTGGAGCAGACCCTGGACAGAAGACTGCAACTATCCTGCTCTCCGGGAACCCGCGGCATCCCTCAGCATCTGGAGAACGGACTCAATCTCCATAATGACAGGTACCTCAGATTCTTATTGCTGCCAATGTGTACCCAAAATGGTTGTCCCTCTAAAATGGCTTCCCCTTTTTATACGAACAGCCCATGACCCGCCCCCCATACCATGTGACCGACCCACATCTTAGCCCAGCCCATCCATGCCAGCACAGAAAATTAACCCCCTATTCACTGTTCTATACACCAACCACCTCCGTATCTACTTCCCTCTCTACCCTGTCATGACGGCCTCCCTTTTACGGCCTATGGCCTAGTACGGCCTCACTATTCTTTCAACATTTTTGCTGCAGATTTTGCCCATATTCAGGGAGGAAAAAATCTACATAACAAAACGCAAGTAAAAAAAAGCAGCAACACCTTTTTGCCTCTGCATTTTTCTTACTAAGAAATGCAGAAATGGTGCAGAAATTTGTGCACCAAATAATTTACGTGTGCACATACCAAATCTATTGGTTTCCAGTTCTCTTCATGCACAGCATAATACTGTGTACAATTAGTGCAGTGGCTGAATAAAGTAACATATATTGATATTAGTCAAGTGGTGATAGATTTTCTAATTCTTTTGTAGGTTTACTTAAGCAACTGTTGATGTTTGATCAGTTTGTGTTAGTGATAATGAATATATCTATAAGGAATGATGATTCTGGAAATACCCCATCTTTGCATGCACAAATGCCTTTGCCTCTGATATTGAAAAAGGTATGTGTTCAAGATAACCTACTTACATCAAAACAGTATGCAAAAAAGATGCAACTAATGTGTCTTATATTGCAGATTTTGCTATCCAGAGAAGAGTTTTTGCAGATTGCAAGCACACAATGCATTGCAGCAGTTCTTGTGCAATTCCCAGCTAAATATGCTCCCTCCTTTATCCTCTCTGATATCCCAGGTAATTTTAAATGTATTACAAACTACATATGCAATGTCAAATTGAAATTATTAAACTATTATTAAAAAAAATAAATTTGAATACAGTGGTCCTTAAATAGTACCATTCACCAGTCTGAGCATGTGAAACTGCCCACACCATGGAATAGTGGCTGCTGAGCTGAATAAAACTTATTTTTTTATTTTTTAATTTCTCATCTCCATTGCAGAGATACTGGCTTGTTAAGTTTAGATTCTAATTTGTTAAGCCCGAGGGCCTTGTAAGGGGGTGGTGTTGTTATGGACAGTAAGAGACACGCTGCCACTTTAAGAGACAGCACCCCCTTGGTTGATGTTTTGGAACATTCTGCTTTCTCCCCTGCAAAAGGACTGTGTGTTGTTCTGCCAGCACTGGAGAGGGGATGGGCTGTTTCCTGTGTGAGCATTCTGGGCTGAGGATTCTGCAGGAGCTGTGAGGACAAGACGCACAGCCTGAGACTGACTGAACTTGTGAGATTGTGAAGACTCTTCTGGGGATATCAAAGGTGGCTGTCCTGTGTTATTGTGAGGAGCCACGAAGAAATACAAGAACGGAATCTGCCGTTTCCAGGAGTATCTACAGGACCCTAAAGCAAGGAAAAAAAGTTTCACAGAGCTTCCAGAAAGATGTGCGCACCATCTTGCAGGACCGCTGGGAGCCCCCCGGAACTATACTGTGTCCTTAACGTTACTGTGAGTTTTAACCCCATTTTTGCACATGCTAGGGCTTAGGATAGGCTGCAGTAGACAGAACACGGCAGCCGTGTGGCCTGCGCAGCAGATGTCAGATAGGCTACAGTTAGAGTAGCATCATACTGTGTTTTATTGTGTTGTTTTGCCTGTTGGAAAATATATTGATCTGTGATAGTTGGAGCACCGTGCTATTTGACGGCCCAGCTAAAGAATATCACTCTTGTAAGTTTTCTTTTGCCATTGCATACCCCTGTTTACACCTTCCTATCACTGCATTCTTTGCCTGTCAATAAATTAACCCTTTGTTGTTTGCACCTCATCTTGTGTACTGTAGTCTCCCTGCACGGTGGTGGCTTCCCCGGCCATCGCTTCAGTCTCAGCAGAAATTCATCTCTTTTGGCATGTACAGTGGTGAAAATAAGTATTTGATATTCTGCCGATTTTGCAAGTTTTCCCACTTACAAAGAATGAAGAGGTCTGTAATTTTTATCATAACTACACTTCAACTGTGAGAGACAGAATTTAAAAATAAAAAACAGAAAATTACATTGCATGATTTTTAAATAATTAAATTGCACTTTAAGTGCGCCCTGGTCCATGCATGTTTTGGGCCAGTGGACGAGAGCACCCACTGACCTCCCAAGTGTCCACAGGTACATGTTGTATTCATGAAAGAGACCGATACAAAATGTATATGCAACACAGGCAACTGAATGAGGCCTTAGAGGTATTTTATTAATGATCAGTTTTAAAACAGTAGAGATTTATGTTAAAAGACAGAATAATGGGGTCTCAAACATGAGGGGGTAGGAGTAACCAGCAAAAAATGAAGATAATAATTCTCCATAAGGTGCTAAACACATGTATTGAATAAAGTCACATTGAATAATGTTATAATACATCTAGAGCCCATAATTCCTATAAACCCCCCATCAAACAAGAAAAAACCTATGGCCTATAATCCACCAGCAATTGCAACCAATATTGCTAAACTTTGCCAATATAAAAAAAAACCAGAAAATCACATTGCATGATTTTTAAATAATTAAATTGCACTTTAAGTGGGTTGAGCCCTGGTCCATGCATGTTTTGGGCCAGTGGACGAGAGCACCCACTCACCTCCCATGTGTCCACAGGTACATGTTGATTCATGAAAGAGACCAATACAAAATGTATGTGCAACACAGACAACTGAATGAGGCCTTAGAGGTATTTTTCTTAACCCCTTTACGACTGCAGATACATCTTGGGGTTGGGATTAGGGTTTGGAGTGTGTTAGGGTTAGGTTTGTGGTTAGGGTTATGGTTATGGTTGAGATTAGGGTTAGGGGTGTTGGGGATAGGGTTGTAGTTAGTTAGGGTTATGGTTGGGATTAGGGCTAGGGGTGTGTTAGGGTTGGAGTTAGAATTGGGGGGTTTCCACTTTTTAGGTACATCAGGGGGTCTCCAAACGTGATATGGTGCCACCATCAATTCCAGACAATTTTGAGTTCAAAAAGTCAAATGGTGCCCCCTCCCTTCTGAGCCCTCCCATGCGCCCAAACTGTGGCTTTCTCCCACATACGGGGTATTGCTGTACTCAAATTTTGTGGTACATTTTCTCCTGATACCTTTGTGAAAATAAAAAAATTTGGTTCCAATGTAATTTTTTTGTGAAAAAAGTAGAATGTTCATTTTTTCCTTCCACATTGCTTTAGTTCTCGTGAAGCACCTGAAGGGTTAATAAAATTCTTAAATGTGGTTTTGCGCACCTTGAGGGGTGCAGTTTTTAGAATGGTGTCACTTTTGGGTATTTTCTGCTATATTGACTCCCCAAACTCACTTCAAATGTGAGGTGGTCCCTAAAAAAGGTTTTGTAAATTTTGTAGGAAAAATGAGAAATAGCTGGTCAACTTTTAACCCTTATAACGTCCTAACAAAAAATATGTTCCCAAAATCATGCTGATGTAAAGTAGATATGTGGGAAAAGTTACTTATTAACTATTTTGTGCGATATGACTCCCTGATTTAAAGGGAGTCTGTCACCCCATTTTTGGCCTATAAGCTGTGGCCACAGCCATCAGCATTCTGTAATGCTGTAGATAAGCCCCCGATGGAACCTGAAAGATAAGAAAATAGAGATTATACTCACCCTGGCGTCCGGTCCGATGGGTGTCGCCGTCTGGTCTGGCACCTCCTATCTTTATGCGATGACATCCTCCTTCTTACTTCTGCTGCGGCTCCTGTGCAGGCATACTTTCTGTGCCCTGTTGAGGGCAGAGTAAAGTTCGGCAGTGTGCAGGCACCGGATCTCTCTGACCTTTCCCGGCGCCTGCGCACTGCAGTACTTTTACTCTGCCCTCAACAGGGCAGGGAAAGTACGCCTGCACATGAGCCACAGCAGAAGTAAGAAGGAGGAAGTCATCTCTAGAAGATGGGAGGCGCTAGACCGGATCGCAACATCCACTGCACCCGGCCCCCGGTAAGTATAACCCAACTCTTTTTTCTTATCTTTCAGGTTACATTAGGGGCTTATCTACAGCATTACAGAATGCTGTAGATAAGCCCCTGATGGCTGTGGCCCCAGCTAACAGGCCAAAAATGGGGTGACAGATTCCCTTTAAAGGTACAAAAATTAAAATTGCAAAATGTTTCAAATTTTTGCCAAATTTCCATTTTTCTCATAAATAAATGCAAGTTACATTGAATAAATTTTGCCTCTAACATGAAGTACATCAGTGGGATATGTTGAAGAGTTCCAGAACTATAACCTCATAAATTTACAGTGGTCAGAATAGTAAAAATTGACTTGGTCATTAAGTAACAAATTGGTGCTGTCACTAAGGGGTTAAAACTACCTGTCCACACTCAATCAAATTTCAACCTCTCCACCATAGCCAAGATGAAAGAGCAGTCTAAGGACAACAGGGACAAAATTGTAGACCTGCACAAGGTTTAGAAGGGCTACAGTAGAATAGTCAAGCAACTTCTTGAGAAGGCAACAACTGTTGGCACAATTCTTAGAAAATGGAATTGTCAATCTTCCTTGGTTTGAAGCTCCATGCAAGATCTCGCCTCGTAGGGTAAGGATGATTCTGAGAAAGGTCAGGAATCAGCTCAGAACTGAGTGGGAGGACCTGGTCAATGACCTTAAGAGAGCTGGGACCACAGTTTCAAACAGTACTTCAAGTAATACTACACCGTTCATGAATTAAAATCCTGCAGGGCACGCAAGATCACCCTGCTCGCGCAAAACACCTTCCAGGTCCATAGGAATTTCGCCGATGGCCATCTGGGTGATCCACAAGAGACATAGAAGAAGGTCATGTGGTTGGATGAGAAAAAATAGAACTTTTTGGTATCAACTACACTAGCAGTGGTTTGAGGAAGAAGGATGAGTACAACCCCAAGAACACTGTCCCAGTCATGAAGCATGGTGAGAGAAACATCATACTTTCCAGGTGCTTTTCTACAAAGGGGGCAGGATGACTGAACTGCAATGAAGGGAGGATGGATGGGATCATGTATCGTGAGATTTTGGCCAACTACCTTCATCCCTCAGTAAGAGAATTAAAGATGGGTCATGGCTGTGTTTTTCAGCATGACAACGACCTGAAACACACAGCCAGGCTACAAAGGAGTGGCTCCATAAAAAGAATTTCAAGGTCCTGGAGTGGCCTAGTAAGTCTCCAGACCTGAACCCAATAGAAAATCTTAGGTGGGAGCTGAAACTCAATGTTTCCCAGAGACAGCCAAAAATCTGAAAGATCTGGAGAAGATCTGTATGGAGGAATGGGATAACATTCTTGCTGCAGTGTGTGCAAACTTGGTCAAAAATGCCAGGAAAGATCTGTCCTCTGTAATTACAAACAAAGGTTTCTGTACAAAATATCAAGTTCTGTTTTTGTATTGTATCAAATACTTTTTTCATGCTATAAAGTGCAAATTAAATGTGTAAAAATCATACATTGTGAGCTTTTGGATTTTTTTTTCAAGATTGTGTCTCTTACAGTTGTCATGTACCTACGATAAAAATTACAGATCTCTCTATTCTTTGGAGGTGGGAAAACTTACAAAATCAGCAGTGTATAAAATACTAATTTAGATCACTGTGCTTCATTCCCTGCATGATGTTGTCCAATCATAAGCAGGAGGCATCATGTAATGGAAACAAAACATTCCCTTATAGAAGCTTAGAACTGGCTTTCTCATGTGAAATATGTGCTGACACTAAGCACAGTAGGCCTGATTGTCATTACAAACACCTTCAGCTTTCATCTTTCAGCAGTCAGTATTGAGGCTTGAGAAAGTGCAACAGAGCTGAATGGCATTACAAACACCTCTGATTCTCCAATGATGATGCTTTTATATTTCCTTGGCCACAATTTACCTGTAGATTATGCACCCTCACGTATATATCTGAATTTTATTCACTATTATCCATTTATTATTTTTTATCCATTATTTTTTTTTTTTTTTCTTTTTCGGTGAGGCACAATAATTTATTTCACCTCATGATATATCAATAAAATATAACTTCTTCTTAATTGTCCTCACCTTGCATTCTCGCATCTTCTTTTCTATCACATCCCTTCACTGTCTCTACCAGTTTTATATGTAAAAAACCAGAAACAAACATTTTCGGGCCAATATACCATGACGGTACCAAAAATCATGAAGAGATCCAGTATGAGAATAAAATATCCAAATTTTATTGAAAAAACATTAAAAATATTATAAAATTACAAAAATGCCCAGCAGGAGGAGCGCAAAACATTCATGCCATTAGTTATTATAGTCACACAGACAAATGTGAATCCTTGCACATAAGTAATTATAAAAAATTTCCAACAAGAGTATAATATCTCTATAAATGTAGAGAATATTCACACCACAGTATTAAAAAATATATTGAATATAAATCAGGCCCGCTATATGTAACTTAATTAAATAACCTCAGTGTCAAAATAACTGAATATATAGTGACTGAAAAAAAAAAAAATACTGTGTGGAAATAATTTGTGACAACACTACAGGCAACTCACTCTGAATGTAATAGAGACCCACATTAAATTGCACCTGAATGAAGGTAACCCAGTCTGATATATGCTGCAGGTAAAAGTAAATGACCTCAATGTCAGCACGATTAAATAATATCACGGCTGAGAAAGTACTAGAGGATTGCTGCATAAATCCACAAAGGTTCAAAATAAGGGTAAAAAAGGGTAATACCTATGAAAACGCTGATGCCAGGTCTCTGGTGAATGTGAATGACGCGACCTCCTTCACCCCAACACGTGATTCGCACTAGCTTCTTCCGGGGGCGTCCAGTTTTATATGTAGTCTCTTTTTACCTTTTTACGTTAGCATTTAGCGTATTATCTCTTATACTCAACATTTTCCTTTTATTTTCTCTTTCACCTTTTGTATCTTTTCACTTATTAAAGTTTCCAAAAGAACAATGTACTCTGTTTCCCCCTTTCTAAGGATAACTTTTGATTGATATATGACTATGTCAGTGCCAGGTAAGTATGCATCTTTGGGTCACGTGTTCTTCTAGCTTCAATTAGCAGCAGATCAAAATGTGGACATCACCTCCCCCACCTCATTAAAGTGTGGGATGGTGACATTGTGCTCCACGGGATCGCTGCCATTGAGCTACATTATAAAGAAAGTAACATGCTACCTGCGCATTTGCCATTGAACCCAGTGGTGACTTTTGTCATGTCCTATGTGGTTGTTGATTTTCATTTGCACATGCGCATCACAACTAGTGATTCCACTTACATCATGACCTGAGGCATACTTTCATTGGAGGAATTTCCCTCACTCGTGCACGCACAACTTACATAGCAACCAGTGACGTCATCCTATGGTGATTTTTCTATTGGACATACGGAGTATATATGCACACACCCCTTCCCATTCAGGACACCCCCCAAAGAAGCAGGCCAAAACGTGCGTCAGGGCTGGAGGTTTTCAAAGTCCTGACAGCGGCACTTCATGAAATCCCAGTGACTCCGAAGTAATCTTTCATGCCAAGCTTTGGTATCATAGGAATAGCAAGTGATTCAGCTTATCACTGGCTTTACTTTTATCACTTGGCTAGCCCAATATGTAGGTTTGTGTATACTATTATAGGTAACTTGACGCAATTGTGAATAGATAGCTCTATTATAGATAGAAAAAGCTGACAATTAAGGTGTCTTTTTTAATAGTGCTCACTTTATTGGCAGCAAAATCAATATTCTAAAATTATAAGATATATTAATGGCTTGATCTTTTTAAAAGGTGGTATGAACACCATCTTGTGGTTGTCAAGAACACCACACTGCACTTGCTCACTGAGCCAGTGCGTGTGTCCTGAGTAGAACAAACTATGCTAAAAGATACCTGTGGAGCTGGGCATCAGCGGTGGTGATGTGTGCTTCAGGCAAACAGGACCTGAAGCACATGACTGCCAAGGGGCGGAGCTGGCTGCAGATCTCCCAGAGGGAGCAGGAACAGAGAGAGATGCTGGCCCAGAAATAAAGATCCTTCCAGCAGGTATAGCACAAACAGAAGCGCCGAAGAGCGCTAGACAGGAGGGATGTCAGGGACAGGCTAAGGGCCAAACCGTATGGACAGCAGAAGTACCAGGGGCGTAGAGGAGAATCACCAGAGATGTAGCCGAAGTCATAAACCAGGAAAATAGACACACAGTACTGAATCAGCAGGCAGGACTGATAGTCAGGACTTAACAAGGGATCAGTAAACCTGAATAGGCAATAGACGGTACAGAAATGGCAGGCAAGCGCACAACAGGGACAGACCGAGTCAGATGCTAAAACACAGAAGCATGCACACTGCACAAGGCACAAACACACAGAGGTCACTTAAACTAAGCCAAGGACAAAAGTATAGCTGACAGAGAACCCTGGTAAAGAGTGAGTATAAATACCCCTCCCAGAACCACAAAAAGGACACATACACTTAACCCTGTGAGTGCAGGGCAAGAAACCTGTCCAAACCATGACAGTGGTAAATTCATGCACTGCAGTCTTTTTATTAAATCATATATACTGATTAATTCTTTTTCACTAATCACTTTATTGGATGTATATGGCAATATTATCATTTTATAGTGAATTAAATACTGCAGTTATGTTATTTAGTGTTACATTTATATGCACAGATTAAATGTGATTAATCTTTGCACTTAGTCAAATGTGCACGGTATCCAAAAGTGCTATCATTTTAGGCACTTTTATAAATCAAGCAAAAATGTATTATATGTTAGTATTGTCTGTCAAACAAATTTTAATATCAAGACTTTAACAAAACCTCAATTTCTTCAGTACCTTTTCTGGTTCCTGTAATTGTATCCCTCTATATATGAATTAATAAATTTCAATATTTTTAATACAATTTCTTTTGTCATTTCAATTTATTTCTGTTCCTAAGAAATTGAATCGGATGTACAAAAATTATAGTGTCTAGTCTGTTTATAGAAGTGGTGCCCCAAATTAATGGGTGTTTGTTACATATAAGGACCCTTTTGTTATAAACATGTTTTCTCTTGCAGAGTTTTTATTTGAAAATCTAATGTGTACAAGTGAAGTTCTCATCTGGTCAATTTACTGCTGTCTTATTCTAATGACTGAAGAAAGGATTTTTTTCACAAAATGTCACACAGTGTATGGTATGATAAAATAATTTTAACATACAGTATAATAAATTTTTTGCATTTAAAGGGTTGAATCGAGAAGCACAACTTCATAAAAAAGACATTTCTATGAATAATGTTGTTGAGTTGGTCTACTCCAGACATAGGATCTTGCATAATCTGTGGCTGTGTTAGTATGATGTTCAGACTGTTTATTCTGCAGAAAAGTATTGTAAATATGTACAGGGTGAGCCATTTATATGGATACACCAAAATAAAATGGGAATGGTTGGTGATATCAACTTCCTGTTTGTGGCACATTAATGTATGAAAGGGGGGAAACTTTTCAAGATGCGTGGTGATCATGGCAGCCATTTTGAAGTTGGCCATTTTGGATCCAACTTTATTTTTTTCAATGGAAAGAGGGTCATGTGACACATCAAACTTATTGAGAAACTCACAAGAAAAACAATGGTGTGCTTGGTTTTAGCGTAATTTTATTCTTTCATGAGTAATGTAGAAGTTTATGACCACTTATAAAATGTGTTCAAAGTGCTGCCTATGGTGTTGGATTATCAATGCAACCCTCTTCTCCCACTCTTGACACATTGATAGCAACACCACAGAAGAAATGCTAGCACAGGCTTCCAGTAGCCGATGCTTCAGATGCTGCACATCTCATATCTTCACAGCATAGACAATTGCCTTCAGATGACCCCAAATATAAAGTCTAAGGGGGTCAGATCAGGAGACCTTGGTGGCCATTCAACTGGCCTAAGATGACCAATCCACTTTCCAGGAAACTGTTCATGTAGGAATGCTCGGACCTGACACCCATAATTGATGAGGTCTGTAATTGACATCATAGGTAGACCACAACTATGAGAGTCAAAATGAGAAAACAAATCCATAAAATCACTTTGTTTGATTTGGTCACCTAAATACATGCAAGATTTCTGGCTCTCACAGACCTGTAACTTATTCATTAAGAGGCTCCTCTGTCCTCCACTCATTACCTGTAGTAATGGCACCTGTTTGAACTTGTTATCAATATAAAAGACACCTGTCCGCAACCTCTAACAGTCACACTCCAATATCCACTATGGTGAAGACCAAAGAGCTGTAGAAGGACACCAGAAACAAAATTGTAGCCCTGCACCAGGCAGGGAAGACTAAAACTGCAATAGGCAAGCAGCTTGGTGTGATGAAATCAACTGTGGGAGTAATAATAAGAAAATGAAAAACATACAAGACCACTGATAATCTCCCTCAAACTGGGGCGCCATGCAAGATCTAACCCCATGGGGTCAAAATAATCACTAGAACGGTGAGCAAAAATCCCCGAACCGCACAGGGGGACCTAGTGAGTGACCTGCATAGAGCTGGAACCGCCGTAACAAAGGCTACCATTAGTAACACACTACGCCTTCAGGGTCTCAGATCCTGCAGTGCCTGACATGTCCCCCTGCTTAATCCAGTACATGTCCGGGCCCATCTGAAGTTTGCTAGAGAGTAGAGTTGAGCGAAACGGGTCGAAAAATTTCAAAAGTCGCCGACTTTTGGCAAAGTCGGGTTTCATGAAACGAAACCCGACCCTAGGATGAGGTCGGCCACGAGGTCGGCGACTTACGCGCCAAAGTCGCGTTTCAAAAGTTTGTTTTGCGCTCTTTTTCAGCCAATCAGGATCCACGGACACTGTGGGCAACGTGATGACATAGGCAGGGGTCACCACCATCTTTCAGAAGGGCATGCAAGTGATTGGCTTGCTTTGGTGGGCGTCACAGGGGGTATAAAAGGGCGTGCACGCCGACCGCCATCTTACTTCTGCTGATCTCAGTATAGGGAGAGCGTTAGGCAGGGAAGAAGACAAAAAAACTGCTTCTGCTGCTAGCGATTTGGCCTGTACAACACACCAGTCACTGTGTGTGCAGTGCAAGGGGAGGCTATATAGTGGTGTATCAGTGGTGTTGGTTGTTGGGCTGCCTTCTAAGGCTTCCTGACATTCCTGCATTGCTGTTTACCCACTGCTCCGCAAACTGCTTTTTTAAAAGCAATCCCAATTTTTTTTTTTGTCCTGCTGAGAAGAAAAAAAACCTGCTTCTGCTGCTAGCGATTTGGCCTGTACAACACACCAGTCACTGTGTGTGCAGTGCAAGGGGAGGCTATATTGTGGTGTATCAGTGGTGTTGGTTGTTGGACTGCCTTTTAAGGCTTCCTGACAGGCTGGCATTGCTGTTTACCCACTGCTCTGCAAACTGCTTTTTTAAAAGCAATCCAATCTCCCTTATCCTCTAGTCACTTTTGTCACAGCTGTGCCATCGAGCCTGTGACATAGCGCTCAGATATCAGTGGCCCTCACACAATCCAAAAGTGTCCAGTGTCCACAAGTGTCTGCAGAAATTCAAAATCTCCCTTATCCTCTAGTCACTTTGGTCACAGCTGTGCCATCGAGCCTGTCACATAGCGCTCGATATTCATTGGGCCTCACACAATCCAAAAGTGTCCAGTGTCCACAAGTGTGTGCAGAAATTCAAAATCTCCCTTATCCTCTAGTCACTTTGGTCACAGCTGTGCCATCGAGCCTGTGACATAGCGCTCAGATATCAGTGGCCCTCACACAATCCAAAAGTGTCCAGTGTCCACAAGTGTCTGCAGAAATTCAAAATCTCCCTTATCCTCTCGTCACTTTTGTCACAGCTGTGCCATCGAGCCTGTGACATTGCGCTCAGATATCAGTGGGCCTCACACAATCCAAAAGTGTCCAGTGTCCACAAGTGTCTGCAGAAATTCAAAATCTCCCTTATCCTCTCGTCACTTTTGTCACAGCTGTGCCATCGAGCCTGTGACATAGCGCTCAGATATCCGTGGCCCTCACACAATCCAAAAGTGTCCAGTGTCCACAAGTGTCTGCAGAAATTCAAAATCTCCCTTATCCTCTCGTCACTTTTGTCACAGCTGTGCCATCGAGTCTGTGACATAGCGCTCAGATATCTGTGTGCCTCACACAATCCAAACGTGTCCCGTGTCCACAAGTGTCTGCAGAAATTCAAAATCTCCCCTGTCCTATAGACACCTTGTTTTACATACTATATAGTTTGTTGGATTTTGTCTACATTTCTACCAAAAATGAGGAAGGCTGGTGGAAGAGGCCGTGGAATTGGGCGGGGGTTGGCAGCTGGTAATGATGGTGTTGGTGGTGGATCTGATGGTAGTGGCAAGAGCAAAATAGGACCGAATGCAGGAGGTGTTGAGCCTGCGTCATCGTCTGGCTACATAAGGCCTCGAACGCTTAGTTTTCTAGGAGTTGGCAAACCGCTTTTAAAGCCAGAGCATCAGGAAAAAGTTTTGTCTTACATTGCTGACTCAGCCTCCAGCTCTATCGCCTCCTCTTCTTCAGTTGTAAAAAGTAAAAGCACTGAGTCGTCATTGGAGGCTCATGTTCATGAACCACACCTTTCCTTGTGTCCTTCACCCCAACCAAGATTGAAGGATGACGCAGGCCATACTACTGATTACTCCATGGAGCTGTTTTCACATACCATGCCTGGATTATCAAGTCAAATGGTGAATTACCCAGGCCAAGATGAATCTGACATGGAGTGCACTGATGCACAGCCGCTGATGGATGATTCTGCTGGTACATTCACTCAGAGCACTACATTGTCCTCGCAGTGTACAGAGCCAGATTCTGACCCTGATGAGACTCAGGTGCCCCTTCCCGCACACTATACCACCATACACGGTGACACAGAGGAAGGTGCACATGACATAGAAGAGGTGATGGATGACCCAGTTGTTGACCCAGATTGGCATCCATTGGGGGAAGAGGGTGCTGCTTCCAATAGCTCAGATGAGGAGCATCCACAGCAGACATCGACATCGCAACAGCTGTTATCTGGCAGGCCCGGAGCACTCCAAAGACAGGTTCCAAACATCAAAAGACCATCATCAAACCTCTCTCAGTCCGCCCTGTCCACCGCTACTTCCACCATATGCAACTCTCAAGTCCAGCTCACCATCCCAGACACTATGAGTAGGTCAAAAAAGTACTCAGTCTCTCATCCGCGTACACTGGGTTTGAATGCCCACATTGCCAAACTAATCTCGTTTGAGATGATGCCCTTTCGGTTGGTGGAAAGCGCAGCTTTCCGCGAACTCATGGCCTATGCAGTACCACGCTATGACCTACCCAGTCGCCACTTCTTCTCTCGCAAAGCCATCCCAGCCCTCCACCATCATGTGAAAGACCGCATTGTCCATGCACTCAAGCAGTCAGTGAGCGGAAAGGTGCACCTCACAACTGATGCATGGTCCAGTCGGCATGGCCAGGGCCGTTACGTGTCCATCACTGCGCACTGGGTTAATGTGGTGGATGCAGGGTCCACAGGGGACAGCGGTGGTGGGACAGTGCTGCCTAGCCCACGGTATAGGAAACAGTTGGCTGTAGGCGTTCGACCCTCCTCCTCCTCCTCCTCCAGAAGCGAAAGCTCGTCCACAGAGCGCAGTCGTACGAGCACTCCATCTGCAGCTGCCACTGTTGCACACGATGTGTCCCCCTATCGAGCAGCTAGTGGAAAGCGTCAGCAGGCTGTGTTGCAGATGATGTGTTTGGGCAACAGACACTCCGCCGAGGTGCTGGCCGAGTACTTGAAGCGACAAACTGAGTCATGGCTGGGCAGTGTACATCTTGAGGCAGGCAAGGTAGTTAGTGATAACGGCCGTAATTTTGTGGCAGCCATAGCCCTTTCAAAACTCAGCCATATACCTTGCTTGGCTCACACCTTGAATCTGGTGGTGCAGTGCTTCCTCAAAAATTATCCGGAGTTAACAGCCCTGCTCCAGAAGGTGCGAAGACTGTGCGCGCACATCCGCCGGTCGCCTGTACACTCCGTTCGTATGCAGAAGCTGCAGCGATTGCTCCACCTTCCCAACCACCGCCTCATTATCGACATTGCAACAAGGTGGAACTCCACCCTGCACATGGTGGAGCGGCTGTGCGAGCAGAGGCAGGCCATAATGCATTTGTGGGAGGATACACGGCCAGGCACTTTGAGAGCAGACATGGATTTGACAGGTGTGCACTGGTCGAAGCTGAAAGACCTCTGTAAAGTCCTTCAGTGTTTTGAGGAATGCACACGGCTGGTAAGCGCAGACGACGCCATCCTAAGCATGAGCATCCCACTTATGCGTCTGCTCATGCAAACTTTGACGCACCTTAAGGAGCAGGCGTCTGCAGCCAATGTTGATGAGGAGGAAGAGGAGGAGGGAATCCTTGATGACATTCAGCCATTGTCTGCTCAGGGACCTCTCCTGGACGAGGTGGAGGAAGAAGAGGAGGAGGAGGATGATGATGGGGATGATTACTTAGGGGAGGAGGATGCATCTCGTGGGGCAAGTGAAAATGTTGGCGTGGCAAGGTCTGGTACCGGGTTTGTGCGTGACTGGAGGGATGTGGATTTGCCAGAAAGTGCTCCTCCAACCAGCACTCGCAGTGCATCATTGACACCGGGAACATTGGCCCACATGTCAGATTATGCCTTGCAGATCCTAAAAAGGGACCCACGCATTGCCAAAATGATGAAGGATGACGACTACTGGTTGGCCAGCATCCTGGATCCACGCTATAAAGGCAAATTACAAAACATCATGCCACAGGAGAACCTTGACCTAATATTGGCTAATAAACAAGCAACTCTGGTAAATCGGTTGCTTGAGGCATTCCCAGCACACAGCAGCGGTGATGGTTCTCACACGAGCCGTACGGGCCGGGGGCAGCTTGGCAGAGGTGTTCGTGGTGCACACAGCAGAAGTGGCGTTGGAGACAGGGGTTTCATGACAATGTTGTGGACTGATTTTTCAAGTACCGCTCACACAACTGGTAATACTGCATCGATGGAAAGTGACAGGAGACAGCAGTTGTCAACTATGGTTACAAACTACTTTTCCTCCCATATCGATGTTTTCCCACACAGGTCATTCCCCTTTGACTATTGGGCCGCTAAACTGGACACCTGGCCTGAATTGGCACAATATGCCTTACAGGAGCTCGCTTGCCCAGCTGCAAGTGTGCTATCGGAAAGAGTCTTCAGTGCAGCTGGATCAATCCTGACAGAAAAAAGGACCCGTCTGTCAACCCAAAATGTGGATGATCTAACCTTCATTAAAATGAACCACGCATGGGTTTCCAAGGATTTTGTCCCACCTTCCCCTGATGACACATAGGGTGACAGAAAAATGGCTTGCTTTGGTCCACCTCTTCCTGGGACTTGACCTATTTCACCTTTTGCATCAGCTGAATGTCCAACATCAACATATGCCACTTTCTAAATCTCCCTAACTGTGCTGCCTCCCCCCCCCCATGGCCGGGGTCGCCACCTAGCGCACGACACCGTGCGAGTGCCGTTGCCCTGGACAGGTGGGTAGGCCGACTCTTGGGCGCGGGCACTGGCACAGGGTCCTTCATAGTGCAATCAAGTGTCTCTGATGGTGGTGGTGCACACCCGCTGTCAGACACACCGCCGTACTATGAGGGGCCCAGTGCCAGTACCGACGCCCACGAGTGGGCACCCCTTGCTTGGGCAGGGCCCCAGCATTTGCAATCTTTACCTCTCCCTGCTCCTCCGCTGTGTAGTCTGGGCCGTCAAATCCATACTGTGCCTGACACCGTCTGAGCCTGCCTCCTGATGTATAGACATATATTTTGAATGTGTACGCTATCCATACATGTTATCCGGGGAAACGGTACCCTTTCTAACCTTTGTGCAATCACGTGCAATCCATACTGGGCCTAACACCGTCTGACCCTGCCTCCTGATGTATAGACATATATTTTGAATGTGTACGCTATCCATACATGTTATCCGGGGAAACGGTACCCTTTCTAACCTTTGTGCAATCACGTGCAATCCATACTGGGCCTAACACCGTCTTCCTGCCTCCTGATGTATAGACATATATTTTGAATGTGTACGCTATCCATACATGTTATCTGGGGATACGGTACCCTTTCTAACCTTTGTGCAATCACGTGCAATCCATACTGGGCCTAACACCGTCTGAGCCTGCCTCCTGATGTATAGACATATATTTTGAATGTGTACGCTATCCATACATGTTATCCGGGGATATGGTACCCTTTCTAACCTTTGTGCAATCACGTGCAATCCATACTGGGCCTAACACCGTCTGAGCCTGCCTCCTGGTGTATAGACATATATTTTGAATGTGTACGCTATCCATACATGTTATCCGGGGATATGGTACCCTTTCTCACCTTTGTGCAATCACGTGTTATCCATACTGGGCGTGAGAACAGCTGGCGAGCTGTTAAGCAAGCTACAGCACCTGTGGTTTGCACACGTAAGTTTTTCATTTTTTCAGGAATGACGGTTAGGCCTAATTCCGGAACTGCGGTTGACCTGCACTTACTGGGAAATCATTGTTCGCGGGTAATAATTGTAATCAGTGATCCCCATCACTAACGTTGTTCAGCGGGTTATCTGCACCTGTAAGCGACAAACGCTGGCCTTTTCAGTGTAGCGCACATTCAGCCACGGACATGTAAGGGCATGACACACCAGTTATTGGCCAATCTCATGTGCCAGAGCCTCACGTGTCCCTCTAGTAAGCCGGACTCGGACCGCGGGGCATGACGGAGTCTCGTTCGTTAACGGAATTAAGCTTGCAATGTGTGCATCTGTTCTGTAGCTGGCATGGTTGAGGTTTCCCAGGTGGAGTCGAATTTAACCGTACGCTCCACTCCTGGTGGTGCCCTTCTGGACATTCCTTTAAGGTTCAGCTTTGCAACCATACTGCCCACGTAAAACAAACACTTTGCCTTCATGAACGCTGTTTGGAGGGTCATGACTCGTGGGAATAACGCCGCCCAATCAGTTAACCTGCTAGAGAGATCGTTCGTTGCTCCCAAGCATGACATCACACTCCCTAGGAAGAAGGTAATGCCACTGTGGCGACTGTACTCCTGGGGGCGACACAAGTGCACTGATGCCCAGCCACTGCTCGATGAATCTGCTCGTACATTGACCCAGACCACTACATTCCCCTCGCACGCTACACGACCTGAATCTGACCCTGATGAAACTCAGGTTACCCTTCCCATATACAGTTCCATCTTACACGGTGACAAAGAGGAAGCTGCAGATGAAAGTGCAGGTTCGGCCCACCCGCCATCAGACACACCACCGTACTATCAGGGGCCCTGTGCCAGTGCCGTCGCCAACGAGTGGGCCCCCCCTGCTTGCTCAGGATCACAGCACTTGCAAAGTTGAAATACTGTGCAGTGAGATGGAAGATGGGGACGACGAGGAGTCCAGACAAGTACAGGGATTCCCTAGCGAGGAGACTTATTTGATTGTTTTCAATGTTGGGACAGCAATTTTTGGGGAGCACTATACTCTGGAGAATGATAGATGGGGCCCACCATACACTGGAACATTCCAAAGGTGGACATCAGACACTGGAGCAGCATTTACAGGGCCCATTATACACTAGAGCATTAGAAATGGGGCCCATTATGTTTGGAGCATTATTTGGGCCCATAAGACAGTGGAGCTTCATCCATGGGGACCAACATATACTGTAGCATTATGTGGAGCTCATCATATACTGTTTCAAACATTATATGGGACCAATGATTTTGTATGGAGAAATAGATGGGCCTCGTCATGAGATGTAAAAAGTGAGGTATTTTTCATTGTACTATACCGCTATTTCTCTGCCGTATCGGAGCATGATGAGTTGTGGTATGTGTTAAAGGGGCGCTCTTTCGCCCAGGGCACATGAAAACCTTGCAGCCAGCCCTCCCCCCCCCCACAACTTTAGCCAAATAACCCCCATTTTTCAGTGCGTAACTTGTATTATGAAGTTAATTAAGGTTGACAAGCTTAAGTAAGAAGAATTGATGCTTTTGGCATTCAAATGGGCACTGTAGGTGTGTTTCCTGTCCTCCTCTCACTGCCGACTTTTATTCCCCATTGACTTACATTGGGTTTCGTGTTTCGGGACGACCCCGACTTTTCCCTATAATCGGACGATCTTGCTCGACCCGACTTTTGGAAAAGTCGGGTTTCACGAAACGAAACGCGACCCTAAAAAAACAAAAGTCGCTCAACTCTACTAGAGAGCATTTTGTTTATCCAGAAGAGTATTGGGAGAACATCATATGGTCTGATAAAAACAAAGTAGAACTGTTTGGTAGAAACAAAACTCATTGTGTTTGGAAGAGACAGAATGCTGAGTTGCAAGCACAGAACACCATACCTACTGTGAAACTTAGGTGTGGCAACATCATGCTTTGGGGTGGTTAATCGGCAAAGGGACCAGGACAACTGACCCGTGTACATGAAAGAATAAATGGGGCCATTTATGTTATTTTAGGTGCAAACTCTTTCCATCAGCAAGGGCATTGAAGATGAAACGTGGATGGGTCTTTCAGCATGATAATGATCCAAAGCACACTGCCAGGGCAATGAATGAGTGGCTTCGTAAGAAGCATATGAAGGTCCTAGAGTGGCCTAGCCAGTCTCCAGATCTCAACTCCATAGAAAACCTTTGGAGGGATTTGAAAGTCTGTGTTGCCCAGCGACAGACCTAAAACATCACTGCTCTAGAGGAGATCTGCAAGGAGGAATGAGCCAACATACCACCAACTGTGTGTACCAACCTTGTGAAGACTTACAGAAAATGTTTGACCTCTGTCATTGCCAACAAAGGATGTATAACAAAATATTGAGATGAACTTTTGTTAATGACCAAATACTTATTTTCCATCGTAATTTGCAAAATAAATCTTGCCAAATCAGACAAGGTGATTTTCTGGATTTGTTTTCTCATTTTGACACTCATAGTTGTGGTCTACCTATGATGTCAATTACAGGCCTCTCATCTTTTTAAGTGGGTGAACTTGCATAATTGGTGGCTGACTGTTACGGTTCTGCAGCACAAGACTAGGGTAGAAGGGGGAGAACTGACCCTGCACTACGACTAGGCTGATACCCTATGATGGAGTGGGCGACCCATTCCTGCGAATAGATCCACCAACGATCCTAGGTTAGTCTCAAGCAAAGATCTATAGAAAGGAGGAAGGGGATCCCTGAAAGATCTAAGGACTGGGTACAAAAAGGGTCACCTAATAGAAAACAAAGAGAAGGCTGAAGAAACAAACTGAAAACAGAAACAAAGACTAGCAGAAACAGAGATCCCAGCACTGCACTAATTAAACACACAGAAGGCAAAGCAAAGCTCCAAGCCAAAACTCAAGCTGATTAGCACTGTTGTCCAGCAAGGAGTGAGAGACATGTGCAGGTTAATAAAGGGTGATACAATCACCTGAACCAAGACAAACCAAGCACCAGAGGAAAAAGACCAGCAGCCAGAACACTACAAGAAAATGGCTGATAGTCACAAACTAAACAGATTCTAACAGTACCTCCCCTTTAACAAGGATCCCCTGGATCCTCTAGGCTGGGCCTTATTCGGAAATCTCCTGTGAAAAGCCTTAATTAATCTTGAGGCTGAGACGTCCACAGCTTTCACCCAGGAATTGTCCTCGGGACCGAAACCCTTCCAGGACACAAGATACTGTAAGCCTCCTCTGTGCCACCTGGAATCAAGAATGCGTGAAATATCAAACTCGCAGTCCTCATCAATTGGAGGAGCAGATGGCATAGCCACCTTATCAGGCGTGTCAACTTTCTTCAGCAAAGATACATGAACAACTGCATTAATTTTCTAGGACGAAGGAATGTCCAATCTGACCGCTGCTGAGTTGACAATCTGAACCACTTTGAAGGGTCCTACAAACTTAGGCCCCAACTTTTTAGAAGGGATCTTTAAACGCAGATTCCTAGAGGACAACCAAAACATTTCCCCAACAACAAAGCTCGCCTCCCTTCTTCTCTTGTCAAAATATTTCTTAGACCTCCTATTAGCCTGATTCAGATTATGGCACATACTGGTCCAAACCCTTTACAAATTTCCAGAAAAACTCTCCTTCTCAGGCACCGCCGTCCCAATCCTAGAAAAAGGACCAAAAGATGGATGCTTCCCAGTAGAACAAAAAAAAGGAGAACACCCAGCCGAAGAAGACGTATGATTATTGAGAGCAAACTCAGCTAATGGTAGATATTCCGACCACATCTCCTGATTGTCTGTCTGCTACAAAACATCTCAAAAACTGCTCAACATCCTGGTTCTTCCTCTCGGTCTGTCCATTGGACTCCTGATGATAACCCGAAGAAAATGACAAATGAACCTTAAGTCTGTCACAAAAGGCACGCCAAAATCGAGCCACAAACTGTGGCCCCTATCGGAGACAATGTCTGTGGGGACACCATGGAGTCTGACAATCTCTTTCACAAATGCCCTGGCAAGTGTCTTAGCGCAGGGTAATTTATTGAACGGGACTAGATGACAAATCTTACTAAATCGGTCCACTACAACTCAGATGACAGGAAAACCCTCAGAGACTGGCAGGTCGGTGACAAAATCCATTGCAAGATGCGTCCATAGGGAACTAGGAACCTCTAACGGGCACAGCAACCCTGCCACTGGAGCATGAGAAGCCTTAGACCTAGCACACATGGTAAACTGACGCACCCACTTGATGATTTCTCTTAGCCACCCCGGCCACCAGAAACTCCGACCGATCGACTTTCTAGTATCGGCAATCCCTGGATGACCCGCCAAACGAGACTCATGATATTCCATAAATAAAGCTCTCCTCAGGGCTTTAGGCACAAATAATTCCCATATGGAGTGTTAGTTGGTGCCGCATCCTGGGCTTTAAGAATGCTTTTTTCCAACTCGGAGCCTAATGTTGCCACCACCACCCCTCTCTACAGAATAGATTCCTCCTTTTCAGTATTAACCGCTGGGGAGAAACTTCAAGACAAAGCATCAGCTTTAACATTCTTTGTCCCAGGGATATATGTCACAGAGAAATGGAACTGGGCAAAAAACAATGTCCACCTAGCTTGACGGACATTCAAACGTTTAGCAGCATCCAGATAGATCAGATTTTTATGATCAGTTAAGTCTTGTATAGGAGGTCTAGCACCCCCCCAAAAAATGTCGCCAATGCTAAAACACAAGCTTAATGGCCAACAATTCTAGGTTCCCAACATCGTAGTTGAGCGCCGCCTACGAAAATTTCTTAGAAAAGAACGCACAGGGATGTACCCCATCCTCTCACTCCTGTAACAGAACAGCCCCCACTCCTACTGATGAGGTATCCACCTCTACCAGAAAGGGCTTAGTCTCATCTGTCTGGATCAAAACAGGAGCAGAGCTAAACTTCTCCTTGAGATGCTCAAAAGCCTTAATAGCCTCAGGGGACCATTGGACAGTATTGGAACACTTCTTAGTAAGATCCGTAAGAGGTTTTGTGATAACAGAAAAATACCTTATGAATTTTCTATAATAATTAGCAAACTCCAAGAATCTCTGAATTGACTTCAAGCATTCAGGTCTAGGCCACTCCAATACCACCTGAACCTTCACCGGGTCCATCTCAAACCCATCACTGGAAATAATGAACCCCAAAAAGCTAATTTTCTGTACAGCAAACTCGCATTTCTTCAGTTTAGCAAAGAGTGTGTTTTCTCTCAGAACTTGCAAAACCTCGCAGACTCTCTGCCAATGTAACTCCAGATTGGGTGAATAGATTATCATCCAAAGAAACAATAACACTCCTACCGATCAGCGGCCTCAGAATGTCATTGATGAAATTTTGAAAAAACGCTGGAGCATTTGTAAGGCAGAAAGGCACTACTAGACACTCAAAATGACCTTCTGGGGTATTAACCCCTTCCTGACATCCGACGGTATATCCCGTCCGTGGGACCTGGGCCCCTATGCCCATGGATGGGATAGTACGTCGGGCGCGATCAGCGGCGCCCACGTGGTGAGCGCCGCTGATCGCGGCCGGGTGTCAGCTGATTATCACAGCTGACACCCGGCACAATGTGTCAGGGGCGGTCACGGACCGCCCCCGACACGGTAACCCCTTGCACACCGCGATCAAACAAGATCGCGGTGTACCGGGAGTTAAAGGGAAGCATCGGCAGGGAGGGGGCTCCCTCCGTGCTTCCCTGAGCCCCCCACGGCAGCGCAATGTGCAGCGCTGCTGCGGGGGACTCCTTTCCTCCAGGCCCCCGAATCCAAGATGGCGAAGGGGGCCTTCGGGGGCCTTCGGAAGCTGGCTTCCTCAGTGCCTGCAAAGCGCAGGCATGAGGAAGCCTTCTGCAGTGCCTGTGTCAGATCGCTGATCTGTCACAGTGATCTGTGATGTGACAGATCAGCGATCTGTCACAGGACAGTGATGTCCCACCTGGGACTATTTAATAAAGTAAAAAAAAAAATAAAAAAAAGTGTTAAAATAATTAAAAAAAATCGCCAAATAAATTAGAAAAAAAAAAAAAAATTCCCCCAATAAATCCATTTTTTGGAAATAATAAAAAAAAACAATAAAAGTACACATATTAGGTATCGCCGCGTCCGTAATGACCCGCCCTATAAAACTGTCCCATTAGTTAACCCCTTTAGCGAACCCCTTAAAAAATAAAAATAAAAAACGAAGCAAAAAATAATGATTTATTATCATACCGCCAAACAAAAAGTGTAATAACGCGCGATCAAAAAGACGCATATAAATATCCATGGTACCGCTGAAAACGTCATCTTGTCCCGCAAAAAACGAGCCACCACACAGCATCATCAGTGAAAAAATAAAAAAGTTATAGCTCGCAGAATAAAGCGATGCAAAAATAATTATTTTTTATATAAAATAGTTTTCATTGCATAAAACCGACAAAAACATAAAAAAACGACCTAAATGAGGTATCGCTGTAACCGTACTGACCCGAAGAATAAAACTGCTTTATCAATTTTACCGCACGCGGAACGGTGTAAACGCACCCCCCCAAAAGAAATTCATGAAACGCTGGTTTTTGTTCATTCTGCGTCCCAAAAATAGGAATAAAAAGCGATCAAAAAATGTCACGTGCCCGAAAATGGTACCAATAAAAACGTCAACTCGTCCCGCAAAAAATAAGACCTCACATGACTCGGTGGGTCAAAATACGGAAAAATTATAGCTCTCAATATGTGGTGATGCAAAAACTATTTTTACAATAAAAAGCGTCTTTTAGCGTGCGACAGCCGCCAAACATAAAAACCGCCATAAATAGTAAATCAAACCCCCCGATATCACCCCCTTAGTTAGGGAAAAATAATAAAATTTAAAAAAAAGTATTCATCTCCATTTTCCCGTTAGGGTTAGGGCTAGGGTTAGGGCTAGGGTTAGGGCTCAGATTAGGGTTAGGGGTGTGTTGGGGTTAGGGTTGGAGTTATAATTGGGGGGTTTCCACTGTTTGGGCACATCAGGGGCTCTCCAAATGCAACATGGCGTCTGATCTCAATTCCAGCCAATTCTGAGTTGAAAAAGTCAAATGGTGCTCCTTCCCTTCCAAGCTCTGCCATGCGCCCAAACAGTGTTTTACCCCCACATGTAGGGTATCAGCCTACTCAGGACAAATTGCAAAACAATTTTTGGGGTCCAATTTCTCCTGTTACCCTTAGGAAAATAAAAAATTGGGGGCAAAAATATCATTTTTGTGGAAAAAAATGATTTTTTTATTTTCACGTCCGAGTGTTATAAACTTCTGTGAAGCACTTGGGGGTTCAAAGTGCTCAACACACATCTAGATAAGTTCCGTGGGGGGTCTAGTGTCCAAAATGGGGTCACTTGTGGGGAGTTTCAATAGTTTAGGTACATCAGGGGCTCTCCAAACGCACATGACACCCGCAGACCATTCCATCAAAGTCTGCATTCCAAAACGTCACTGCTTCCCTTCCGAGCCCCGACGTGTGTCCATACAGTAGTTTTCTCCCACATATGGGGTGTCAGCGTACTCAGGCCAAATTGGACAACAACTTTTGGGGGTCCAATTTCTCCTGTTACCCTTGGGAAAATGAAAAAAATGGGGACTAATTGATCATGTTTGTGGAAAAAATACGATTTTTTTATTTTCATGCCCTGGCATTATAAACTTCTGTGAAGCCCTTGGGGGTTCAAAGTGCTCACCTCACATCTAGATAAGTTCCTTAGTGGGTCTAGTTTTCAAAATGGGGTCATTTGTGGGGGTTTCCACTGTTTAGGTACATTAGGGGCTCTCCAAAGGCAACATGACACCCGCAGACCATTCCATCAAAGTCTGCATTCCAAAACGTCACTACTTCCCTTCCGAGCCCCGACGTGTGCCCATACAGTAGTTTTCTCCCACATATGGGGTATCAGCATACTCAGGACAAATTGGACAACAACTTTTGGGGGTCCAATTTCTCCTGGTACCCTTGGGAAAATAAAAAAATGGTGACTAAAAGATCATGTTTGTGGAAAAAATACGAATTTTTTATTTTCACGCCCGGGCATTATAAACTTCTGTGAAGCACTGGGGGGGTCAAAGTTCTCACCACACATCTAGATAAGTTCCTTAGGGGGTCTAGTTTCCAAAATGGTGTCATATGTGGGGGGTTTCCACTGTTTTGGTACATCAGGGGTTTTCCAAACGCGACATGGTGTCCGATCTCAATTCCAGCCAAAAACGTCAAATGGCGCTGCTTCCCTTCCGAGCTCTGCCATGCGCCCAAATAGTGGTTTACCCCCACATGTGGGGTATCAGCGTACTCAGGACAAATTGCACAATAACTTTTAGGGTTTTGTTACCCTTGGGAAAAAAAAATTGGGGTGAAAAGATTATTTTTGTGGAAAAAATATGATTTTTTAATTGTACCGCTGTACGTTATAAACTTCTGTAAAGCCCTTGTGGGTTCAAAGTTCTCACCACATATCTAGATAAGTTCCTTGGGGGGTCTAGTTTCCAAAATGGGGTCACTTGTAGGGGGTTTCCACTGTTTAGGTACATCAGGGACTCTGCAAACGTGACATGGCGTCCAATCTGAATTCCAGCCAATTTTGCATTGAAAAAGTCAAACGGCGCTCCTTCAATTCTGAGCTCTGCCATGCACCGAAACAGTGGTTCCCCCCCCACATATCAGGTATCTGCGTACTCAGGACAAATTGCACAATAACTTTTGCAGTCCAATTTCTCCTGTTACCCTTGGTAAAATAAAAAAAATTGAACCTGAAGTATTTTTTTTATGAAAAAAAGTTAGATGTTCATTTTTTTTTTTAAATATTCAAAAAAATTCCTGTGACGCACCTAAAGGGTTAATAAACTTCTTGAATGTGGTTTTGAGCACTTTAAGGGGTGCAGTTTTTAGAATGGTGTCACTTTTGGGTATTTTCTATCATATAGACCCCTCAAAGTGGCTTCAAATGTGATGTGGTCCTAAAAATAAAATGGTGTTGTAAAAATGAGAAATCGCTGGTCAACTTTTAACCCTTATAACTTCCTAACAAAAAAAAATTTTGGTTCCAAAATTGTGCTGATGTAAAGTAAACATGTGCGAAATGTTAGTTATCAAGTTTTTTGTGTGCCGTATCTCTGTGATTTAAGGGCATAAAAACTTAAAGTTGGAAAATTGCGAAATTTTCAAAATTTTCGCCAAATTTCCGTTTTTCTCACAAATAAACGCAAGTTATTTGAATGAAATTTTACCACTAACATGAAGTACAATATGTCACGAGAAAACAATGTCAGAATCACCGGGATCCATGGAAGCGTTCCAGAGTTATGACCTCATAAAGGTACAGTGGTCAGAATTGTAAAAATTGGCCCGGTCATGAACGTGCAAACCACCCTTGGGGGTGAAGGGGTTAAAGGCTGCCTTTCATTCATCGCCTTCTTTATTCTGCAGCAAATTATATGCCCCACAGAGATCAATCTTGGAGAACCACTTGGCTCCAACTAATTGGTTAAACAAATACGGAATTAGTGGCAAGGGGTAAGGATTGCGCACAGTGATCTTATTAATCTCCCTGAAATCCAGACACGGCCTAAGACCCCCATCTTTCTTTTAGGCAAAAAAGAATCCCACAGCCACAGGGGACTTGGAGGGTCTTATATGACCTGCAGCAAGACTAGTCTGCAGGTATTCCTTTAAGGCCTCCCTTTTGGGAAACGTCAGATTAAATAAATGACTCTTAGGGAGTGTAGCACCTGGAACGAACTCAATAGTGTAATCGTAATCTCTATGCGGTGGTAGATCTTGTGGCTCAGCTTCATAAAATATTTTCCACAATTCCTGAATGGCTTCAGGTAGCTCATTTTTCACCACAGCAGCGATGTGTACATCACAACATTTCCCATAACACCCCTGACCCCAGGATCTTATAGTATTTGATGACCAGTCCAGTACAGGATTGTGCATTTTTAACCAGGGTAACCCCAGGATAACTGAAAAAGGCAATTTATCAAGTACAAACAAATCAAATGATTCCTGGTGCTCCATATTCACAGTGAGTAAATGCACCCATGCTCTAGCGGAGTGTTATCAATCGCCACTACAGGAAAAGTGGATGATAAAAGTACAGACTCAATCTTATACTTGTCTAGAAATTGTTGATCGATCAAATTCAGTGCAAACCCACAGTCCACCATCACTTGAAAATCCATAGTGTCAGGAACACCACACTGCACTTGCTCACTGAGCCGGTACAAGGGCCCTGAGTACAAAAACAGTGCTCTAAGATACCTGTGGAGCTGGACAGCAGCGGTGACGATGCATGCTTCAGACTATCAGGACCTGAAGCACATGACTGCTGGGGGCGCGACCTAAGCTCCACAGAGCTAGGAGCTGCATGGAAACTCCTAGAAAGGTAACTAAGGTACAAGTTACCAAGGGGCATAGATAGGGACGTAAACCAGATCAAGCCGGGTCTAAGCATGAGATAGCAGGACAGTACCAAAGAGTTAGACAGAGCGAATAGTCAGGACGTAGCAAAAGATCAGAAAACCAGAACGGGCAATGGACGGTACAATAGGGACAAACTGTAACGGAGTAACAATAGCCAAGCCAGGAGGTCAGAACCGGAGAAGACAATAGTACCAAAACAAGAGACAGAGTTCAGAGTGAGGGGACAGACCTGGTCATACACGGGAATCAAACAAGCAATGCAGTATCCTCGCACACCAGAGGGGTCAGACACACAGCCAGAATAACAGTATAGCTGACAGGGAATCCAAGTCTGGAGTTAGTATAAATACCCCTCCCAGATCCAAAGAGAGGCCAGCAAAAGTTAACCCTGTGAGAACAGGACATTAACCATGTCCTAACCATGACAGTACCGCCCTCTTAATGGGGGTCCACTGGACCCCCTGGTTTCTCAGGGTATCTGGCATAAAAAGCCCGCACCAGTCTATCAGCGTGCACCGAACTGGCTGGAACCCATGACCGATCCTCAACGGAATATCCCCTCCAATGAATAAGGTACTGAATTCTCCGGTGCACCCACCGTGAATCAACGATGAGCCCTACCTCGTACTCCAGTTGACCCTCTACCAACACTGGTGGAGCCAGGGATGAGGAATCTTCTCTAACTGTCCCCACAGGTTTTAATAGGGACCTGTGGAAGACGTTAGAGATTTTGAAGGAGGTAGGCAACTGTAATCTGTATGCCACAGGGTTAATCACCTCTACAATCTTGTATGGGCCAATAAATTTGGGGCCTAACTTCATAGAAGGTATTTTAAGTTTGATGTTACGGGTGGACAACCAGACTTTTTCCCCCACTGTCAACGCAGGAACCACCCCCCTCCTCCTGTCCGCAAAATGTTTGAACTTCTTCTGAGCTTAGGAGATGTTCCCCTGCACTTCCTTGCAGAGGGTTTTTAACTGTTGTACCATCCCCTCGGCACCAGGGCAAACCGAATCCATATAGGAAAATTCCCCAAACTACGGAACAAACCCATAATTGACCAGAAAGGGAGACTTTCCGATAGACTGATTAATCCGACAGTTGAATGCAAATTCTGCCATGGGTAATACCTCACACCAGTCCTCCTGTCTGGAGCAGGCCAGGCATCTCAGAATCTGCTCCAATGACTGGTTGGTACGTTCAGTCTGTCCGTTGGATTCCGGGTGATAGGCAGAGGAGAATGACAACGTGACCCCCAACTTCATACAAAATGCTCTCCAAAACCTGGCCACAAATTGCACACCCCTGTCCGACACCACGTTCACAGGCACTCCATGCAGCCGAACAATGTGCTGTATAAACAAGCGGGCCAAGGTTTCAGCAGATGGTAATGCAGGTAATGGCACAAAGTGGGCTTGCTTAGAAAATCTATCAACCACTACCCATACCACTGAGTTGCCCTAGGAAGATTTAAGATTAGTGATAAAGACAGGTGTGTCCATGGTTTATCCGGAATTGGCAAATGCACCAATTCCCCGGCCGGCCAGACCTGAGAGCTTTTAGAGCACGTGCACACCCCACAAGTATTCACAAACCTTTTTATATCAGTATCCATAGAGGGCCACCAAAAACCCCTAGCTATTGCCCCCCGGGTAGCTGCAATACCAGGGTGTGCACTTAACACAAAATCATGAAATTCTTGAAGGAGTCTGAGACGGAATTGTTCGGGTACAAACAATTTACTTCGGTGTTTATTCCTGGGAGCTTGTGCTTCCAGAATCTCAGAATCAAAACTTCGGGATAAGGCATCCGCCTTTACATTTTTAGACCCTGGTCGGAACGTGATGGTAAAATGAAATCGAGAAAAAAACAGTGCCCACCGAGCCTGTCTGGGCGTCAACCTCTTAGCAGACTCGATATAGCCCAGGTTTTTATGATCAGTGATGACCGCAATGGGATGAGCGGCCCCCTTCAAAAAATGCCTCCATTCTTCGAAGGCCAATTTAACTGCTAACAATTCCCTGTTACCGACATCATAGTTTCTCTCGGCCGAAGAGAACTTCTTAGAGAAAAAGGCACAGGGTTTGAGGTTAGTCAGGGTAGGGGGGCCCTGTGACAATACTGCCCCCACCTCCGAAGCATCGACCTTGACGATAAAAGGTCTTGACGAATTGGGTTGTACCAACACAGGGGCTGTAGTAAAACACTTCTTTAATGTAAGGTAGGAATTTTTTGCAGCCACGGACCAATTTTTTACATCTGCCCCTTTAAGAGTGAGGTCCGTCAAGGGTTTCACCACCTGCGAGAACCCTTTAATGAACTTCCTATTATAATTAGCCCAGAAATCGCTGCAACCCCTTCAGGTCATGAGGCTGCACCCAATCTGTAATGGCCTGAACCTTCCCTGGATCCATGCGGAATCCTTCCCCGGATACAATTACACCCAGAAAAGATAGTTCTTGCATAAAAAATGAGCACTTCTCCATCTTAGCATACAAATGGTTCTCCCTGAGTCTCATAAGAACCGTACGTAGATAGAGTAAGTGTGACTGATTGTCTTCAGAGTAAATCAAGATGTCATCCAGGTAAATGACTACATAACGTCCAATCAAATCAGAAAAAACAACATTAATAAAGTTCTGAAAAACAGCAGGAGCGTTAGTGAGGCCGAAGGGCATAACCAGGTTTTCAACAGCCCCTCAGTTGTCAGGAACGCTGTTTTCCATTCGTCCCCCTCCCGGATCCTTATAAGGATATAAGCCCCTCGTAGATCGAGCTTAGAAAACCATATGGCCCCCGTGAGGTGATTGCATAGATCAGGAATCAACGGGAGAGGGTACGTGTTCTTAACAGTAATTTTGTTCAGTTCCCGAAAGTCAAGGCATGGTCGCAACCCACCATCTTTTTTCTTTACAAAGAAAAACCCAGCTGCCATGGGTGAGACCGAGGGCCGAATATGCTCCTTGCGAAGGCTTTCTTTGATGTACTCTTTCATAGCTTGGCGCTCAGGCCTGGACAAATTAAACAAACGAGCCTTGGGTAATTTGGCTCCAGGAACTAAATCGATAGCACAATCATATGGTCTATGTGGTGGGAGCGCCTCAGCCTTGCTTTCGGAAAACACATCTTCAAAGTCTCTCAGGTACTCCGGAATACCCTCCAGACCGACAGATGACACAGACACAGATTTTATCGGATTGACAAAAGGAACCGGGTTACAACACAGACCATTATCATTACATCCCCATCGTGTGATCTCCCCCATCACCCAATAAATAAGAGGATTGTGGCGTTGCAACCAGGGCATTCCCAATACCAGTCCTGCAGGCAGATTATTCATAATGAAACAACTTAAATTTTCCTCATGAGTGGAACCCACTTTTATAGAAAAAACTTCAGACATAAAACAAATTCCATCCTGGGTAAGAGGGGATGAATCCACAGCCACAATTTTAACAGGGTCTTTTAACCTGACTGTCCATATCTTATTAAGAGTCACAAATTGGGCATAAATCAGATTAATGGAGGAACCACAGTCAACAAAGGCGGTGGTCGTAATAGGACCGCCAGCAAGTTCCAATTCAACCTGGAGAAACATTTTTGTATGTGAGAAAAAATGTACCTGGGAGTCTGGACAACCTCCTCGATTGTTGCCCAGACTCGTTTCTCTGAAGAAGGGCAGGAGGGGCAATTCCTTTTCCAATGTCCAGAGACTCCACAGTAAAAGCATAATAGATTGTCGCTGCAGTGCCTTCTCTCTCCTTAACCGAGACTGACCCAACCTCCATGGGCTCGGATACAGGTGCAGTGTCACACAATTTGGGGTACAAGGGAGACTCTTGTTGCATCATTCCTCTAGTGCGGAGTCTCCGGTCCATACGGACCGCCTGCATCATGGTGTCCTCCAGGGTATCAGGAGGAGGATGTAATGCCAGAGCATCCTGCAGACGGTCAGACAGGCCCCTGCGGAACAACCCCCTCAGGGCGGCGTCATTCCAGGATACTTCGGACGTCCAACGTCTAAACTCTGAGCAGAACCATTCAGCAGAGTGCCTCCCCTGTGTCACACTCATCACCATATTCTCTGCCAGACGCACTCTATCAGGCTCTTCATAAATGTGCCCCAGAGCCTCAAAGAACAAATTCACAGACATACATTCAGGAGCAGAGGAAGAGAGAGAGAAAGCCCATGCATGTGGAGCCCCCCGAAGTAGGGAAATGATGACCCCCACCCTCTGGAACTCATCCCCGGAGGAGCGGGGCCTCAGAGAAAAAAAAAAGCTTGCATCCCTCTCTGAACGACCTGAACTCCCTTTTATTCCCTGAGAAAGGGTCTGGCAATTTGACCGGAGATTCGGGGGATGCCAATGACACATCTCTATCCCCAGCACTAGGAGCCCCTGCAGCGACAGCCCCCTGCACAGTATCCACCAACTGTTGCTGGGTATGGACTATCATGCAGCCAGATGAAACAAGTGCAGATAAAGGCCAACCAGGTCTGAACACAGACATCTCAGGTTAAACCTCCACACACTGCCCAACCAGCAAACACAGATGAAGGGTGATGCAGGCTCAGACACAGATGTACAAATTATAAAGCCTGGGGCAGGGTGGGGCTGCTGTGTATGTGCACAGCAGCCTAGATCCATCACATTGAATACAGAAAAAATGGCGAACATAACCCAGCGCGCACGGCAACAGTGGTGGTCAGCCACGACGCAATATGCAAATATAAAAAGAGAGAAGCCAGCGCTGCCGATGGTCAGAACGCATAACATGACGTGCAATGCACATATTGACATCTGACTGTAATCAAAATGAGACATTTGGCAAAATATTGATCAATACATTGAGCCACCCCACCGCGCCAAGGCAATCTCATGTGGGGGGTCCTACTCTACATTTTTTATTACTCACTGTGCCATTACGGCCTCCTGAATATTTTAAAAGCAAGACCATATCTATTACAAATGTACCTGAAACATGTCTGAATCGCTCCCGTGCAGCCAGATGAAACAAGTGCAGATAAAGGCCAACCAGGTCTGAACACAGACATCTCAGGTTAAACCTCCACACACTGCCCAACCAGCAAACACAGATGAAGGGCGATGCAGGCTCAGACACAGATGTACAAATTATAAAGCCTGGGGCAGGGCGGGGCTGCTGTGTGTGTGCACAGCAGCCTAGATCCATCACATTGAATACAGAAAAAATGGCGAACATAACCCAGCGCGCACGGCAACAGTGGTGGTCAGCCACGACGCAATATGCAAATATAAATAGAGAGAAGTCAGCGCTGCCGATGGTCAGAACGCATAACATGAAGTGCAATGCACAAAGATACCTGTGGAGCAGGACAGCAGCGGTGACGATGCGTGTTTCAGACTATCAGGACTTGAAGCATGTGACTGCTGGGGGCGTGACCTAAGCTCCACAGAGCTAGGAGCTGCAGGGAAATTCCTAGAAAGGTAACTATGGGACAAGTTACCAAGGGGAATAGATAGGGACATAAACAAGATCAAGCCAGGTCAAAGCACGAGATAGCAGGACAGTACCAAAGGGTTAGACAGAGAGAATAGTCAGGACGTAGCAATAGATCAGAAAACCAGAACGGGCAATGGACGGTACAATAGGGACAAACTGTAACGGAGTAACAATAGCCAAGCCAGGAGGTCAGAACCGGAGAAGACAATAGTACCAAAACGAGAGACAGAGTTCAGAGTGGGGGTACAGACCGGGTCATACACGGGAATCAAACAAGCAATGCAGTATCCACGCACACCAGAGGGGTCAGACACACAGCCAGAATAACAGTATAGCTGACAGGGAATCCTAGTCCAGAGTGAGTATAAATACCCCTCCCAGATCAAAAGAGAGGCCGGAAAAAGTTAACCCTGTGAGAACAGCCTAACCATGACACATAGTATGACCATGACAGATAGAACTACCAGAAAAAGAAACTACTGCGGACTGCAAAAATGCAATATGAATGGGAGGGTTACTCTGACTCCTTTTTTTTTCTTTTCCTGATTTATGCAACCTTCACATTGCTTAATAAAATGGCCAGTATTACCGCAACAAAGGCATAGCCCCTCAGAGAACCTTCTCTCCCTTTCCTGGGAACGAGAGGACATCGCCCCAAGTTGCATCGGTTCCCCATAGTCCATGGGGGTCTCTTGAGAGACAGGACCCAGCAAAATTGAAGCCTTCTCATTCTGCCTGTCTCTCAATCTTATATCCAACCTGATGGCTAACTGCATGGCATCCTCATGTGTAGCAGGTGCAGGGTATGCAATGAGTAAATCTTTAACCCTGTCATTAAAACCTGCTAAAAACTGACTCTTGAGTGCTGGATCATTTCAGCTGACTTTGGCAGACCATCGTCTGAACTGGGTACAATATCCCTCAGCGTCACCAGAACCCTGTATCAGCCGTTTGAGTTTAGCCTTGGCTGTAGTGACCGGATCCGGATGGTCATATATTAACCCCATAGCAGAAAAAAACGCTTCTACTGACACCAAACAAGGGTCCTTTGGACGCAATGAAAATGCCCAAACTTGTGGCTCTCCACGCAATAAGGACATAACAATCCCCACACGCTGTAATTCAGCCCCTGAAGACCTGGGTCTAAACTGAAAATAAAATAAACATGTGTTTTTAAATGAAAAAAATTCCTGCCGTTTACCAGAAAAGCATTCAGGCAAACCCACCTTAGGCTCTTCAGGGCGGACTCCTGGGCAATTACTCATGTGCTGATGTATGCTGGCAACTTCCAACGTTAACCGTTGCAAGCGTTGATCAAGATCCTGAACGCTGTTGCAGAAATCTAGGAGAGGTTTTTATTTATTTATTTTTGTACTTTCTCGGCTGGACAAACTGTTATGGTTCTGCAGCACAGGACTAGGGTAGAAGGGGGAAAACTGACCCTGCACTACGACTAGGCTGATACCCTACGATGGAGTGGGCAAATAGACTCACCGATGATCCTAGGTTAGTCTCAAGCGAAGACCTATAAAAAGGGGGAAGGGGGTCCCTGAAAGATCTAAGGAATGGGTACAAAAACGGGTCACCTCCTAAAGAAAACAAAGAGAAGGCTGAAGAAACAAACTGAAAACAGAAGCAAAGACTAACAGAACCAGAGATCCCAGCACTGCACTAATTAAACACACAGAAGGCAAAGCAAAGCTCCAATCCAGAACTCAAGCTGATTAACACTGTTTTCCAGCAAGGAGTGAGAGACATGTGCAGGTTAATAACGGGTGATACAATCACATGACCTAATACAAACCCAGCACCAGAGGAAATAGACCAGCAGCCAGAACACAGCAGCCAGAACACAGAACACAGAAAATTGCTGATAGTCACAAACTAAACACTGACTAAATACTTTTTTCCCCCCACTGTATACTGATGGTGGTCATGGATATGTATTTCTGTACTACTTGTGGTTCTGGATGTCAGGAACACCGCACTGCACTTGCTCACTGAGCCAGTGCGCGTGTCCTGAGTACAAAAACTGTGCACAAAGATACCTGCGGAGCGGAACAGTAGTGGTGACGATGCATGCTCCTGGCTCACAGGACCTGATGCACGTGACTGCTGGGGGCATGGCCTAAGCTCCACAGAGCTAGGAGCTGCAGAGAAACTCCTAGAAAGATAATTACTGGACAATGTTACCAAGGGGCATAGACAGAGACAGAAACCAGATCAAGCCGAGGTCAAAGCACAAGATCGCACAACAGTACCAAAGGGTTAGACAAAATGGATAGTCGGGATGTAGCAATAGATCAGAAAACCAGAACAGGCAATAGACAGTACAATAGGGACAAACTGTAGCGGAGTAACGATAGCCAAGCCAGAAGGTCAGAACCGGAAAAGACAATAGTACCAAAACGAGAGACTGAGTACAGAGTGAGGGGAGGACCGGGTCATACACGAGAAGCAAACAAGCAATGCAATATACAAGCACACCAGGGGCATCAGACACACAGCCAGAATAACAGTATAGCTGACAGAGAACCCAGGTAAAGAGTGAGTATAAATACCCCTCCCAGATCCAGAAAGAGGCCACGTACACTTAACCCTGTGAGTGCAGGGCAAGAACCCTGATCAAACCATGACAGTGCCCCCTCTTAACGGGGGGCCACTGGACCCCCAGGCTTGTCTGGGTATCTGGCGTGGAAAGCCCACACCAGACGATCGTCATGCACCGAACTGGCCGGAACCCATGACCGATCCTCCAGAGAGTACCCCTTCCAGTGTATCAGATACTGGAGTCTCTGGCGCACCCACCGGGAGTCAACAATGCACCCTACTTCTTACTCCAGCTGCCCCTCTACCAGCACTGGCGGAGCATTTGATGAGGGATCCTCTCTCACCATCCCCACAAGCTTTAACAGGGACCTGTGGAAGACATCAGAAATTTTAAAAGCGGTGAGCAGCTGCAGTCGGTAGGCTACTGGGTTAACAACCTCCACAACTTTGTATGGGCCAATAAACTTGTGGCCCAGCTTTATAGATGGTATATTAAGCTTGATATTGTGGGTGGATAGCCACACCTTCTCCCCTACTGCAAATGCTGGACCTGGCCCCCTCCTCCTGTCAGCAAACCGCTTATAGTTTTCCTGGGCCTTGGAAATATTCCTCTGAACCTCCCTCCAAAGAATTCTAAGACGTTGTGTCGCACCCTCAGCTCCAGGACAACCTGAATCCATGCGGAAAAACTCTTCAAAATGTGGGTTAAACCCATAGTTGATCTGTAAGGGAGATTTCCCAGTAGATTGACTCACAAGACCATTGAATGCAAACTCTGCCATGGGCAATACCTCACACCAGTCCTCCTGCCTGGAAGAGGCCAAGCATCTCAGAATCTGCTCCAACGATTCGTTCGTGCTCTCCGTCTGCCCATTAGACTCTGGGTGGTAGGCAGAGGAGAAGGACAATGAAATCCCCAGCTTTTTGCAAAAAGCCCTCCAGAACCTGGCCACAAACTGTACCCCTCTGACACCACATTCATAGGCACTCCATGCAACTGAATTATATGCTGCATAAATAAGTGGGCCAGGGTTTCAGCTGATGGTAACGCGGGGAGAGGTACAAAGTGGGCTTGTTTTGAAAACCTATCCACCACCACCCATATCACCGAGTTGCCCCTGGAAGGAGGAAGATTTGTGATAAAATCCATGGACAAATGTGTCCATGGTCTATCTGGAATTGGCAAAGGCACCAACTCCTCGGCCAGCCGGACCTGAGAACTTTTAGAGCAAGCGCACACCCCACATGCAGTCACAAACTTTTTAATATCTGTTACCATCGAGGGCTGTTGTGAGTTCATTCTCTGGTTCACCAGTTGTGAGTTCTCCTTCCAGACTCCCTATGGTGGTAACAGGAGGTAGTGAGGCTGATTTGATCGGTGGAGATCTGCCACCTGAGAATGAGGATGACGATTGGACCTCAGGAGTCTCAGTTTGGATTTAAGACAGCCGACGCCCTATTCAGTTGCTGGTGATTCCTTCTGGCTTGTCAGCTCTTGGTTTATAGCTCTGTTCTAGTCATCTAAAGCTAAGTTTTTCTGCTAATGTTCACACTTGATTTTGTTGGTCTATTCAGTTTTTTGTGTGGTCAGCCAGCCCCGGCTGTGGGCTGTGCTGAATTTCCACTCTTATTTATTAGTATTTTGCCAATTTGCTTTTTGTCCCTTACTAGTTTGGTCTCTTTTTGCTCTGTCTCAGAATATTTCAGAGTGCTGATATAGTGGGAGAAGTCTAGTGACTTCAGGGTTAATTTTGCTATCAGAAGTGCTGGACATTATTTTTGTAGGGATTTTTGCAGGTTGCAGACAGTGTCTTTCCTTTCCTTTCTAGTTAGTTTGGGCCCCATCGTTTGCTCAGCCTATTTTCCTGCCTGTCTTTGTGCCTTCATCTTGTTTCACCGTCAATACATGTGTGGGGGCTATCTATTCCTTTGGGGTCTGCTCTGGGGCAGTTAGTTTTCCCCTTTTCATGCTTCAGGCTTATTTAGTCCTCTGGCTGTGATGAAGCATCTAGGATCATTGTAGGTATGCTCCACGGCTGCTGCTAGTTGTGTGGTAGGATCAGGGATCTGCAATCTGCAGAGTTACCAACCTCTCTGGTTTTCTGTGACTTAGCTTGCTTTGCTTTTTTCTCCTCGGTGACCCAGTCACAACAGAATCACCAGCCATATCGCAGATTCTAGGGTACTCAAAAGCAGGAAAAAGTTGTTACAAAAAAAAGTGTCAGAATTTTTTTTTTTTTTTTTAAGATTTTTTCCTCTTTTTCTCTGGGGCCGTAGGAGGATTTTTTTTCTTTTTCCTAATAGAGATTAAGCAATTGTCTGATCGTGTGGAGCAGCTGGCTGCTGAAGTGCAGGGAATTTCCACATTCCTCATTCAGTCACATGCTGCTGAACCTAAGATCCCTACTCCTGATGTGTTTTCTGGGGATCGGTCTAAATTTCTGAATTTTAAGAATAATTGTAAATTATTTCCGGCCTTGAAGCCTAACTCATCGGGGAGCTCTGTGCAGCAGGTAAAAATTGTCATCTCCTTGCTGTGCGGCGATCCCCAGGATTGGGCTTTTTCTCTGACACCTGAAAATCCTATTTGACTAATGTCAGAGAATATGGGAAGCAAGATGTGCCACAGTCCGCGCTGCTGAATCCACAAAATCACCTGGGATGCAAGATGTAGTAACAAAGTACTGCTTTATTCCTTCCTACGCGTTTCGGCGCCCTTCCTGGCACCTTCCTCAGGGATATTACACCAGCCATAGGAGCAGGGAATTTATAGCCCCTTCCATTAGCAATTATGGGTGTGTTCTGTTTACATATGATGTCATAATGGTCATCACTGGGGGAGGGGCCAGCATTTTTGGCACAATTTCACACAAATAACATAATAAAACAAGAAAATCCTTCAAAATACTTGCTAAAATGTACATAAAAATCCTACCAGTAAAATGATATAAAGACCTTCATAAAAATTGCAGCGGAAACATTGCCAAAGTATCCAGACTGTCAATGCAAAAACAAAAAAATTTTTTTTAAAAAATATTATCTCCCGACTTTCAGGGTAGTAGAACCCATGTGTTTACTGGTTTCATTTTTTTCTCTTGTGACTTATGTTGAGCGCCACCGTTCTGCTGGTATCAGTGCCTTTGGAACATAGGTTCTATGAACTATTTTGTCACAAAACTATCCTGTTAAATATGTGATACTATGGTTTGTTAAAAAATTATTATAAAAAATTGCAATGAACAATTTTCTTTATTTTTGTTTTGTAGGAGGGAATCAAGGAGCGATGCCACTATTAAATAAAATGGATTATTTCTAAAATTAACTGCTTTTAAAAAACTTATTTTTATTTTCATTTTTATTTAGAAGGATTAAGAAGAATTGCACTTCCAAGGATGACTACGCTTCTCAATCTGAAATACTCAGAAAAAGATTCCTAGAGAAAGGATACCCAAAAAAATTGATATCCAGCACACAAAAGCACAGTGGAGAAATCCCGCAAGAAACCCTCCTTATACAGAAAGACAGAAAAGGGACAGAGAAGAATAAAGCATTTAATTTTATAACGACTTATAATAATTGTCACAAGTCAATCAAAAAATGCCTTCATAGACACTGGCACTTACTTCTAAGTGATCCAATATTAAAATCCATTGTACCTGATAGACCAGGAATTACTTTCCGCAGGGCGCCAAACATTAAAGGGATAATAGCTCCTAGTAGGCTCAAACAGAAGACAACCACGAATTATGCCAAAGTACTGCAGAAAAAGACATCAAAATGTAGAAAAAATAGATGCCTTTGTTGTCGGAGCATCCAACAGACAAGCAGCTTTAAATCCGCATCAACGAATGAATCCTTTACCATTAAACATGACATGAATTGCTCTACAGAGTTTGTAATTTACCTGCTTGAGTGTCCATGTGGCATGCAGTATGTTGGCAGAACTATCAGACCACTTCATGAGCGGCTAAACAAACATCGTTCAAATATAAAGAGTGGGTATAGAGCACATGGAGTGTCATTCCATTATGACACGTATCATAACAGAGATGCAACAGCAATCAAGATAACCCCGATCGATCATATAGCAGTGAATATACCCAACAGATTCGAGCTGCTCAAAAAACGTGAAAAATATTGGATGTTTAAACTGGACACATTAAAACCGAGAGGGCTAAACATAATTTCAGAACTAATATAAATTATAATCCCCCAACCCCCCCCCCCTCTCTTGGTCACATCCTGAGTGGGTAAGAAAGGCGCACCATAGTAGGAGGAATTCCTGCATCCTTATGTCACACCCTTAAGCAAACCTCACTTTATTTTTTCATTCTATCTTTTTTCATTTTATTTATTTTTTCATCTGACTACTTTTTTGATCGCACGGGTATATCTAAACACTTAATGTCTCACATACACCTAATGACACATTTATTTTGTTTAAATATATATCAAAGTTGGTATCCTATCTAGAATTTCACAATTCCCTAATTTAATATGCATAAGCTCATAACAATTTATAATTTTTCCTGATACTACAAAAGACAATGTCATTTATGCCTGCATGGAGACCTGTGACTTGAACCCAGGTGTGCTAGACCAAAAGACACACGTTTCATGGGTGACACCACCACAATTAATATATAAAATAGTGACCATAACTATACGGAAGATGATAGATACTTTCTTCAGGCCATTTTTAATAATACGATTATACAATAGTAATTTTTAGATAATTCTTTATTGATAATAAATAATAAAAATAAAAATGAAAATAAAAATAAGTTTTTTAAAAGCAGTTAATTTTAGAAATAATCCATTTTATTTAATAGTGGCATCGCTCCTTGATTCCCTCCTACAAAACAAAAATAAAGAAAATTGTTCATTGCAATTTTTTATAATAATTTTTTAACAAACCATAGTATCACATATTTAACAGGATAGTTTTGTGACAAAATAGTTCATAGAACCTATGTTCCAAAGGCACTGATACCAGCAGAACGGTGGCGCTCAACATAAGTCACAAGAGAAAAAAATGAAACCAGTAAACACATGGGTTCTACTACCCTGAAAGTTGGGAGATAATATTTTTTAAAAAAAATTTTTTTGTTTTTGCATTGACAGTCTGGATACTTTGGCAATGTTTCCGCTGCAATTTTTATGAAGGTCTTTATATCATTTTACTGGTAGGATTTTTATGTACATTTTAGCAAGTATTTTGAAGGATTTTCTTGTTTTATTATGTTATTTGTGTGAAATTGTGCCAAAAATGCTGGCCCCTCCCCCAGTGATGACCATTATGACATCATATGTAAACAGAACACACCCATAATTGCTAATGGAAGGGGCTATAAATTCCCTGCTCCTATGGCTGGTGTAATATCCCTGAGGAAGGTGCCAGGAAGGGCGCCGAAACGCGTAGGAAGGAATAAAGCAGTACTTTGTTACTACATCTTGCATCCCAGGTGATTTTGTGGATTCAGCAGCGCGGACTGTGGCACATCTTGCTTCCCATATTCTCTGGCAGTTTTTCCACTTTGGAGTGGTCGGTGGAGGTCCTGCAGCAGCTGATACTGTGTTATGTCTTCAAGCCAGTTGTGGGTCACACAACCGGAATAGGTGAGTGGAACTGCATTACACCACTCACATCGTAGTGTCACTAGTGATAGGGCACTATTGCACCTCTTGTTCCCCCACCCTTTTTGTATTTGACTAATGTGGATGCATTTTTTCAAGCCTTGGGGTTGTTGTATGATGAACCTAATGCTGTTGATCAAGCTGAGAGAACCCTGTTGGCATTAAACCAGGGTCAGGATTCTGCAGAGTTATACTGTCAAAAATTCCGAAAGTGGGCGGTCCTTACTACATTGAATGATAGTGCATTGGCAGCTCTCTTTCGGAAGGGTTTATCAGAGACTGTAAAATATGTTATGTTGGGATTTCCTGTTCCCTCTGATCTGGATGATTCTATGTCATTAGCCATTCAAATTGATCGGCGTTTATGTGAACGTAAAACTACACGGGAGGCGCTGCCGCCTTTTCAACAAACGTCTGAACCTATGCAATGTGATGGGGTTTTGTCTAGGGCGCAACGTCAGGAGTTTAGAAGGCGTAATAAGCTGTGTTTTTTCTGTGGAGACGTCTCTCATACTATTTCTGTCTGCCCAAAACAAGAGAAACATTTTGCACACACATTTGCTGTGGGCAGTATACAACCTAAGTTTCTTTTGGCAATTACTCTGATCTGCTCCTTATCCACGTTTTCCACGAAGGCTTTTGTGGATTCAGGAGCAGCGTTGAATGTGATGGATTTGGACTTTGTTAAACGTTGTGGTTTTTCCATGCCGCCTCTGCGGACGCCTATTCCTTTGAGGGGTATTGATGCTACTCCTTTGGCGGAGAATAAACCTCAGTTTTGGACCCAGGTGACAATGCGAGTTGCCCAAGACCACCAAGAAAATTGTAAATTTTTGGTGCTGCATAATTTGCATGATACTATTGTTCTGGGTTTTCCTTGGTTGCAAACTCATAATCCAGTTTTGGATTGGAAATCTGGGTCTGTGGTGAGTTGGGGTTGTCAGTGTGTTCTTAGGGACGCTCCTGTTTTCTCCACCTCTCCTCAGTCTCATGATATTCCCGATTAGCCAATTTTTCTGATGTATTTAGTGAGAGCAAGTCTGCGTCTTTGCCTCCTCATAGGAGTTATGACTGTGCAATTGAGTTGATGCCTGGGTGTCAATTTCCCAAGGGTCGCCTTTTCAACTTATCAGTACCCGAACATGATGCTATGCGATCCTATATTAAGGAGTCATTGGAGAAGGGTCATATTAGACCATCCTCGTCACCTTTAGGTGCTGGGTTTCTTTTTGTGCCAAGAAAGATGGTTCATTAAGACCGTGTATTGATTATCGTTCCCTTAACAAGATGATGGTTAAATATCAGTACCCGTTACCTCTGATGTCTGATTTATTCTCCAGAGTTAAGAGTGCCTGCTGGTTTACTAAGCTTGACCTCAGGGGGGCGTATAAATTTGCATCAAGCACGGGGATGAATGGAAGACGGCGTTTAATACTCCGGAGGGACATTTTGAGTACCTGGTGATGCCTTTTGGGCTCACTAATGCCCCTTCTGTCTTCCAGTCCTTTATGAATGATATTTTCCGTGACTTTGTGGATAAGTTTTTGATCATCTATCTTGATGATATTTTGATCTTTTCTAGTGATTGGGATTCTCATGTGGAACACGTCCGGACTGTGTCCCGGATTTTGAGGGAGAATTCCCTGTTTGTTAAGGGATCGAAATGCCTCTTTGGTGTACAGAGGATTTCATTTTTGGGATTTATCTTATCTCCATCGACTATTGAAATGGACCTGGCCAAGGTACAGGCCATTTATGATTGGGTTCAGCCTACTTCTTTGAAGGCCCTCCAGAAGTTTTTGGGTTTTGCTAATTTCTATCGTAAATTTATAGGTAATTTTTCTGGTATTATCAAACCACTGACTGATCTGACCAAGAAGGGCGCTGATGTGCTAATTGGTCTCCTGAGGCTATCTCAGCATTTCAGGAGCTTAAGCAGAGATTTACTTCAGCTCCAGTTTTACGGCAACCTGATGTCTCACTTCCATTTCAGGTGGAGGTAGATGCTTCTGAGATTGGTGCAGGAGCTGTTTTGTCTCAAAAAGACCCTGTGACTTCTAAGATGAATCCCTGTGCCTTCTTTTCTCGAAAGTTCTCCCCATCTGAACGTAACTATGATGTGGGGAATCTGGAATTGTTGGCCATGAAGTGGGCATTTGAGGAGTGGAGACATTGGTTGGAGGGAGCTAGACATCAAATTGTGGTCCTCACCGATCACAAGAATTTGATTTATCTGGAGTCGGCCAAATGCTTGAATCCTAGACAGGCTAGATGGGCCTTGTTTTTCACGCGTTTTAATTTTGTGGTCTCTTTTCTTCCGGGCACTAAGAATGTTAAGGCAGACGCCCTTTCTAGGAGTTTCTTTGCCGATTCTCTTAGTGTGACCGAGCCTACTACCATCCTAGGTGAGGGGGTAGTTCTTTCTGCCATTTCGCCGGATTTGAGATGCGCCCTGGAGGAATTTCAGGAGGATAAACCTGAGCGTTGCCCTATGGGAAAATAGTATGTTCCTGACCAGTGGAGAAAGAGAGTGATGTCTGAAATTCATTGCTCCGCATTGGCTGGTCATCCAGGTATTTTTGGTACCAGAGATTTGGTGAGTCGGTCCTTTTGGTGGCCTGCCTTATCTCGTGACGGCAGGAATTTTGTACAGTCATGTGGGACTTGTTCTCGGTCTAAACCCTGTTCTCGTTTTAGTGGGTTGCTGATGCCCTTGCCGGAGCCCAAGAGGCCATGGACCCATATCTCAATGGATTTTATTTCTGATCTTCCTGTCTCTCAGAGAATGACTGTTATCTGGGTGATTTGTGATAGATTTTCGAAGATGGTCCATCTTGTACCACTCCCAAAGTTGCCATCTTCCGCTGAGTTGGTGCCCTTGTTTTTACAACAGGTGGTTCGGTTAAATGGGATTCCTGAGAACCACAAATGGTGCAAGTGAGATTGACTGTCCACCGAGTACACCAGAATGTCATCCAAATAGATAACCACAAAACAACCAACTAAATCAGAGAAAATTACATTACTAAAATTCTGAAAAACAGCAGGAGCGTTGGTGAGACCAAAGGGCATAATCAAGTTTTTGAACAGCCCTTCAGTCATCAGGAATGCTGTTTTCCATTTGTCCCCTTCCCGGACTCTTATAAGGTTATATGCCCCAAGTAAATCCAGTTTAGAGAACCACTTGGCCACGGTAAGTTGGTTACATAGATCAGGAATTAGGGGAGAGGGTATGTATTTTTCACAGTAATTTTGTTTAATTCCCGAAAGTCGAGGCACGGCCGCAAACCACCATCTTTTTTCTTAACAAAAAGAAGGCTGCCGCCACAGGTGAAACAGAAGGCCTAATATGCCATTTGCGGACACTCTCGATAATGTACTCCTTCATGGCTAGACGTTCGGGCCCGGACAAATCGAACAGGCGAGCCTTGGGTAACTTGGCTCCAGGGACTAGATTAATAGCACAATCAAAGGGTCTATGTGGTGGTAGCGCCTCAGCCTCACTTTCGGAAAACACGTCTTCAAAATCTTTCAGGTACTCCGGAATACCTTCCAGATTGACAGACGACACTGACACAGATTTTACTGGGGTGACAAGAGTTGTCAGGTTAGAACATAGACCGTTAGCCATACAACCCCACTGAATGATCTCCCCCATGACCCAGTCAGAGAAAAGGTATCAGTCATGAAACAAATTCCTTCTTAGATGATAGGAGAAGAATCATTTGCAACGATTTTAACAGGATCTTTTAACCTGACTGACCCTATCTTATGAAAAGTCACAACTTTGGCATCGATCAGATTAATAGAAGAACCACAGTCAACAAAGGCGGTGGTCACAACTGGACCGCCTGTAAGTTCTAGTTACACCAGAAGCAGAATTTTAGTAAGTGAGGAAAAGGGTACCTGGGAGTCTGGGCAACCTCCTCAATTGTTACCCAGACTCAGTCGTTTTCCTGATGGCTTCACTGAAGAAGGACAAGAAGGACAGTTCCTTCTCCAATATCCAGCAGATCCACAGTAAAAGCACAATTGGTTGTTTCTTCGGTGTCTCCTCTCTTTTTCCTACAATGACGTGGCACCAACCTCCATGGGCTTAGGACTAGATGCAGAGTCTCTCAGATTGGAGAATAAAGGTGTTTCCTGCAGCATGACCCCTCTCGCCCGCAGCCTACGGTCAATGCGGACAGCCTGGATCATAGCGTCCGCCAAAGAATCAGGTGGAGGATGAATGGCTAGGGCATCTTTCAAATGTTCGGACAGGCCTCTACAGAACAAACCCCGGAGGGCAGCATCATTCCAGGAGACCTCCGCTGCCCAGCGTCTGAACCCAGAGCAGAACCACTCGGCCGAGTGTTTCCCCTGGCACACACTCATCACCATATCCTCGGCTAGACGCACACGATCGGGTTCATTGTAGATATGCCCAAGGGCCTCGAAGAATGCATTCACTGACATTCTCTCAGGGGAGGTAGGGGGAAGGGAAAAAGCCCAAGCCTGAGGGGAGCCCCTTAACAAAGACATAATGACCCCAACCCTCTGACTCTCATCCCCAGACGAGCGTGGCCTTAATGAGAAGAAGAGTTTGCACCCCTCCTTAACCCCTTCACCCCCAAGGGTGGTTTGCACGTTCATGACCGGGCCAATTTTTACAATTCTGACCACTGTACCTTTATGAGGTCATAACTCTGGAACGCTTCTATGGATTCCGGTGATTCTGACATCGTTTTCTCGTGACATATTGTACTTCATGTTAGTGGTAAAATTTCATTCAAATAACTTGCGTTTATTTGTGAAAAAAACGGAAATTTGGCAAAAATTTTGAAAATTTCGCAATTTTCCAACTTTGAATTTTTATGCCCTTAAATCACAGAGATATGGCACACAAAAAACTTGATAACTAACATTTCCCACATGTTTACTTTACATCAGCACAATTTTGGAACCAAAATTTTTTTTGTTAGGAAGGTATAAGGGTTAAAAGTTGACCAGCGATTTCTCATTTTTACAACACCATTTTATTTTTAGGACCACATCACATTTGAAGCCACTTTGAGGGGTCTATATGATAGAAAATACCCAAAAGTGACACCATTCTAAAAACTGCACCCCTTAAGGTGCTCAAAACCACATTCAAGAAGTTTATTAACCCTTTAGGTGCGTCACAGGAATTTTTTTGAATATTTTAAAAAAAATGAACATCTAACTTTTTTTCACAAAAAAAATACTTCAGGTTCAATTTTTTTTATTTTACCAAGGGTAACAGGAGAAATTGGACTGCAAAAGTTATTGTGCAATTTGTCCTGAGTACGCTGATACCTGATTTGTGGGGGGGAACGACTGTTTCGGCGCATGGCAGAGCTCAGAATGGAAGGAGCGCCGTTTGACTTTTTCAATGCAAAATTGGCTGGAATTCAGATCGGACGCCATGTCACGTTTGGAGAGTCCCTGATGTACCTAAACAGTGGAAACCCCCTACAAGTGACCCCATTTTGGAAACTAGACCCCCCAAGGAACTTATCTAGATATGTGGTGAGAACTTTGAACCCACAAAGGCTTCACAGAAGTTTATAACATAAAGCCGTACAATTAAAAAATCATATTTTTTCCACAAAAATGATCTTTTCACCCTCAATTCTTATTTTTCCAAGGGTAACAGCACCCTAAAAGTTATTGTGCAATTTGTCCTGAGTACGCTGATACCCCACATGTGGGGGTAAACCACTATTTGGGCGCATGGCAGAACTCGGAAGGGAAGCAGCGCCATTTGACGTTTTTGGCTGGAATTGAGATCGGATACCATGTCGCGATTGGAAAACCCCTGATGTACCTAAACAGTGGAAACCCCCCACAAATGACACCATTTTGGAGACTAGACCCCCTAAAGAACTTATCTAGATGTGTGGTGAGAACTTTGAACCCCCAAGGGCTTCACAGAAGTTTATAACATAAAGCCGTACAATTAAAAAATCATATTTTTTCCACAAAAATGATCTTTTCACCCTCAATTCTTATTTTTCCAAGGGTAACAGCACCCGAAAAGTTATTGTGCAATTTGTCCTGAGTACGCTGATACCCCACATGTGGGGGTAAACCACTATTTGGGCGCATGGCAGAGCTCGGAAGGGAAGCAGCGCCATTTGACGTTTTTGGCTGGAATTGAGATCGGACACCATGTCGCGATTGGAAAACCCCTGATGTACCTAAACAGTGGAAACCCCCCACAAATGACACCATTTTGTAAACTAGACCCCCCAAAGAACTTATCTAGATGTGTGGTGAGCACTTTGAACCCCCCAGTGCTTCACAGAAGTTTATAACGCCCGGGCGTGAAAATAAAAAATTCGTATTTTTTCCACAAACATGATCTTTTAGTCACCATTTTTTTATTTTCCCAAGGGTAACAGGAGAAATTGGACCCCAAAAGTTGTTGTCCAATTTGTACGGAGTAAGCTGACACCCCATATGTGGGAGAAAACTACTGTATGGACACACGTCAGGGCTCGGAAGGGAAGTAGTGATGTTTTAGAATGCAGACTTTGATGGAATGGTCTGCGGGTGTCATGTTGCCTTTGGAGAGCCCCTAATGTACCTAAACAGTGGAAACACCCACAAATGACCCCATTTTGGAAACGAGAACCCCTAAGGAACTTATCTAGATGTGTGGTGAGCACTTTGAACCCCCAAGGGCTTCACAGAAGTTTATAATGCCCGGGCATGAAAATAAAAAAATCGTATTTTTTCCACAAACATGATCAATTAGTCCCCTATTTTTTCATTTTCCCAAGGGTAACAGGAGAAATTGGACAGCAAAAGTTGTTGTCCAATTTGTCATGAGTACGCTGACACCCCATATGTGGGAGAAAACTACTGTATGGACACACGTCGGGGCTCGGAAGGGAAGCAGTGCCATTTTGGAATGCAGACTTTGATGGAATGGTCTGCGGGTGTCATGTGCGTTTGGAGAGCCCCTGATGTACCTAAACTATTGAAACTCCCCACAAGTGACCCCATTTTGGACACTAGACCCCCCCACGGAACTTACCTAGATGTGTGGTGAGCACTTTGAACCCCCAAGTGCTTCACAGAAGTTTATAACACTCGGACGTGAAAATAAAAAAATCATTTTTTTCCACAAAAATGATATTTTTGCCCCCAATTTTTTATTTTCCTAAGGGTAACAGGAGAAATTGGACCCCAAAAATTGTTTTGCAATTTGTCCTGAGTAGGCTGATACCCTACATGTGGGGGTAAAACACTGTTTGGGCGCATGGCAGAGCTTGGAAGGGAAGGAGCACCATATGACTTTTTCAACTCAGAATTGGCTGGAATTGAGATCAGACGCAATGTTGCATTTGGAGAGCCTCTGATGTGCCCAAACAGTGGAAACCCCCAATTCTAACTCCAACCCGAACCCCAACACACCCCTAACCCTAATCTCAGCCCTAACCCTAGCCCTAACCCTAACCCTAACCCTAGCCCTAACCCTAACCCTAACCCTAATGGAAAAATGGAAATAAATACATTTTTTTAATTTTATTATTTTTCCCTAACTAAGGGGGTGATAACGGGGGGGGGGTTTGATTTACTATTTATGGCGGTTTTTATTTTTGGCAGCTGTCGCACGCTAAAAGACGCTTTTTATTGTAAAAATAGTTTTTGCATCACCACATGTTGAGAGCTATAATTTTTCCGTATTTTGACCCACCGAGTCATGTGAGGTCTTATTTTTTGCGGGACGAGTTGACATTTTTATTGGTACCATTTTCGGGCACGTGACATTTTTTGATCACTTTTTATTCCTATTTTTGGGACGCAGAATGAACAAAAACCAGCGTTTCATGAATTTCTTTTGGGGGAGTGCGTTTACACCATTCCGCGTGCGGTAAAATTGATAACGTAGTTTTATTCTTCGGGTCAGTACGGTTACAGCGATACCTCATTTAGGTCGTTTTTTTATGTTTTGTCGGTTTTATGCAATGAAAACTATTTTATATAAAAAATAATTATTTTCTCATCGCTTTATTCTGCTAGCTATAACTTTTTTATTTTTTTGCTGATGATGCTGTGTGGCAGCTCGTTTTTTGCGAGACAAGATGACGTTTTCAGCGGTACCATGGATATTTATATGCGTTTTTTTGATCGCGCGTTATTACACTTTTTGTTTTGCGGTATGATAATAAATCATTATTTTTTGCTTCGTTTTTTATTTTTATTTTTTAAGGGGTTCGCTAAAGGGGTTAACTAATGGGACAGTTTTATAGGGCGGGTCGTTATGGACGCGGTGATACCTAATATGTGTACTTTTATTGTTTTGTTTTTTTTTTTATTTTCAAAAAATGAATTTATTGGGGAATATTTTTTTTTTTTACTAATTTATTTGGCGATTTTTTTAAAATTATTTTTACACTTTTTTTTAATTTTTTTTTTACTTTATTACATAGTCCCAGGTGGGACATCACTGTCCTGTGACAGATCGCTGATCTGTCACATCACAGATCACTGTGACAGATCAGCAATCTGTCACAGGCATTGAAGAAGGCTTCCTCTTGCCTGCGCTTTGCAGGCACTGAGGAAGCCAGCTTCCTCCAGGCCCCCGAAGGCCCCCGTCGCCATCTTGGATTCGGGGGCCTGGAGGAAAGGAGCCCCCCGCAGCAGCGCTGCACATTGCGCTGCCGTGGGGGGCTCAGGGAAGCACGGAGGGAGCCCCCTCCCTGCCGATGCTTCCCTTTAACTCCCGGTACACCGCGATCATGTTTGATCGCGGTGTGCAAGGGGTTAACGTGTCGGGGGCGGTCAGTGACCGCCCCTGACACATTGTGCCGGGTATCAGCTGTGATAATCAGCTGACACCCGGCCGCGATCAGCGGCTCTTACCACGTGGGCGCCGCTGATCGCGGTAGACGTACTATCCCGTCCATGGTCATAGGGGCCCGGGTCCCATGGACGGGATAGTAAGTCGGATGTCAGGAAGGGGTTAAAAACCTTTAAATGTTTTTTTTATCCCCAGAGAAAGTCAGGCAATATAACAGGTGATTCCGGGGAGATTAAGGAAACATCTGGGGTACCCTCACCCTGGGCCCCAGAAAGAAAAGAACCCTGAATGGCATTAGCAACCTCCCTTTGAACCTGTTGCTGCGACTGAGCCAGGGTTCGCTGCTCCACAGACAGGTTTTGCATCATTTGAGTGAGGCTATTCACTTGCTCAGAGAGAGCATGCAGCGGATCCATGACTCAAAGAAAAAAAAAAGTGCAAACCTTGTTTAAATGTTTTAAGGTGAGCTATAATGTCAGGAACACCGCACTGCACTTGCTCACTGAGCCAGTGCGCGTGTCCTGAGTACAAAAACTGTGCACAAAGATACCTGCGGAGCGGGACAGCAGTGGTGACGATGCATGCTCCAGGCTCACAGGACCTGAAGCACGTGACTGCTGGGGGCGTGGCCTAAGCTCCACAGAGCTAGGAGCTTCAGGGAAACTCCTAGAAAGGTAACTACTGGACATTGTTACCAAGGGGCATAGACAGAGGCAGAAACCAGATCAAGCCGAGGTCAAACCACGAGATCGCACGACAGTACCAAAGATTTAGACAAAATGGATAGTCGGGACGTAGCAATAGATCAGAAAACCAGAACAGGCAATAGACGGTACAATAGGGACAAACTGTAACAGAGTAACAATAGCCAAGCCAGGAGGTCAGAACCGGAAAAGACAATAGTACCAAAATGAGTGACGGAATACAGGGTGAGGGGATGGACCGGGTCATACACGGGAAGCAAACAAGCAATGCAATATACAAGCACACCAGGGGTGTCAGACACACAGCCAGAATAACGGTATATCTGACAGAGAACCCAGGTAAAGAGTGAGTATAAATACCCCTCCCAGATCCAGAAAGAGGCCACGTACACTTAACCCTGTGAGTGCAGGGCAAGAACCCTGATCAAACCATGACACTGGAGATGTACTGATGGTGGTCCTGGAAATGTATTTCTGTATTGATGGTTGTTTTGGTGATGAATTTCAATATTGATGGTGGTTCTGGTGATATAGCCATGTATTGATGATGACTCTGGTGATGTATTCATGAATTGCTATTGGTTCTGATTCTGTACCCATACAGCAATCCATAACTTGTTAGATAATGTGATACATGTCTATGATAATAAAATATTTTACTGCCTGACGAGTTAATGATTGCTTAATCTATATTTATGTTAGGAGAATTAATTTTAAAATTATGCACTGTAGCATGCCAAATCCCAATGTGTGATTTACTCAATGCCAGGATTGGGTTCTGCTTGATGATCATGTGACCACTTATATGCAATTTTCATGCTAAGGCCGGGGTAACACATGCCAGTGCAATGCGAGAAACTCGCGCAAGTCTCTCGCATCAATACCCAGCACTGCCGCCGGCACTTGGGACCGGAGTGTGCGGCTCCATAGAATACATGCAGCCGCACACTCTGGTCCCGAGTGCCGGCGGCAGTTCCGGATATTGATGCCCGAGCTTCTCGCATTGCACTCGCACAACTAGTGTCTTTTTTGCCTTCTCTCATTGAAGCAGGAGCTGTAATTTTTCACTGATCATTGAGAGAATTATGAAGATCACGTAGTCAGCATATGACTGTAAGTACACAAATCGCATATGAAATCTGAAAATGATTCTTCATAATATGATTTTTTCACATGAAAAAAACCTGGCATTTTAATAGGGGTATGTAGACTTTTTATATTCGCTATACTCAAGAGGTGTTCCAGCAACTTTGACCAAAGGATGGTTAAAATCAAAAAACTTTATTCCAAAAAAAATGATTAAAAACAGAATAGAAGCATAAAAAACATATGGTTCACCATTGTGACAGACGCTTACGCGTTTCGGACTGGAGGGTCCTTACTCATAGCTTAACATCTTACAAATTTACAAATAAACATATACCTATATACACTTGCTGGCTGAAGTAAAGTGGGAGGGAAAAAAAAAAAAATGGGCGGAGGTTCACAATAGCAGGAAGGGAGGATTTTCTCCACCATACCATAAAGCATTAAATCTGAACATGGAGGAAATCACCACATCATCTTAATCATATATATATAAAAGATCAGATTTTAAATTCATGCCTGCAGGATATCGTGTTTTTAACTTAAAAATCCACATTGCTTCTTTACGCTGCAATTCCTTTTTTCTATCACCTCCCCTCTTGGGGTTTGGGACAGTTTCTATTATATTAACCCTACAAGTACTGACATCTCCTCCATGTACAGAAATAAAATGCTGAGAGGCTCCCGAGGGACTCCTTGTAGTTTTATTACATGAATCATAAAGATGTTCAGAAATCCTTTTACGAAGAGAACGTGTGGTGTTACCCACATATTGAATACAGCATGTTTCACATGTTATTAAATAAATAACATATGTGGAACTACAGTTAGCAAACATATTTATAACATTTTTATATTCGCTGTATACTTTGGAAGTGCTGTGTGTATATAGCATAGTCCTTTCTGCTGCTATATCCAATAGGACAGTACATTGCAGAGCTCTTAGGCTATGTGCACACGTAGGTTTTTTAGTGTGCGGATTTTGGAGAGAAAACCGCAGGTAAATCCGCAGGACAAAAGTCCTGCGGTTTTGCCTGCGGTTTTGCCCTGCGGTTTTACATAATGGATGAGGTGTAAAACTGCAGCGTTTCTGCACCAAACAATTGACATGCTGCGGATTGTAAACCGCAGCAAAACAGCGCGGAAAAATCCGCAGCATGTGCACAGCGTTTTTTAATTTTCATAGGAAATAAAGTGTACAACGTAGCAGAATCTGCTGCGGACCCGCAGCTGAAGAAACGCTGCGGAACCGCAGCAGAATCCGCACCGTGTGCACATACCCTTATAGATATGTATCCTATATATTTGCATAGAGGGTCCTGTAAAGTATCTGTGGCTGGTGCTAAAGTATAGGATAAATGTATTTATTGTGCATCTAAAAAAAAATTACAATTAACAAACAATGTAATGCTGAACTTCTTTATTATGAGTGCACTGAAGTTATCAAACAATAATGAAAATTTTCTAGTGTAAGGCTGGTTTCACACTTGCGTTTTTTTGCGCTTTTTTAGCGCAAAAAAAGCATGCGTTTTTTCCCCCTATCTTTTACATGGGTGCGCATAGGTACGCATACACATGCGTTTGTACGCATTTGTATGCGTTTTTTTGTAGTGTGCGCTTGGGCGCACAAAATGCATCCTGTTGCATTTTTTGTGCGGCCGACTTGCCCCAAAAAAACGCATGCGCACGCAATGCGTTTTTTTACACCCAAACACCCATTATAGTCTATGGGTGTGCATACGTGCGCATGGTAATGTGCACGTATGCGCAAAAAAACGCACCCAAACCTGCAAAAAACGCACACAAATGCATGATGCGTTTTTTATGTGCATTGCAGCGCAAAAAAACGCAAGTGTGAAAGTATCCTAAATGAGCCCTTAAAATAATTTTGCTTTTTTATAGACCTTCAGGACAAGCCATCAAATCAGATTGGTGATCAGTTGTATGAATGGTTTGTGTAATGTGTCAGATGAGTTTGAAGAGTCAGCACTAGAGCCTTTTTAATATTTACATTGTGCCATTTATCTGTAAACAATTCATTTGGTAGCAGTAGGGCAGACTGCATTATACAATTCACTTTAATGGGATAACACGGCAATATCCTGCCCTGCTGTTACTGAGTAGAGAATGTACAGGTTGATGGCAAATAAATGTAAATACTGAAGAAGTAGCAGAACTTCCATAAAATGAATGAACCTTTAAATAGTTAAAACACAGCTTGCCAACAAGTTGTTCATCAGTGATCTAATATTAATGAGCTATGCTGAGAATAGGCAATCAGAATTCTTAGGCCGGGGTCACACTTGCGAGAAACTTGCATGAGTCTTGCGTCTCAATATCCGGCCCTGCTGCCGGCACTTGGTACCGAATTGTGCGGCTGCATGTATTTCTATGCAACTGAGCGCTCTGGTCCGAGTGCCGGTGGCAGTGCCGGGTATTGAGACGAGATTCGTGCAAGTTTCTCACAAGTGTGCCGCCGGCCTTATCCTGGAAAACTTTAAATTTGAGGGGGTGGAGGTGTATTAATTTTAATGCCTAGGGTGAGGTGACCTGTGAATATAGCGCTATTGGCTGCTTAAACACTTCAATAGCAATACACACCAACATTTGAACCACAGGTTTGTGATATTTCTTTTTCTTTTACCTCTGAATAAGTTTGGCCATCTCGTTAATTGTTTAGGTATTGAAGCTGTGCTAAAAAGTTTAAAGCATGTACTGAAACTGAACAACGTGGAACTACAGAAACAGGGTTTGTTACTACTCACGGAAATTCTACAAAGGTTTGTAGTTAAACAAGAAATATATGTGTGTATATGTAAGGAGGTGACGGGGAACCTCCTATGCTTCTCCCCTCTTTCATCTACTAATTGTGTGCGGTTCCCTAATGTTCATTAATGTGAATGTATTTGATGTGTGATATTGTAATGTAAATGTACTATGTGTTCTGCATAGGATTAAGGCCCTTTTACATTTAGCGATGCACCAGTGATACGACCAGCGATACGACCCGGTCAGGATCGCTGGTGCATCGCTAAATGATCACTAGTGAGCTTCCACACAGGAAGATCTCACAGCGATGCAGCAGCGACGCAGCGGATGATACTCAGCTTTCACACACAGCAATCCAGCCGTCCTCCCGCCCGCGTCCAGCGTCGCTCGTCTCACACAGCAGGAAGCAGACGACGAGAAATGGAGCCGCCCGATCTCGCGCGATGAGCGACAGACAGCGGGGGAGCCGGTTGGAGGTAAGTATCACACATAGCGATATCGCTAGCAATATCGCTATAACGTCACAAAATCAGTGATGTTTTAGCGATATTGCTAGCGATATCGCTATGTGTAAAACCCCCTTAAGAGATAGAACAGGAACTAGCAGTAGTATAGGACAATAGTGGGATTAGAATAGAGGGGGCATATTAGAGATAGGGAATAGGAGTGTTAGTTTAGGTACAGGCAGCACAGGGGATTTCCAGTGGGGAGGAGTTAGAGCAGTGCAGTGCAGAGAAATACAGAAGATAGAGGCGAGACTACCTGGTCACGCAGCAGAGCCCGAGCAGCCTTGCCCAGGGCAAGGAGTCAGGAGCAGCAGTGAAAAAGACAGTCTGCCAGCCGTGGGGATAAAGCTGCTTTGGTAGGAAGGGGCCCCAGGCTGAGAGCCATGCAGGCAGGCACCAGCTTAGACAGGACCGTTCCAAGAGGGATCCGGAGTTTATGACCAGGGCAGGTGGAGCTGAGACAGTGACTGTCACCTTCTCCTCCCACGGAAACCGGACAAGGGAATGTTCAGAAGCAGGTTGGATTGATGACACGGACGGGACAGAGATGTACAGGAGTGAGGCATGGACTGCCAGAAGAGAGACAGAATTGTCAGGAAGAACAGAGGCTGCCCAGAAGGCAGGGAAATGCAGGACATGCTGCTCTGCTCTGTGTATGTTGTGCTGCAAATGTGATGGATACCCTCCTGCTTAGTAAAGTTAAACCGTTGGAAAAGACCTTTGTCTCTGGAATGATTTTTGGAGCTCAGGAACACTGAGCCAGAGTGACAGAAGCTGAGGGGACTCTAACTGTAAATGTGAGTGCACTGCTGCACATGCAGCAGAAGGGACATTGATTTTTTTCTGTGGGGCGCCAGGGTGTGGGATATTAGGGACGGCGGAACGCACTAAATATAAAATAATAGAAAGTGCATTCGCCGCCCAGGGTCCACCGTGCAGAGGTGTTAAACTACTGCTATATAATGGCAGACGCACAATATGGTGGTATATCGCACACGGGTTGAACATCACCCGGTGTGCACTGGGCATACTGTTATGTTCACAGAGGCGCCTTAAGGCATAACCATAAATGCCGAGCCTGTTGACCTCACAGGTCTCAGCGGTGTGCACGCACAGTATATGGTCACAGGACTCGGGCCCAAGACACAGGGTCGGTCTCCGTCTAGACCTACCGTGCGTGCGGCGTCGCTACCGTGGACGTCCCAAGTGCTGCTGACTGCAGCGCGGCGACAACCAGCCACTGTACGACAATGCCCAAGAGGGGGCGCACTGTCGGACGCTAGCACTGTGAAGATGTGCAATATGGCCTGAAGTGTGCCACTGACTGGTGCTGACTCTAAGACTAAGTCCCTATCCACACACGTAATATCAGAGGGAGGGGATCTTAATGAGTCATTCGCAGGTACATGCATCCATCACTGTCGACATTGGTAACAACGTGCGAAGCTTTGCGCCGGACTCGACTTGGAGCCTGTGCGAGACACCTCCGTGGGTACAAGAGGTACAGAGAAGGTTCGAGCCAACCTAACCTTCTGTCTGGATTGAGCTCGCTCCCACCCGCGCTCCGTATAACGGAGATCAATGTGGGTGGAGATAGTAATCAGCTCCTCCAGAGTTACAGGGACCTCCCTGGTAGCTAAGGCATCTTTGACATGCCCCGCCAAACCCCTCCAGAACACAGGGATGAGGGCCTTATCAGGCCACTCCAACTCGGAAGCCAGTGTCCGAAAACGGACGGCGTAATGGCTAACCGAGAGGGAGCCCTGTGTTAAAGCTAATAACTGGAGAGAGGTGTCGTGAGTGACCCGTGGTCCCAAAAAGACCTGCTTTAGAGAAGTTAGGAACTGAGTAGCGCTCAGAACCAAGGGATCACCACGCTCCCACAACGGCGTGGCCCATTCTAATGCCCTGCCCGACAAGAGGGCGACGATAAACCCCACTTTTGCCCGCTCTGTAGGAAATTGCGCGGCCAGTAACTCAAGCTGAATAGAGCACTGGCTCACGAAACCCCTGCAGGTGGTGCTGTCACCAGAAAATTTATCGGGCAACGGGAGGCGGGACAATATCGGCACAGGCGTGGATGTGGGCACACGCAAGACAGCCTCTGCGACTGTTTGGGCAGCGGCCATAGTAGCATTCGCAGCTGAGATGGAGCTCTCAATAGTCTCCAACCTGCTCTCCAGCTGCCGAATGTACCGCTGTAGCTGCTGCAGGTCCACCATTACTAGCCAGACCCTGGCACTAGTATAATGTTAGGGACGGCAGAACGCACTAAATATAAAATAATAGAAAGTGCGTTCACCGCCCGGGGTCCACCGTGCAGAGGTGTTAAACTGCTGCTATATAATGGCAGACGCACAATATGGTGGTATAACGCACACAGGTTGAACGTCACCCGGTGTGCACTGGGCGTACTCTGTTATGTTCGCAGAGGTGCCTTAAGGCATAACCATAAATGGCGAGCCTGTTGTCCTCACAGGTCTCAGCGGTGTGCACGCACCAGTATATGGTCATAGGACTGGGGCCCAAGACACAGGGTCGGTCTCCGTTGAGACCTACCATGCGTGCGGCGTCGCTACCTTGGACGCCCCAAGTGCTGCTGACTGCAGCGCGGCGACTGAACCAGCCCCTGTACGACAATGCCCAAGAGGGGGCGCACTGTCGGACGCTAGCACTGTGTAGATGTGCAATATGGCCTGAAGTGTGCCACTGACTGGTGCTGACTCTAAGACTAAGTCCCTATCCACACATGTAATATCAGAGGGAGGGGATCTTAATGAGTCATTCGCAGGTACATGCATCCATCATCATTCACACAGTAGCAAGTATAGCCTATACTAGCACATGGCCAAGCGGCCATGCGGACCTTTTATAGCCGTGCGGGACCTTCCATATCTCTGGGATGGACCAATCCGATCAGGAGAAGGACCTGAGCACGTGACTCCCGATCTCCAATGGGAGATCGACTCGTGAGCATGTCCAGTAGCGCGACGAGAGGACTCAGCCACTGAAGTGGCTTGCTGCAGGAGAGCCAGAGGTGGCAGCAACAACCAGTCCTACAGAGCTGGTCTGAGCTTGGCATCTGGTCTGAGATGCCAAGATTGCTGTGCAGGCTCCTGAGTGGTTGGAGGAGAATGAGAGACCGCTGGATGCAAGGCTCTGGACTCCCACTGTGCAGCTGCAGGAACCCGACGCCCAACATTACCCGCCTCGTAGGGCCCCCTCCCCTCTGAGCCTCGGTATGCTCAATCGCCGCGATCAGGAGCGGAGCGTTGATGTTCTCCACTGGCTCTCAGGTCTGGGCCTCAGGACCATGACCCTTCCAGTCCACCAAATAAAATTTTTTGCCGCGCACAATCCTGCGTCCCACAATGGCATTGACCTCAAACTCGTGCGAGGAGAGGTCTAAAGTCCCGGCAGATGACTCGGAAAACCGAGCCATGTGAACAGGCTTGAGAAGGGACACATGGAGGATGTCAGAGATGGCCAAGTGTGGTGGAAGAGCCAGACGGTAGACCACTGAGCTGATGCGCTCGAGAACTTTGAAGGGACCAATGTATCGCGGAGTGAACTTGGAGGACTCACCAAGCCACACCAAGTTGCCAGGGGCAAAAGTTGGAGCAGGATGCCGATGTGTGTCGGCTGACCCTCTCATTCTCTCTTTGGAGGCTCGAATAGCATCCTGGGTGCGATCCCAAATGTCGCGAGCCTCCACTGAGCAGTCTGCCACCCTGGAATCAGTGGAAGACACTGGCATCGGGACTGGGATGCGTGGATGCTGGCCGTAATTGAGAAGGAACGGTGTCTGACCAGTGGAATCAGCCATTGCGTTATTCAGGGCAAATTCAGCCCACGGTAGTAAGGATGCCCAGTCATCCTGCCTGGCAGAGACAAAATGTTGCAGGTATGTGACCAGAGTTTGATTAGCTCTCTCAACCAGCCCATTCATCTCGGGATGATATGCGGAGGACAAATTGAGCTCGATACTGAGTAGACTGTAGAGCTCCCTCCAAAATCGAGACGTAATCTGGGGACTCGGTCACTGACTATTTTGTCTGGCATACCGTGCAAACAAAATACGTGCTTTATGAACAGTGCGGCGAGACCACGAGCGGAAGGCAGCCGCACGAGTGGCACCAGATGCACCATTTTAGAGAAATGATCGGTGACCACTCAGATGACTGTGCTGCCACCAGATTTGGGCAGGCCGACCACAAAGTCCATGCCGACCATCTCCCAGGGTCTGTCTGCCACTGGCAAAGGATACAGTAACCCAGCCGGCCTCTGCCTAGAGGACCTGTTCCGAGCACAAGAGACGAATGCTTGAATGTACTCTTTAGTGTCCCAAGCCATGTGCGGCCACCAATAAGACCTTGTCAGGAGTTCTGTGGTCCGCTTAATGCCAAAGTGACCACTCACCCTTGACGCGTGTGTCCACGCGAGGACCTCCGGCCGCAGGTCAGGAGGGACAAAGGTCTTGCTCGGCGGAACTGCCTCAAGAGCAACCGGAGCCACAGTCCTCAGGCTCTCCGTGGGGACAATTAGCCGAGGCTCAGCCTCCTCTTCCTCCGCTGAGACCACCGAGCGAGAAAGAGCATCCGCACAGACATTCTTCTCTCCAGACAGGTAATGCGGAAGCGGGAGAAGAAGAGCGACCAACTAGCTTGACGAGAGTTCAAGCGCAGGGCCGTTTGCAAAGAGAAACCGGGCTCCCTCCAGGAGATATCTCCACTCAGAAAAGGCTAATTTCATGGCCAGCAACTCCCTGTCTCCGATGGAGTAGTTTCTCTCTGTCGGTGAGAAGGTCTTTGAGAAGAAGAAGCAGGGATGCTTCCGACCTTGAGCATCCTTCTGGAAAAGGACTGCTCCTGCACCAACGGACGAGGCATCTACCTCTAGGATAAAGGGTTTATCCACATCGGGACGGTGGAGGATGGTAGCGCCAGCAAAATGGGTTTTCATAGACGAAAAGGCCGTGGAGACCTGCTCTGACCAAACCTTTGGATTGGCTCCTTTCTTCGTGAGAGTGACCAAAGGAGCTACCAGTGTGGAGAAGTGGGGAATGAACTGGCGGTAATAGTTAACGAACCCCAATTAGCACTGCACCGCTTTTAGAGAAGGGGGCTCCTGCCAGTCCATCACCGCTTGCAATTTGGCAGGATCCATAGCCAACCCCTGGGCCGAGATGATATAGCCCAGGAACAACAAGGACTCCTGCTCAAACTGGCACTTCTCCAGCTTGGCGAAGAGAGAATTCACCCGCAAATGGTCGAAGACCTTGCAGACGTCTCTCCGGTGAGAAGCCACATCTGGAGAAAAGATGAGGATGTCATCCAGGTAGAGAGCATATCGCGAAAGACGTAATTTACGAAGTCCTGGAAGACAGCAGACGCATTACAGAGGCCGAAGGGCATGACCAGATACTCATAGTGGCCATCCCTGGAATTAAAGGCTGTCTTCCACTCATCTCCTTCGCGTATGCGGATCAGGTTGTACGCCCCCCGTAGATCAAATTTCGTGAAGATCCGGGCCCCTCGCAACCTGTCAAACAACTCAGAGATCAAAGGAAGAGGGTATTTGCTTTTTACAGTAATGGCGTTGAGACCTCTGTAGTCAATGCAGGGGCGCAATTCCCCACTCTTCTTCTGCACGAAGAAGAACCCTGCACCAGCCGGCGACACCAATTTTCTGATAAACCCTCTTGCCAGGTTCTCCCAGATATATTGTGACATGGCCTCTGTCTCCGGGAGAAATAGAGAGTACACGCGATCTCTAGGAGGCTCCGCACCTGGCAATAAGTCTATCGGGCAATCGTAAGGACAGTGCTGCGGAAGCGTCTCCGCTGATTTTTTGGAGAAGACGTCTGCGTACTGCTGGTAGTGTCCAGGGAGCGCGGAAAGATCCACGGGCACCTCCGTGGATGTTACTTGAAGACTGCCCCTCATGCACCTTCCCTCACAGTCCTTGCTCCAACCCAGTATACTCCCCGAAGACCAATCTATACGAGGGGAATGATAATGGAGCCACGGAAGTCCGAGAAGCACCTGGTCGATGCCATATGGCAAAATGAACAGGGACAACGTCTCGTGATGAGAGGGTGAGATTGAGAAACCAAGAGGTGCTGTCTGTTGTGTAACCTGAGATGGTAAAGGCGCACCGTCAACCACCCTGATAGTCAAGGGATGGGGCAGTAGTACCAGCGGAATAGTGTGCTTTTGGGCAAAGGACGAGGACATGAAGTTTCCTTCTGCCCCAGAGTCCACCGTGACATCTACCTCCCAGGTGGAAGCACCGCTATCTAACGTCCCTCGGAATACTGGTTTGGGGGAAAAGGGTTTCATACCAGGTAGCCCCCCCACTACTACCAAGGTACATGCTCGTTTTTTCGAGTGTTGCAGGCACCTCTTAGCCGGATGACCAAACTGTCAACATTGGTAACAACGTGCGAAGCTTTGCGCCGGACTTGACTTGGAGCCGGTGCGAGACACCTCCGTGGGTACAAGAGGTACAGAGAAGGTTGGAGCCAACCTAACCTTCTGTCTGGATTGAGCTCGCTCCAACCCGCGCTCAGTATAACGGAGATCAATGTGGGTGGAGATAGTATCAGCTCCTCCAGAGTTACAGGGACCTCCCTGGTAGCTAAGGCATCTTTGACATGCCCCGCCAAACCCCTCCAGAACACAGGGACGAGTGCCTTATCAGGCCACTCCAACTCGGAAGCCAGTGTCCGAAAATGGACGGCGTAATGGCTAACCCAGAGGGAGCCCTGTGTCAAAGCTAATAACTGGAGAGAGGTGTCGTGAGTGACCCGTGGTCCCAAAAAGACCTGCTTTAGAGACTAAATATAAAATAATAGAAAGTGCGTTCGCCGCCCGCGGTCCACCGTGCAGAGGTGTTAAACTGCTGCTATATAATGGCAGACGCACAATATGGTGGTATAACGCACACGGGTTGAACGTCACCCGGTGTGCACTGGGCGTACTCTGTTATGTTCGCAGAGGCGCCTTAAGGCATAACCATAAATGCCGAGCCTGTTGTCCTCACAGGTCTCAGCGGTGTGCACGCACAGTATATGGTCACAGGACTCGGGCCCAAGACACAGGGTCGGTGCCCGTCTAGACCTACCGTGCGTGCAGCGTCGCTACCGTGGACGCCCCAAGTGCTGCTGACTGCAGTGCGGTGACTGAACCAGCCGCTGTACGACAATGCCCAAGAGGGGGCGCACTGTCGGACGCTAGCACTGTATAGATGTGCAATGTGGCCTGAAGTGTGCCACTGACTGGCGCTGACTCTAAGACTATGTCCCTATCCACACACGTAATATCAGAGGGAGGGGATCTTAATGAGTCATTCGCAGGTACATGCATCCACCATCATTCACACAGTAGCAAGTATAGTCAATACTAGCGCATGGCCTAGCGGCCATGCGGACCTTTTATAGCCGTGCAGGACCTTCTGGATCTCTGGGATGGACCAATCCGATCAGGAGAAGGACCTGAGCACGTGACTCCCGATCTCCAATGGGATATTGTCTCGTGATTATGCCCAGTAGCTTGACGAGAGGACTTAGCCACTGGAGTGGCTTGCTGCAGGAGAGTCTGCGCTGCTATTGCTGACCCAGAGGTGGCAGCAGCAACCAGTCCTACAGAGCTGGTCTGAGCAGAGCGTCTGAGATGCCGAGATTGCTGTGCAGGCTCCTGAGCGGTCGGAGGAAAATAGGAGACTGCTGGATGCAAGGCTCTGGATTCCTGCTGTGCAGCTGCAGGAACCTGACGCCCAACAGTGGTGACTGTACAGCCCTTTGCCATGACTATCACCCTGGCTGCCTTATATATACAGGTGTATGTATATTGTATCAATGCTACTTACTTGGGAGCGAACTAAAATATCATAGGAGCTGTTTTTATTTAAAGTCCGGCTGTTTTTTTTCAGTCCTCATAAAACATATCACAGGAAAACTTAAATACAGCCGTTGTCCAGCGCATACTGAAACATGATGTAACAAGTTCATACAATAGTGCTGATAGCAAAAGACTGCCTGGCATATCCAAGCTTGTCTGAATAGGTGCATACCAGGAGCAGCTACCTCCATATACAATATACAAAAAAAGGTTGCACTAAAGGTTGCACTAAAGCATGTCAAAGTGAAATAAATGAAATATGAATAGCAATACGGCTTCTGAATATTAGGAAAAAATTAGATGCTTTGCAAACAATTTGGCAAAATCATGCCTGCCCATCAACCAACGTCAAGGTGGCCTCGAAAACTGATGGATCCCTATCCAATGTATACCTCTCCTAGGCTGGAGTCACACATAACATATAAAAATATGGTCAGTTTTTCATGGACCAGAATCGCACAAATGTTTCATGAACAGTGATCCATATGTCATCCGATTGTAATGCCACGATGCAATTTTCTTGCATCTAAGCATCTGTGTGACATCCGTATGGCATTTGTACGATGAGATTTTTTGTCCGGCTTGCAAAGTGGACATATAATGGATCCCAATGACAGGTTAAAACACAAACGAAAAAATAGATGTATACACATAGAATACACACACATATATATATATATATATATATATATGTCATTGAGACACACTATATATACTCTGTATATATATAATGAAGATGTGTCAATAAGACTCAACTAATAAGCGTGGGAATGTTTCTGAACTTTTTCCCATGCTCCTGAGTTCACTTCAGGTCAGGTGGGGACTCTGTGCAGCCTCACTGACTACTGGTGACGTCACTGAGGCTACACGGAGTCCCCGTCTGGCCTGAGGTGAACTGACAGCATGGGAAAAAGTTTAGAAACTTTCCTACGCTAATCAGTTCATTTCCGGCCAGCCGGGGCGCCTACGCAGATATGATTTCATTAATTCTGCAGTGGTTTACAGCCGGGCCGGTAGCATTAGCATCGGTCACTGTTGTAAACTAGTTATCCCCTTGAGATGGATTGCAGCGGGGCACCTGACTTTAATTGCTGAGAGGTATAGATATTATTGTTTTTTTATTTAATTTTTTTTTACTGGAGAACATGGGATTCAGTTGGATTGGCAGCATAATAAATTTGGTCAAAAACTTTGTGAAATTATTTCATTAAAATAATTTTTAATTAATGTGTGGGTGTTTTTTTTAACCCTTTACTACTATAGGATTAATAATGGATAGGTGTCTTATTGACATCTCTCCATTATTAACCTGGCTTAATGTCACCTTTCAATAGCAAGGTGACATTAACCCCTTATTAACCCATGAGCCACCAATAAAGGCCTTGGGAATAGAGAGGCTAAGTGCCAGAAAAGGCGCATCTTATAGATGTGCCTTTTCTGGGGTGGCTGGGGGCAGTTGTTTGTAGTTGGGGGGGAGAATAATCATGGTCCCTCCCTAGGCTATTAATATCTGCCCTCACTCACTGGGTTTTCCTCTCTGGCTGAGAAAATACCGTGGGAGCCCACACAATTTTTTTCCTTGATTACAGCCTTTAATTTAACCTCTAGAGTTCCATTTTTTTCCTAACACACACTAAACAATTTAATAAACACTGACATACTGTATATAAATTATTTTGATATGACATGGTTTACTATACGTAAACCATGTGTCATATCCTGTCAGGTTCTTATTTTACAGAACCCGACAATTGAATTAACGGCTATTTTGCTATATATATCTCTAACAAATATATATATATGTCACTGACATATATATACACCTATTCTATGTGTATACATGTATTTTTTTTTAACACAACAGTGTGATTTTACAGTAGCCGCATATGAAGTGCCGGCTTACCTAAGGACACTGGTGCGTAAAAAATGGACAGCACATGCATGGTGCGTGTGCTGTGCGTTTTCTTGCATCCATTGACTTGTATTGGCAAGTCTCGTCCAAGAATCGCAGCAAATCACAGCATGCTGCGATTTTTTTCTCAGTCTGATTTCGGCTAAGAAAAAAAATCGCAAGTGAGATAACGGATTGCACTCGACCGTATTTCTCGCCAGTGAGTATGAGCCCCTACGCTGATATCTGCAGCAATAATTAACATACATTTGCATCAATTTATGTTTTGGATATATTATGCAGTGTGTCCAAAAAAGTTCTGAACATGCCATGCATCTGTAAAAGCAGCAGATTTTTCACAAGCGAATACGGGACAGAACATCTGCTGCATTTTTATTATGTTGGTACATAACATTATAGGCAAAACTGCTCAGTAGTGTTTAATTAGGACAGTTTTCTAGGTAGCTTCTTATTTTTTTGATGCTTTAGCGTAACAACAATTAATTTGTTTAATTAACAATATATTTTCCTTTCCTTTTTCAACAATGTGTTTTTTGGGTTGCCTTTCTTTTTCATATCAGTAAGTTAACATTTACAATGTCTAGTTAGTTTTTTCCTGAAGTTGTGAATGTTGTGATTTTTTTATTTTTCCTGAGGAGGTTTTTTGAACCGCATTGATTTTATGCTTCTCAATGGTTTCATAGGCAACCCGCTGAAATAAAGCTCTTTACTAGTACTGGAATATTCAAAGCTGCAATAGATGTTCTACAGGAGGCTGTGAGCAGCTCCATTTTGGAAGTTGCTACAGAAGCGACTAAGGCCGTGTCTTCATTTTTAAGGTCAGGTATAAGTTCTAATTAACATTTTTTTTTAAAGCTATTAAGAATTCACATATGATTTCTATTTTTTGTTCAATATATCATATTTCTTACAAGCTTTCAAGAATACAATGGAATGCAGATGTAGACCTATTTCACATGAAAAGCAGTTTGATGGTGCAACCTTAAATTGGTTTTAACCTCTTAACGAGCATCAATACGTGGCAGTTAAAGGACATTATTAGTGATGGGCGAGCACTAAAATGCTCGGGTGCTCGTTGCTCAGGTCGAGCAAATTGGAATACTTGGGTACTCGGACAGAACAATGAGCCCAATGTAAGTCTATGGGAGACCCGAGCATTTTTACCGCGATCCCCCCGGGGATCCTTTTAAGGTCTGAAAATTATGGAAACGTGCTCAAATGAGATGGGGACATCATGGGGATCGCTCTTGGAAGCATTCCTGACTCCTAGTTCACAGCTTTAAACAATGTTGTCAGAGTTTCATACCATTTTTACTGGTGCACCAGAAAACATACCAAAACGAAACCAAAACAGATTTTGCTGGGAAATATATTAAGGTACATCCTTTCCAGGTTAATGACGTGTATATAAGGCAAAATAATTAACCCCAGACCAAAATGTTCCTCCACCACATGGGCTATGTTCAGACGCAACGTTTTTGAAGCGTTTTTCAACATTTACATTGCTTTCAACCAAAACAAATGCATTCACTGGGAAATGTCATTGTAACATTTACCAAACCTAGCTGGCCATGTGGGGTGACACATAAGCAGACATATCTTGTTTTATTTATGAAGGAGGGACTCTTAAAGTCACAGAGCCTATTTTTACAGGGGCATCAGGCAGCATTAATCTGCTTAAAGGGCCATTATTAAACAGTGGGTCTGTTATAGCCTATGAAGTGAGTGGCTGAGCTGCCAAGAATTACGACACACCTCAATACCCCTTTCACGAGATGTCAAGGAGGGTGTTGTGAATTCGCTTTCTGGCCTCCCTCTGGTTAGTACTGAAGGTAGTGGAGCTGGTCAGTTTGACAGAGAGGGTTGCGAGTTCTCTTTCTGGGCTTCCTCTGTTGGTTACTGGAGGTAATGGAGCTGATCTGATTGACAGAGGCTTGCCACCTGATAATGAGGATGACGATTGGAGATCTGGGGTTTCAGATTGAGATTTAAGACAGTTGACTCCCTCTATCCCTGCTTGTGATTTCCTTCCTGTGCCTCCTGAGGTCTGATGTCTCCAGCTCTGTCCCCGCATGCTCAGCTAAGTTGTTAGTTTGCTATTCTGTTTGCATTTGATCTGATTTTGTCTATCTCTGCTTTGGGCGGGTCAGCCAGCTCCGGCTGGGGCTGTGCTGAATCACCGCCCATAAGTTACTGCTTGTGCCAGTTTGTTTTGTCCCCTGTTTGATTGGTCTCTTTTTGCTCTGCTTTCAGAATATACCAGAGTGCTAATATAGTGGGGGCGAAGTCGTGCGACTTCAGTGTTTTTGTGCATCAGACGTGTTGGACTTTTTGCAGGGTTTTTTGCGTGATTGCAGACAGTGTCTTTCCTTTCCTGTCCTGTCTAGTCAGTGTGGGCCCCATCCTTTGCTCAGTCTATTTTCCTGCCTGCGTTTGTGTTTTCATCTTGTCTCACTGACAATATATGTTTGGGGGCTATCTATTCCTTTGGGGTCTGCTCTGGGGCAGTTTAGATTTACCCTTTCTTGCTTTGGCTTAGTTAGCTCTCCGACTGTGCTGAGGCGTCTAGGATCATCGTAGGTATGCTCCATGGCTACTGCTAGTTGTGTGGATAGAATCAGGGGTCTGCAATCTGCTTAGTTACCAACCTCTCTGGTTTTCTGTGTCTAGCTTGGACCTGCTCTCCTCCTCGGTGACCCATTCATCAGAATCACCAGCCTAACTGTAGACTCTAGGGTACTCTAAAGAAGGAAAGAATTTAAAAAAAAGTGTCAGAATTATATATATATATATATATTGTGGGGAATAGATAGCTCAGCTAGGATCTTTGCTTTGGCACAAGCGTGTGGCTATGAAGTCACTTCAGCAGACTAGCAATATGGACACGGCATGTTTATTGTGCACACTTGTTATCCAATGTTACACATGCCAAACATGAAATAAAAACGTCTAAGGCCGTCTGGCCACTAACTAACAATAGCAGGCTAACTACAAAATAAACCTATATAACAGCAAACAAGTCCATGTTATCTTACTGTGTCAGCTCCCAGCTCAGCAGACGATAGCCTGAGAGATTCCAGCTCCTCCTGATTATATCAGCTGGACCAGTCAGGAAACCAAAACCTGGATTGAATTAGTGGAGGGGGAACTACCAGTCCTTTCCATGCTGATCACTAAGGAAACCAAGACTGGATTACAGTGAAATAAACTGGCTTCATCATCAGTACAGGGAGACATATGAAATGAAACGGGGAGAAACATACCTGTTTTCTAGTACCTCTCCCCTTGGCACCTCACACACCCCCCTCCTCTGTTCGAGCCCGTGGGGTCGGACACGACGAGTCACCAAGCAGTGCGTTCTAGACAACGCATCTGCATTTCTGTGCGCTGTGCCCGCCCTGTGCTCAACGGAAAATTTAAACACTTGTAATGCTAAGAACCAGCGTGTCACCCGTGCATTGCCTTCTTTTGCCCGGGACATCCATGTTAGGGGCGAATGGTCCGTCACTAGCCTAAACTGGCGACCTAGTAAATAATAGCGCAAGGTGCACAGGGCCCATTTCACAGCCAGGGCTTCCCGCTCAACTACACTGTAGTTCTTTTCTGCTCTCGTAAGCTTTCTGCTTAGATAGGCCACTGGGTGTTCCTCGCCATTTACTTCTTGAGACAAAACCGCTCCGAGGCCCACCCCAGAGGCGTCTGTTTGGACAATAAACTCCCGTTTTAAAGTCTGGTGCAACCAACACTGGTTGGTCACAGAGGACTGTTTTCAATCGCTGAAAGGCCTCCTCTGCTTCTGCGTTCCACTTTATTGTGACAGATTTCGACCCCTTAGTAAGATCTGTGAGAGGAGCTGCGATGGTCGCAAAATGTTTGATGAACCGCCTATAATAACCAACGATCCCTAAAAAAGCTCCAACCTGTTTTTTGGTTACCGGTCGTGGCCAATTTTGAATAGCATCCACTTTATTGGCTTGAGGCTTCACGACGCCTCTCCCTATGCTATATCCCAGATAGCGAGCCTCTTCCAATCCCAACGTACATTTCTTGGGATTGGCAGTCAACCCAGCTGTTTTTAAGGAGTCTAAGACGGCTTGTACTTTTGACAAATGTGTGTCCCAGTCATTGCTAAAGATAATAATGTCGTCCAAGTACGCAGATGCATACTGGCCATGGGGTTTTAGGACAATATCCATTAGACGTGGGAAGGTGGCTGCGGCACCATGCAACCCAAATGTCATATCTCGGTACTGGAATAATCCCTGGGGCGTAACAAAGGCAGTTTTCTCTTTGGCTGATTCCGTGAGGGGAATCTGCCAATAACCTTTTGTTAAGTCAATAGTGGATATGTACCTAGCCGAACCCAGTCTCTCTATCAGTTCATCGACTCTTGGCATCGGGTAGGCATCGAACTTCGATACTTCGTTTACTTTCCGAAAATCGTTACAAAATCGGATAGTCCCATCGGGTTTGGGCACCAGTACGATTGGGCTAGCCCAATCACTCCGGGACTCCTCAATGACCCCGAGCTCTAACATCTTCTTCACTTCCTGGGCAATGGCTTGTCTCCGAGCCTCCGGAATTCGATATGGTTTAAGCCATACCCGCGCCTGTGGATCAGTAATAATGTCATGTTTAATTAGGTGAGTCCGGCCAGGAAGTTCCGAGAAAATATCTGCGTTCCTCTGTATGAACTCCCTGGTCTCTCGTTTTTGGCTTTTGGATAGCGTGTCTGCAATACCCACTTCTGGCGGAGCTACCTGGGGGTCCTTTACCTTAGAAGGTGGTGCCCCTCGAGGCCCATCCTCAAGGGCAGCTCCTGCCACCAGACTCTCCCTGTCCCGCCAGGCCTTAAGCAAGTTTATGTGGTATATTTGTTCGGCCTTTCTCTTGTCTAGTTGGTGTATCTTATAATTTACTTCACCTACTCGTTCCAGCACTTCGTATGGTCCCTGCCATTTCGCAAGAAATTTATTCTCTATGGTAGGTACCAATACCAACACCCTGTCTCCGGGTTGAAAGACTCGTGTTTTTGCCGCTCGGTTGTATACCGTGCTTTGGGCATATTGTGCGTGCTCTAAACACTCTTTAACTATTGGCATAACTGCTGCAATTCGGTCCTGCATAAGTATTATGTGTTCAATTACACTGCGATAAGGAGTCACCTCTTGTTCCCAAGTCTCCTTGGCAATATCTAACAGGCCTCTAGGACACCGCCCATAAACCAACTCAAAAGGTGAAAAGCCTGTGGAGGATTGGGGTACCTCACGTATAGCGAACAGGAGGTATGGTAGTAGGGCATCCCAATCTCTCCCGTCCTTATCCACCACCCTTTTCAACATTCCCTTTAGGGTTTTGTTAAAGCGCTCCACCAAACCATCAGTCTGAGGGTGATATACTGAGGTACGCAAATGGGAGATTTTTAGCAGTTTACATAAATCCTTAAGTATACGAGACATAAAGGGGGTCCCTTGATCCGTAAGCATCTCTTTCGGAATGCCGGTGCGGGAAAACATATTAACCAGCTCCTTTGAAATTGATTTCGCATTGGCATTCCGCAAGGGCACTGCTTCGGGATAACGCGTGGCGTAATCCAATACTACCAAAATGTACTGATGACCCCTGGCAGATTTAACTAATGGACCGACTATATCCATTGCTATCCTCTCGAAGGGAACCTCTATTATTGGTAAGGGCACTAAGGGGCTTCTAAAATGTGACATAGGTGCGGTCAATTGACACGTAGGACATGACCGACAGTACTGGGTCACGTCTCCCACTAGACCCGGCCAAAAGAAACGTTGCAGAATATGGTATTTTGTCTTTTCTACCGCCAGGTGTCCTCCCAAGGGATGTTTATGTGCCAACTCCAAAACTACCTGGCGAAAGGACTTAGGTACCACTAGTTGTTCTACCACCACTCCTCGCACCTTGTCTATGTGATACAACATATCCTGCTGCACCGCCACGTGTGGGAACTCGTTTTGAGCCCCTGGGTACAATGGTCTTCCCTCGGAGACCTTTATGTTTTCCCACGCCCTTGCTAGAGTAGGATCCTGGTGCTGAGCGGTCCCGAACTTACCCCGGGCCACCTCAAGGTCAGGCATTTCTAAAACATCCTCTAGCTGGTCTGCCTCGCCTGCATACACAGCCAGAGGAGAGTCCACAGATTCTAGTACTTCCTCTGAGATGAGTTCTCCGTCGTCTTGCTGCAATGGTTCAGGGGCTAGCTCCGGAGCACCGTCTTCAACTAGAGGGTTCATGCCACTTTTGAAGTTCCACAAGTCCCAAAATAAGGGAAAGTCTCTCCCCAGGATTACACTGTGTCCCATAGACTTTATGACTGCCGCCTGATGTCTTTTGGTCCCTACTGGCGTGGCAAGAGTAACCCAGGCAGTGGGGTAGTTCTTAGTATCCCCATGGATGCAACTAATGCCCACAGTTAAGTTCGTTAGGGCGCTAGAGTCCACCAAACTGGCATGTACCAAAGTTACTTGACTGCCGGAATCCAAGACGGCATTCACACTATAACCGTCAACCTCGACATGGCACACGTGTTGTTCATTTCCCGTGAGGGTCTCCGCCACACAGACTGACTGCACATATAATGAAAGACGCCTCATAGCATTACAGTCCATTGGCTCTGTAGTCATTGGGCAGTTAGCTGCTACATGGCCAAGCCCGCGACATCGCCAACATTGTATAGGCCCTTGTCTCCTCGATGGAGATCCCAGACGAGGTCTGCTGGCTTGATGTGAGCCCGTACCACCTCCATAGTCCTTTGTAGGTCTGCTACCCTTCATTGTGACGTTCTCTTCTTTTGAAGATGGAGTAGGTTTCGCAAGACTCTCCAGCGATTTCTTGGGGGGCCAGTGGGGTGCTAACGTCCCTTGGAGTAGGCTTTCAGAAGCATTGTAGCGTTCGACCATATTCACTAACTGGTCAGCGGTAGTTGGGTCACCCTGTCCAACCCACCTCTGGATCTTAGCGGGTAAGGACCGCAGGTACTTGTCTAGAACAACACGCTCCACCATCTGTGCATACGTCAAAGCCTCCGGTTGCAGCCATTTTTTTACTAGATGGATGAGATCATGCATTTGTGAGCGGGCTGGCTGATGCTCCACAAAATTCCATAAATGCACCCTCTGTGCACGTACATACGTGTTTACTCCCAGCCTTGCCATGATTTCGCCTTTGCGTTTGATATAGTCCATAGCATCCGCTCCACTCAGATTGTAATAGGCTTTTTGTGGATCTCCGCTCAGAAATGGAGCCACTACCTCAGCCCATCTGTCCAGTGGTAAGTGCTCACGTTCTGCAATACGTTCAAACACGGTGAGGTATGCTTCCACATCATCGTCTGCGGTCATTTTAAGCAAAGTCTTCTGTACGGCTTTCTGCGCACTAGCAGCGCTTTGTGCACGGTCTCCCTCATCTCGGGGTTGCCGAACCAAGGCCTGTTTTATTGCCTCCAACTGCTCTTGCTGCATCTGGTGTTGCTGCTCCAGAGCCTTCTGGAAGCAAGCATTAGTCTGCTGTTGTTGCACATTTGCTTGCAATAGCTGCTTCACTAGTTCCTCCATATTACTGGACTCTTGGCTCTTCAAAAGCGCAGAAGCTTTCAGCCAGGACATACACAGCGTTTTCTCTGCAGTCACAGTCCAGCAGCCACAAGTGCCCGCATTCGAAACACCATTTGTGGGGAATAGATAGCTCAGCTAGGATCTTTGCTTTGGCACAAGCGTGTGGCTATGAAGTCACTTCAGCAGACTAGCAATATGGACACGGCATGTTTATTGCGCACACTTGTTATCCAATGTTACACATGCCAAACATGAAATAAAAACGTCTAAGGCCGTCTGGCCACTAACTAACAATAGCAGGCTAACTACAAAATAAACCTATATAACAGCAAACAAGTCCATGTTATCTTACTGTGTCAGCTCCCAGCTCAGCAGACGATAGCCTGAGAGATTCCAGCTCCTCCTGATTATATCAGCTGGACCAGTCAGGAAACCAAAACCTGGATTGAATTAGTGGAGGGGGAACTACCAGTCCTTTCCATGCTGATCACTAAGGAAACCAGGACTGGATTACAGTGAAATAAACTGGCTTCATCATCAGTACAGGGAGACATATGAAATGAAACGGGGAGAAACATACCTGTTTTCTAGTACCTCTCCCCTTGGCACCTCACAATATATATTTATTCCTTTTTTTTCTGGGGCTGCAGGAGGAGATTTTTTTTTTCTCTTTTTATAAATGGAGACTAAGCAATTGTCTGATTGTATTGAGCAGCTCACTGCTGAAGTGCGGGGAATTTCTGCCTATCTCGTTCAATCATCTGCTGTTGAAGCAAAAATCCCTACCCCTGATGTGTTTTCTGGGGATCGGTCTAAATTTTTGAATTTTAAGAATAATTGTAATCTATTTTTTGCTTTGAAACCTAACTCATCGAGGAGCTCTGTGCAGCAGGTTAAAATTGTCATTTCCTTGTTGCGCGGCGATCCCCAGGATTGGGCCTTTTCTTTGACACCCGGAGATCCTATTCTGGCTAATGTGGATGCATTTTTTTCAAGCCTTGGGGTTGTTGTATGATGAACCTAATGCTATTGATTAAGCTGAGAAAACCTTATTGGCATTGAACCAGGGTCAGGATTCTGCAGAGTTATATTATCAAAAATTCCGAAAGTGGGCAGTCCTTACTAAATGGAATGACGATGCCCTAGCAGCTCTCTTTCGGCAGGGTTTGACAGAAACCGTAAAAGATGCTATGGTGGGCTTTCCTGTTCCCTCTGGTCTAGAGGACTCTATATCATTGGCCATTCAAATTGATCGGCGTTTACGTGAACGTAGAACTACACGAGAGGCGTTGCGCCTTTCGAACGAACATCTGAACCCATGCAATGTGATAGGGTTTTGTCTAGGGCGCAACATCAGGAGTTTAGAAGGCGTAATAAGCTGTGTTTTCTCTGTAGGGATGCCTCTCATACTATTTCTGTCTGCCCTAAACGAGAAAAGCGTTTTGCTCACACAATTGCGGTAAGCAGCGTACAGCCTAAGTTCCTTTTGGCAATTACCCTGATCTGCTCCTTGTCTACATTTTCCGCTAAGGCTTTTGAAGATTCAGGAGCAGCTTTGAATCTGATGGATTTGGACTTTGCTAAACGTTATGGTTTTCCCATGATACCCCTGTGGACTCCTATCCCTTTGAGGGGTATTGATGCTACTCCTTTGGCAGAGAATAAACCCCAGTTTTGGACCCAGGTGTTAATGCGGGTCGCCTCGGCCACCAAGAAAATTGTAAATTTTTGGTGTTGCACAATTTGCATGATACTATTATTCTGGGCTTTCCTTGGTTGCAAACTCATAATCCTGTTTTGGATTGGATATCTGTGTCTGTGGTGAGTTGGGGTTGTCAATGTGCTCTTAGTGATACTCCTGTTTTCTCCACCTTTCCCCAGTCTCATGATATTCCTGACTATTTGGCTGATTTTTCCGATGTATTTAGTGAGAGTAAGTCTGCATCTTTGCCTCCTCATAGGAGTTATGACTGTGCAATTGAGTTAATGCCCGGGTGTAAATTTCCCAAGGGTCGGCTTTTCAACTTATCAGTACCCGAACATGTTGCTATGCGATCTTATATCAAGGAGTCATTGGAGAAGGGTCATATTAGACCATCTTCACCTTTAGGTGCTGGCATTTTTTTTGTGGCCAAGAAAGATGGTTCATTAAGGCCATGTATTGACTATCGGTCCCTTAACAAAATCACTGTTATATATCAGTACCCATTACCCCTGATTTCTGATTTATTTTCCAGAGTTAAAAGTGCCTGTTGGTTTACCAAGCTTGACCTCAGGGGGCATATAATCTTTTTCGCATCAAGCATGGGGATGAATGGAAGACGGCGTTTAATACTCCGGAGGGACATTTTGAGTACCTGGTGATGCCTTTTGGGCTCACTAATGCCCCTTCTGTCTTCCAATCTTTTATGAACGATATTTTCTGGGACTTAGTGGATAAGTTTTTGATCATTTATCTGGATGATATTTTGATCTTTTCCAGTGATTGGGATTCTCATGTGGAACATGTCCGGACTGTGTTCCGGATTTTGAGAGAAAATTCTCTGTATGGTAAGGCATCGAAGTGCCTCTTTGGTGTACAGAGAATTTCATTTTTGGGATTCATTTTGTCCCCGTCTGCTACTGAAATGGACCCGGCCAAGATACAGGCCATTTATGATTGGGTTCAGCCCACTTCTTTGAAGGCTCTCTAGAAGTTTTTGGGTTTTGCTAATTTCTACCGTAAATTTATAAGTAATATTTCTGGTATTGTTAAACCACTGACTGATTTGACCAAAAAGGGCGCTGATGTGGTGAATTGGTCTCCAGAGTCAGTCTCGGCATTTCAGGAGCTTAAGCGGAGATTCACTTCTGCTCCGGTTCTACGGCAACCTGATATCTCACTCCCATTTCAGGTGGAGGTAGATGCTTCTGAGATTGGTGCAGGAGCCGTTTTGTCCCAAAAAGATTCGGTGACTTCTACGATGAATCCCTGTGCCTTCTTTTCTCGAAAATTCTCCCCATCTGAACGTAACTATGACGTGGGGAATCGGGAATTATTGGCCATGAAATGGGCATTTGAATAGTGGAGACAATGTTTGGAGGGAGCTAGACATCAAGTTGTGGTCCTCACCGACTACAAGAATTTGATTTATCTTGAATCAGCCAAACGCTTGAATCCTAGACAGGCTAGGTGGGCCTTGTTTTTCACGCGTTTTAATTTTGTGGTCTCTTTTCTTCCGGGCACTAAGAATGTTAAGGTGGACACCCTTTCTTGGAGTTTCTTTGCGGATTCTCTTAATGTGACCGAGCCTACTACCATTCTAAATGAGGGTGTAGTTCTTTCCGTCATTTCACCCGATTTGAGACGTGCCCTGTAGGAATTTCAGGAGGACAAACCTGAACGTTGCCCTAAGGGAAAATTGTAAGTCCCTGACCAGTGGAGGAAAAGAGTAATGTCTGAAATTCATTGCTCCACATTGGCTGGTCATCCAGGTATTTTTGGTACCAGAGATTTGGTGAGTCGGTCTTTTTGGTGGCCTGCCTTATCTCGTGATGTCAAGAATTTTGTGCAGTCCTGTGGGACTTGTTCTCGGTCCAAGCCCTGTTCTCGTTCTAGTGGGTTGTTGATGCCCCTGCCAGTGCCCAGGAGACCATGGACCCTGTGACGTATGCTGTGATAACAAAATAGGTTATGTCCGAGAGTGGACCTTCTGGATCGCGGCACTGGAGCTCCCAGGGGTGAGCGCGCCAGGTGGTGCCGACCCCTATACAGGGGCCGTTAGGGGCAGACCATCAGAAGACAGATACCGCGACTGCTAGAACCAAGAGGGGCGGCTCGAAGGACTGAGTGGAGGGTGCCGGACTGAGAACTGGAGTATAGGACTGGGCACTGGAGTACAGGATGGAGACACGGAATGCGGGACGGAGACACGAAGCACAGGACTGGGCAGTGGAGTGTAGGACTGGGCACTGGAGCACAGGACGGAGGCACGGAGTACAGGACGGAGGCACGGAGTACAGGAGGAAGACACGGAGTACAGGACTGGGCAGAGGAGTGTAGGACTGGGCACTGGAGCACAGGACGGAGGCACGGAGTACAGGAGGAAGGCACGGAGTACAGGACTGGGCAGAGGAGTGTAAGGAGTGAGAAGGGGAGAAACCCCTAAACACCCAGGCCAGGATACCGTACGGGAAGTCCACACGATAATCAGGCGTCTCCACCATGTTGGAGACACCTGATATACCCTGCAGAAGTCGGCTGATTGGGCGCTCAGACCGCTGGGCGGCGCTGCAGGGTTAAAGGATCTGCAGAGCGCGCGCCCGCGGCCTAAGGCGCCCGCAGGAAGCCGGCACACGCTGGACGGAGGAGAAGGAAGAGGAGGCGGGCACAGAGCGGCGCGGCGAGTGCAGGTAAGTAAAGGCGGCGGGCCCCGCTGTTGCTGGGACGGCGGCGGCTACCGCCGCCTACGTGACAGACCCATATCTCAATGCATTTTTTTTCCGATCTTCCTGTCTCTCAGAGAATGACTGTTATCTGGGTGATTTGTGATAGATTTTCTAAGATGGTCCATCTTGTACCACTCCCAAAGTTGCCATCTTCTTCTGAGTTGGTGCCCTTGTTTTTAAAACAGGTGGTTCGGTTGCATGGGATTCCTAGAACATTGTGTCGGACAGAGGAGTCCAGTTTGTTTCCAGATTTTGGAGAGCTTTTTGTTCCAAACTGTGAATTCAGTTATCTTTCTCCTCTGCATTTCATCCTCAGACCAATGGGCAGACTGAGAGAACAAACCAGACTTTGGAGTCCTATTTGAGATGTTTCATATCTGCCGATCAGGATGACTGGGTCTCATTTTTGCCCTTTGCCGAATTCGCGCTAAGCAATAGAGCCAGTTCTGCCACTTTGATGTCGCCCTTTTTCTGTAACTTTGGGTTTCATCCTCGATTTTCTTCAGGGCAAGTGGAATCTTCGGCCTGCCCAAGTGTGGACTCATGGACTCTGTGGTAGAGAGAATGCAGCAGATTAGGGACCAAGTGGTGGATAAGTTGTCCCACTCTCAGGAAAAAGCCCAACAATTTTCCAACCGGCATAGGACCATTGGTTTAAAGTGGGTGATGTGGTTTGGTTGTCTTCAAAGAATATTCCTATGAAGGTTGCGTCTCCAAAATTCAAGCCAAGATTCATTGGACCTTATAAGATTTTGGAGATCCATAATGTGTTTCATAAATCTTTGTTGAAGAGGTTTGTGGAGCCAGTAGTTCCTATGGCGGCGCCTCCTGACCCTGTATTGGTTAAAGGCAATTTGGAGTATGAGGTAGAGAAAATATTGGATTCTCGTTTGGCTAGACGGAGACTCCAGTACTTGGTCAAATGGAAGCGTTATGGCCAGGAGGATAATTCTTGGGTCTCTGCTTCTGACATTCATGCCGAAAGATTGGCTCGTGCTTTTCACCGGGCCCATCCTGATCGGCCTGGTGGTGTGGATGAGGGTTCGGTGACCCCTCCTCAAGGGGGGGTACTGTTGTGAATTCACTTTTTGGCCTCCCTCTGATTATTACTGAAGGTAGTGGAGCTAGTCAGATTGACAGAGGGGTTGCGAGTTCTCTTTCTGGGCTCCCTTTGGTGGTTACTGGAGGTAATGGAGGTGATCTGATTGACAGAGGCTTGCCACCTGATAATGAAGATGGCGATTGGAGATCTGGGGTTTCAGATTGGGATTTAAGACAGCCGACTCCCTCTATCCCTGCTGGTTATTTCCTTCCTATGCTTCCTGAGGTCTGATGTCTCCAGCTCTGTCCCTGCATGTTCAGCTAAGTGGTTCATTTGCTATTCTGTTTGCATTTGATCTGGTTTTGTCTATCTCTGCTTTGTGCGGGTCAGCCAGCTCCGGCTGGGGCTGTGCTGAATCACCGCCCATATGTTACTGCTTGTGCCAGGTTGTTTTGTCCCCTGTTAGATTGGTCTCTTTTTGCTCTGCTTTCAGAATATACCAGAGTGCTGATATAGTGGGGGCAAAGTCAGTGTGGGCCCCATCATTTGCTCAGTCTATTTTCCTACCTGCGTTTGTTTTTTCATCTTGTCTCACCGACAATATATGTTTGGGGGCTATCTATTCCTTTGGGGTCTGCTCTGGGGCAGTTTAGATTTCCCCTTTCTTGCATTAGGCTTAGTTAGCTCTCCGGCTGTGCTGTGGTGTCTAGGATCATCGTAGGTACGCTCCATGGCTACTGCTAGTTGTGTGGATAGGATCAGGGATCTGCAAACCGCTTAGTTACAACCTCTCTGGTTTTCTGTGGCTAGCCTAGACCTGCTCTCCTCCTCAGTGACCCATTTATAACAGGAGGGCTTCTATAAAAAACGTTGCATTAAATGCAAGGCCTGCCCTGCTACCAAGTCATATGCACCCCAATAACCCCAATCCGCCCTTGGAATAAACATGGAGGAGGGCCTCTTAACAAAAATAGTCTCATTAAAAAGGAGCGGGTCTCCTAGACTTGGAATGCCCATATACTAAGAGTGTTGGCTGGCAAACATTTTCCCCTGTGGGGTACACCTCAACCTTTTCCATAACAAGTATTTTACGACCACCCTTCAGTATAAATCATACTGAAATCAAACAAATAAATAAAACATGTGAATCCACCTATGAAAGAAAATAACAAAAGGGAGGGGCTAACACAGGTTCATAGATATGATGCCAGAATGTGTCCAACGAGATATATTTGTTTCTAGCAACAGCTCAGAGACAGGGATATAAATTAAAATATAATATTATTTCAATATTTTTCTATTGTAGAGGTATACACTAGGTCCTAAGAGGTTGGTCCAGAGATAGTAAAATTGGAAAATATAAGAATAAATGGGAAGAATATACATACATCTCATTTTTATGAAAGTTCCCCCTGGGGGAGTAATATTTGTTTTGGTTTCAAATTAGTAATGGGCATCATAAAAACATCCTTGCAAGAAAATTGAGGGACTTTTGCATCTCGGAATACTTTCACCCTGGTGTTCTACTGGTTGTGGAAGATGAGGATGAGGCTAAGAAGGAGGATAACACCAAACAGACCAAATCAGGAAGCAGATACCCATGTGTGGTTGTAAAGAGGTGCATGAGAATACACCTCCACAAAAACGACAATGTATTTGAGGTTATGTTTCGCTGTTTTCATTGGGTGGTGTACAGAAGTCTTGCACAATCCAGCCCTTGTGCATTTTTATAAGAGTCAGCCTGTCAGCATTGTCAGTTGACAGGCGGATGCTCTTATCTGTTATAATTCCACCAGCGGCACTAAAAACCCGCTCTGACAGAATGCTAGCAGCAGGGCAGGCCAGGACCTCTAAGGCGTAGAGAGCCAGTTCATGCCACTTGTCCAGCTTGGATACCCAATAATTAAAAGGCACAGAGGAATCCCAGAGGACGTTTGTATGACCTGCAACGTACTCCCTCACCATCTTCCCAAACATTGCCCTTCATGTGACAGCACCTATTGCCTCTGTGGCGGCAAGATGGGAGGGTCTGAGAAAACTCTCCCAGAACTTTGCCATTGTTCCCCTGCCTGAGCTGGATTTTACTTCTGTCTCTCTCGCTTGTATTCCTTGGCTGTACAACAAATTCTGACATCTGCTGCCAGCATTTTCACATGGGAATTCTTTCAGTAATTCCGCTACAAGGGCCCTCTGGTACAGCAACATTTTGGACACCTGTCTGCCTCTGGAAGAAGAGATTGAAATTTTTCCTTGTAGCGTGGGTCTAGAAGTGTCACCAACCAGTAATGAGCGTCACCGGAAATTTATATAGTGCGAGGGTCACAGGAAACGCAGCGCAACATAAAGTCAGCCGTGCGTGCCAGACTACTAACAGCCAAGACTTCCATGTCCTCACCAATAGGACGAGTGACCATGCTGTCCTCCTCCTCCTCATCTTCCTCCTCCTCCCTGTCCTCAGTCCATCCCCGCTGAACAGACAGTATGACAGCTGTGCTTGTAGTACCGTCTATAGTGCATGAAAGTAGCTCATGTTTTTCCTCCACCTCTTCCTCATTGTCTACCAATCCACGTTGCAATGACATGAGACTGGGCAGAGTGTAATCACCCTGTATGGTTCCTTTCTCCATGTCCTCATGCTCTGCCTGCAATGCATCATCTTTAATTGTGAGCAGAGTGGTTTTCAGAATGCTGAGAAGCGGGATGGTGACGTTAATTACGGCATCATCGCCGCTAACCATCTTGGTGCAGTCCTCAAAGTTCTGGAGGAAGGTACATATGTCTGACATCCATGTCCACTCCTGAGGTCTTATGTGTGGAGTCTGAACTGAATATCGATGGCCTTGTTGATGATGGTAGTCAGCAACTGCCCTCTTCTGCTCGCAAATCCTTTCCAACATATGCAGTGTAGAGTTCCAATGTGTGGGGACATCACACACCAGTTGGTGAGCCAGAAGCTGCAAATGTTACTGAAGCACGGCAAGGGCGGCTGAAGCTGTAGCTGACTTTCTAAAATGGGCAGACAGACGGCATACTTTCACTAGCAGATCTGGAATCTCCGGATAGCTTTTGAGAAAACATTGAACCATTGAGGTTAAGCACAGGTGTGCGCTCACCTTGCCTCAGAGCCGCAACCAGGTTCCGGCCATTGTCACACACGACCATGCCTGGCTGTAGGTTCAGCAGTGTCATCCAAATATCTGACTGCTTTTTCGGCGCTGTCCACAACTCTTCTGCATTGTGCGGTTTGTCACCTATGCAGATTAGCTTCAGCACAGCCTGTTGCTGCTTGGCTGAGGCAGTGCTGCAGTGCTTCCAGCTTCGGACTGATGTGTTCCTTTCAGAGATGAAGGCTGAAGAAGAGGAGGAGGAGGAGGTGCAGGAGCTGTGGACTGTTGGGTTACCCTGATTGACATAGGGCCCGCAATCCTCGGCGTGGGGAGGATGTGTTCCATCCCAAGTTCCGACTGGGTCCCGGCTTCCACTATGTTAACCCAGTGTGCCATCAGTGAGATGTACCATCCCTGCCCACAGGCAGTTATCCACGTATCCGTGGTTAGGTGGACTTTCCCAGTAACAGCATTGTTGAGGGCACTGGTAATGTTGTGGACACATGCTGGTGTAATGCTGGTACAGCACAATGGGAGAAATAGCGGCGACAGGGGACCGAGTACCTTGGGACGGCTGCCACCATCAGGTTGCGGAAAGCTTCCATCTCAACGAGCCTGAAAGGCAACATTTCGAGCGTAAGCAGACAAGAAATGTGCTAATTAAGTACTGTGGCCTGTGGGTCATTGGTTGCATATTTCCGCTTGCGTTCCAATGACTGGGGTATAGACAACTGAAGGCTGGGCTGGGACAAGGACGTGGACGGGCTTGATGATGGTGCTGGTTGACTGTGGGCAACAACAGGTGCAGAGCCCGAGGCATCTATAACAGGCATGATGAACTGGGGATTGGTTTGTAAGCAAAACAGTGGAAGAAGCAGTGTTGTCACTTGCAGACAGTGTTCCTGGAGCCTGGGATTTGGCCCACAGTCGGGTGCTTTGCTGCCATGTGCCTAATCATGTTGGTGGTGGTCAGGCTGGTAGTTTTGCTACCCCTGCTGATGTGGTTATGGCAAGTGCTGCAAATGGCCTGTTTGGGGTTATCGGCAGAGGAAAGCTGCATTCTGGTGTTGGACTCTGTTGCTGGGAGCAATAGCAACAGAGCAAAGCTAAGTGGTGTTATCCCTGTTTGTACCTTTCCTTTTGTGTGTTTCAGTGCAGTGGTGGGATTAGTTTCTGCACCGTCCATTTCACTAGAAAGGGCTAGGTGCAGGGCGAGCTAGGGTTTTTAGGTATCCAGCTTGGCGCCAGGTACGGAACCTGCATAGGGACTGTTAGGAGTGCAGAGACACTGACTCAGGGGAGTGCAGGAGGTCTCCACATCCCTGTTCCCAAACGCATTGTATCGGTTTCCCTTAATTGTGTAAATACGCCCTGCTGGAGGCGGCGTATCCAGATTCACGTGTAATACTGAAATTCGCCTGCTGGAGGCGTTGTATCTGGCTGTACGTTATATTATTTAAATTCGCCTACTGGAGGCAGTGTATCCAGGGTCACGCGTGTCATATAAATTCGCCCTGCTGGAGGCGGTGTGTCCAGTCACAAGTTGACCATCACAGTGGCTAAGTGACTGGAAGCATCATCCGCTATCCAACCAACAACCGTTTCACACTGCTCTGGCTTCAATAGTGGTGTGGTGCGGTCCCCTGGAAACTGGGACAGGAAGGCCAAGCGCAAAGATATGGGTCTTTGCTGTGGCCCTGTCATGATCACAGTGCGGGTTTGACTCGCACACGTGGGGTTAATGTCTGGAACCAGTGCTGATGACTGGCTTTTCTGGGGGTTAAAGGTTGTGATCCCAGTGCAGGCTTACTTGCACACCTGGGGCTTATGATTGTGGCCTCTCCCTGGTTCTGGGAGAGGCTTCTTATAGCCTCAGGAAGCTCCTATCCCCGTCAGTTATACTTTCGCCCTTAGCATAGTGTGGTGACCCCTGAGTGTGTTTGTGCTGTGTTCTTGTTTATCTGATACTCTGTGTATGACCCGGTCTGTTCTCTGGATACTGCTTGTTGGATTCTGCTTGGTACCTATGTCTGTCTGGTTTTGACCTCTGCTTGGCCCCGACTCCGTTCTGTCTCATCCCTGATACTTTACTGCTATCTCTGTGTATGACCCGGTTTGTCTGACTTTGAGAATTCCTGTATCAGTGTTCTGCCTATCTCTGACAGCAGGACGCTAAGCCCCGCCCCCTTGTGGTCACATGATCGTAGGTCCATCACTGCTCACTGACATTAGCTTCTCCAGGTCCTGTTTGCTTGAACTATCCGGCCGTGTCTGACCCCGGGCCCCTCTGCAGTGTGGGTGAGTCCTTGCTCAGCGGTGGCTGCAAGCCGACCTTAACAGGATCGTGACAGGCCCGCTTTCAGCTTGGCCACGGCCTCGTCCTCTGCATGCACCATCAGCATCACGTCTACTTCCCCGTCCCTTACCTTGCCCATTTTAAATGGACTGCTGACATATCTGAAAAGCTTAATACAAATGGATTTCTTTGGAGAAAAATTATATGTGATAAGTATGCTTGCAAAACAAAGATTTTTACACCAAAGATATGCCAGGCCTCAGCCTGAGATAACAGACTGTATTCATTTTTTTTTTAGATTTTCTGTTAATTTTTGAAAACACAAAATAATGAGTAGAGCAAGGCTAGCAGACAGAACTATGCAACGGATGCCTGCGTAGCAAATATTTTTACACCACAGATACACCAGGCCTCAGCCTGAGATAACAGACTGTATAACATTTTTTTTACTATTTGGATAAAAAAGACTGCTGGATATTATGAGAGTGACAGACTGCCCAAAAAAGGGAAATTAGGCCTAAATTGCCTCAATTTTTGGCACATGGATGTATTAGCTGTGTCTCAGATATACCCCACTGTAAAATATGGCCTGTTTTTTTTAAAATAATGCAAGATAGTGCTTTATACAAGGACTGTGACACCCAGGACAAAAAAAACAGCTGTAAACTGGCCAAACTTTGAGCACGCACAGATATGAGCTGGCACGGAGATACCACACCAAAAAATGTGTGGCCTATATTTTTTTGAGGGCTAAATACTGCTGTATTTAACTACAGTGACAGCCAGGCCAAAAAAAGAAAACGGCTGTAATCTGACCAAACTTTGAGCACGCACAGATATGAGCTGGCACGGAGATACCACAACGACAAATGTGTGGCCTGTATGTTTTTTGGCTAAATACTGCTGTATTTATCTATAGTGACAGCCAGGCCAAAAAAGAAAACTGCCATAAACTGGCCAAACTTTGAGCATGCACAGATATGAGGTGGACCGGAGATACCACGCCAAAAAATGTGTGGCCTGTATTTTTTATTTTTTGGGCTAAATACTGCTGTATTTAACTACATTGACAGCCAGGCCAAAAAAAGAAAACGGCTGTAAACTGGCCAAACTTTCAGCACGCACAGATATGAGCTGGCACGGAGATACCACTCCAAAAAATGTGTGGCCTGTATTCCAGTTACACCTGGGGCTACCTATATACAACTAATATATCCTACAGGTAGTGGCAACTGCACCAGAACACAGGAAGGGAATGGACTCTCTTGATGTATGCAATGATCTATATACACGTGTACAGTGCCTGCAGGCCTTGTACTGATGTGTATAGAGCAACATACACTACCCTGCCTACCTAACACTGGAACCTATATACTCCGCTATTAGTCCTTAGAAAGACTGTTGCTTTTGCTGGATGTGAGTAGTTTAGGATGGTAGACCCCACACTAACTAATAAATGCCCAACTCTGTCCCTATATTGGCAACAGCTCTCCCTACACTATCTAAATTCGGAGCTGAATGCGCCGAGCAGGTCGGCGCCCGGTCTCTTATACCCCTGATGATGCTGTGTGGCCAGCCAATCACTGCACGACCACAACAAAGATGGCTGTGGCATTTTATGGCCTGGCAGACAATCCCTGCATTGTGATTGGGACTCTAAAGTCCACCAAAAATGCTGGGTGGAGACCCAAGTTCCTGCCAAGTAATCCTGGAAATGCTCAGTGCTCGTGGGTCGCCCTCCCAGGGCTGTGGGGTACTCGGTACCGGGCCGGTAACTCAGGGGGAAGGTGTCACAGCAGCGGTGACCTGGTCCGTGGCCCTGGGCGCCCAAGTAAAAGGGAGATGAATGGTGAATGTAGTTGATTAGATAAATAGTTTGTGACGCCACCTGTGGTGTTCGACAAGGGATTTGTTAAGCCGGCGCTGCATGCAGATCCTCTGGGACTGATGGCATGGTGCTGCAAAGATGTTAAAGCTCCCCACATGTGAAGCTGTAGTCCCAGGGCAGTGTAGATGTGCGTTGCGGGAATGGTGCAGTGGTAGGCACAGGGATGTAGCGGTGTCAGGTGGGTTGGCGCAGGAATGAGTGGAGGACACCAGGGCATGTAGTTCCAAAGCTTTACTCACAGTCTGTTGCACAAACAGGTGCCTGCCTCCATGCCGTGTCCTCCGGGTTAGGGACTCAGTCAACCTCCAGGCCAGATGGAATACTCCTTTCCAACACTCCGCCAACATGTGCCTTTCTGAACGTCTCCTCTTATAGCGCCTCGTACTCCCAGTACTCAGTGACACTGGAGTTCCTCCTGTCCAATGTTCTTATGAACTCTGCTTGTATGACAGACAGCTGTAGCCTGCTTCGGGGACTTCTTGCTACCTAGTCCCGGCTCACTTTTCTGATGCTGTTGTGCCCCCAAGTCTTATGTGGGAATAAAGTGGTGACAACTTCTATTCCTCCGGTGTCTGCTGCAGGACCTTTAGTATCCATACAACCTCGGGGACCGGGCCCCGGCCTTGCACTTAGAACTTCTAGGAAGGGTTCTCCTCTAACCCACGTCCTCTGTTCTCTTTTACTCATCACGTTCCGTACTAATCCTTTCTTTCTATGGAAAATCAGGTTTTCTTTCTATGTCTCCTTCTTGTGCCAGCAGACCCAGGTCACTGTGGCCTGCTGCAGCACTTCCTTCATCCATCCCTCTCCCAGGGATCTTCTCTGTCTCACTCTCTGTCTTTCTGCATCCTTACTCACTGAATCACTGCAGGACTGAATGGCTGCAGGACTCAATGGCTGAATCACTAAACCCTAAACTCTTCCCACTCTTGTAATGTAAACTCAACTCCACCCAACTCCCAGCACGTTTCGTGTTCCAAGCAGGGAGCCACCAATTGGTGCCTTGCTATACTCCAAGCAGGAAGCTGCCGAAGGTGCCTTGCTACACTACTTTGTGGCATGGGGTGCGGTGTTGGAGCGTGGTCAGGAGTCTCCACCTTACCTGGATAGTGGGGCACCACACCTCAGGAGGAGGTGCAGTACCTCTGTGGCAACTGAGCCTCCGGGGCACCACATACCCCCCGTTACACACAGCACGTCCGCGGGCTGCAAGTTAAACAGAGACAAACAATATAGGAACATGCAAAAATTTTATATTACATAACGAACATATCTTATACTAAACTTCCCAATGTGGGAGGCACTGTTTCTTGAACGTTACAAACAATTTAACTGGCTATCTATATTTAAAGCTATGCTACCTAATTCAAAGTACTATGTAAACAAATTCACTATCAGCTTGAGTAACATTATGAGGTAATCCTAATTCAAGGAAAGTCCTATGTAAAACCAAGAGAAAGCACCTAAAGAGGTGCAAACTATTTACATTGACAGTTCTGGATCACTCAGCGTCTATGATCTCCACAGTTCAAGTGTAAAGGCTGCCAATAAAACTAGGCAACAACTGGAAAAATGAAGAAGAAAAACAAAAACATGATAACCAAAATTGAAAACAGGCACAATGGTGCAAATACCCTCCTGGGTAACAAAAGTTAGTTCAAATCAACATCTTGACTAGTTATCCCCTCCTGGGGTTCTGAAAGCTGGCTGCTTGGGCTGCTTCCAGGGGAGATGCTCTGGGTGTCCTCTTGATGAGATGGCAGTGGTTGGGGATGCTGCCTGAGGTACAGCAGGGGTGGTGACTTGTACCAAGGGATGCTGGATTGGTACAGACGTAGCGTGGCTCATTGGGGTAGGTACAAATACAGTCTTTGTAATTACTGTGGGTGGAGAACAGCAGGCTTCTTCTGCCTGTAGGCCTCGATGAAATCCTCCGGGATGCGGTGTATATTTAGGGCGTACCATCCCCTTAGCCCCTCATGCCGGGTGAAAGTCACGTAATCCCCTGGTTGCAGGTTTCGAGCAGGGTGTCCCTTTTTCAGATGGGACTCCACGTCCCTCCGATTGAAGAACAGGTCGGAGATGCATTTAGGGTCCGAGATGAAGCCGAACCCCCGCTCATGGTTCGCATTGAGAACCTGGCCCTATCCTGCCGAGTCCCGGGGACCATAGTGACCAGCACGGGCTTTCTCCTTGCGGTCCAGATCAGGGCCCAACACAGCCAACCTCCGCTGCTCTCTCTCCTGCTGCTCGGCTGCCAGCTGGTGGATGGTTTCCTGACAAAAGGCCCTCGTCTCTTCCTCCTCTTCCTCCCGGGACCTGCTACTACCCACGGTGGACAAGGGTACTACAGTTAGGGGTTCCGGTGTTTCCCCCCGGGGACTAAAATCCCGGTCGCACACCAAATCTAGCACGACCTGGCCAGCCGCTGTGACCGCGGTACACCCCAAGGCCTTCCCAGGTGCAGGGACATCAGACGTACCTGGAGCCTCCTGGCGATGCTCCGGTTCGGGCTTGGTGGCAGTGGTGGTAGTCGTAGCTGTCCGGTTAGGTACCGCAGATGGCGGTGACACAGATGGCGGCTCCAGGTCCGCGGAGGCCTCCGGTGGGACCTGCACAGCCGCGTAAGGTCCAGGCGGGAGTTCCTCTTCCTCCGCTTCGGCTCCAAGGGCCTCGTACAACTCCTCCAGACAGGCCTCACTCCTCGGCGGTGACGGCAGGGAGGGGACGATAGATGCTGCCGGTGGTATGGCAGCGGCCGCAGGCTCCACAGAGTCTGCCTGGGGGAGATCCAATGCAGCAGCGACGGGTACCAGTGACTGGGGTACCGCTGGCGTAGGCCCCTCCTGGGCATGCTGCCAGTTCATCCTCCATAACGCCTCCTGCCTCAGCTGCAGATGGTGTGTCAGCCGGGTAATCTCTTCCTCCAGCTGCAGACGGTTCATTCTGGAATTGGGGTCCAAGCCTTCAGCCATGGCGCCGGGGAGATTCAGCTCAACCTCCTTGCGCTCTGCAGGCCTCCTCCCTTCTCCTTCCAATATGGCGTTCTGGCGTTCTTCTTCCTGTCTGGGCTCTTTTCCCGCCACTGGTTTCCGCTCCTCCTTCTGGGGGCGGCATCTTCTTCCAACTCCTCCATACCAGGCCAGTATACGAACCCCTCGGGGGGTGGGCCATGTTGCTGTTGCATAGAAGTTCAGGCAGGGGAGGCCCAGGACAGTTCGCGGTCTTTTCTTAGGACCTCCTATGTTGTCAGGCCCTTCTTCACCACACCAGCGGCCATTTTTAGCGTTCATTTCACAGTCTATTAAATTGGGTCTTCTGCACATTCTCAAAAGTTTCAAGTCCAACAAATCTTAGGCACACAGAACCCGATGGCATCGGGTCTTGTCATCCAAGTAATCCTGGAAATGCTCAGTGCTCGTGGGTCGCCCTCCCAGGGCTGTGGGGTACACGGTACCGGGCCGGTAACTCAGGGGGAAGGTGTCACAGCAGCGGTGACCCGGTCCGTGGCCCTGGGCGCCCAAGTAAAAGGGAGATGAATGGTGAATGTAGTTGATTAGATAAATAGTTCATGACGCCACCTGTGGTGTTCAGCAAGGGAGTTGTTAAGCCGACGCTGCATACAGATCCTCTGGGACTGATGGTATGGTGCAGCAAAGATGTTAAAGCTCCCCACAGGTGAAGCTGTAGTCCCAGGGCAGTGTAGATGTGCGTTGTGGGAATGGTGCAGTGGTAGGCACAGGGATGTAGTGGTGTCAGGTGGGTTGGCACAGGAATGAGTGGAGGACACCAGGGCATGTAGTTCCAAAGCTTTACTCACAGTCTGTTGCACAAACAGGTGCCTGCCTCCATGCCGTGTCCTCCGGGTTAGGGACTCAGTCAACCTCCAGGCCAGATGGAATACTCATTTCCAACACTCCGCCAACATGTGCCTTTCTGAACATCTCCTCTTATAGTGCCTATAAATGAAGTACTCCCAGTACTGAGTTACACCGGAGTTCCTCCTGTCCAATGTTCTTATAAACTCTACTTGTACGGCACACGGCTGTAGCCTGCTTCGGGGACTTCTTGCTACCTAGTCCCAGCTCACTTCTCTGATGCTGTTGTGCCCCCAAGTCTTATGTGGGAATAAAGTGGTGACAATGTCTATTCCTCCGGTGTCTGCTGCAGGACCATTAGTATCCGTACAACTTCGGGGACCGGGCCCCGGCCTTGCGCTTAGAACTTCTAGGAAGGGTTCTCCTCTAACCCACATCCTCTGTTCTCTTTTACTCCTCACGTTCCATACTAATCCTTTCTTTCTATGAAAAATCAGGTTTTCTTTCTATGTCTCCTTCTTGTGCCAGCAGACCCAGGTCACTGTGGCCTGCTGCAGCACTTCCTTCATCTATCCCTGTCCCGGGGATCTTCTCTGTCTCACTCTCTGTCTTTCTGCATCCTCACTCACTAAATCACTGCAGGACTGAATGACTGCAGGACTCAATGGCTGAAACACTGAATCACTAAACCCTAAACTCTTCCCGCTCTTGTAATGTAAACTCAGCTCCACCCACCTCCCAGCACGTTTCGTGTTCCAAGCAGGGAGCCACCAATGGGTGCCTTTCAATACTCCAAGCAGGAAGCCGTCGAAGGTGCCTTGCTACACTACTTTGTGGTGTGGGGTGCGGTGTTGGAGCATGGTCAGGAGTCTCCACCTTACCTGGATGGTGGGGCACCACACCTCAGGAAAAGGTGCAGTACCTCTGTGGTGACTGAGCCTCAGGGGCGCCACACACACCAAGTACACAGAGTACCGTGATACTCGGGCAAGTAACGAGTAGTGGCGAGCACATTCGCTCATCACTAGACATTATTCCTCAGCACCGCTCTTAAATGGCAGTGAGAAATAAGGGTATAGTGCCCCCAGCATCTGAAAATCAAAAGGGTTTCAGCTACCAGGGTTAGCTGAGATCCTGGAGAACATAATGAGGGCCATTTTTTTCCGGTCCCCTGTCACGTGATTGCCATTATTCACTGAATAATGGCGATCATGTTAGAAAAAGTAAAGTCCGATTTAAAATCCCTGCGATAACACATACTAATGTGAACTGCAATACAATAATGAAGATAAAAACAACATGAATGAAGAAAAGCATTAAAAAAACAGCAAATAAATGAAACTAACGAACAAAACAGAATACAGCAAATAAGAATCAATAAGATGTTTATATATTACTGGTAATGGAACATAACCTCTTTGCGCATATTCAGACAATTGGGAACAGAAGTGGCTAGGTTGCACATCGAAAAAGCTTCACTGGTTCGCAAGTGTCTTCTGTGATCTTCTCCTTTCTCCAATTTCCTAACCTTCTCTATACCAACAACCTGAAAACACGCGGTTTGTTTATTGTGGTGTGTAATGAAATGTTGTGATACATGTGAAATAGTGCGGTTGGCAACATTAATACTGATTATTTGTATTTTTTTTTATTTATGTTGTTTTTATCTTCACTCTAATATTGCTGTTCGCATTAGTATGTGATATCACAGTGATGTCTACATATTATTATTATTTATTTATATAGCACTATTGATTTCATGGTGCTGTACATGAGATGGATGTGTCTCTGAACACCTCCCTCACGTTGGAGATCACATGATCTAATTTCATCAGGTTCAATTAGTCATGAATGTATTTAATGTTTGCTCACATGCAATAGACCAGCTTTGATAAAGGACATAGGAATCGCATCCGAAACACGTAACCTTTGTTCATCAAACCATCATCTCTTCTTTCCATTTGTAGATATGTAATTTTAAGATTTTGTAGTTCATGTTTTTATTGGGGCTGGAAAATATTGTTTTCCTCTGTATCTCCCCCTGTTTTGAGACCCACCACACATCTTACAATTATTAGGAGGAGTGTTTACAAATAATTTATAGTTATATTTTCTGCTTAGTGGGCCCCAGTAGAGTAATTATTATGGATCAAGTAATAAAGAGAATATTTTCTTCAGTAAATCACATTTTACCCCATTTCACAATTAATTCCAGGACTTGATCCCTCACATGCCAAATTATCATCCACATACTCAAGTCTGTATACTCCAGAGTTTGAATCCCACAAATGTTCTTAAAAAGTCAGATCATCTGACAATTAATTCCCGGACTTGATTACTCACATAGCCATTTTTGACCATTCATCTTAGTTTGACTGCTTTTATGACTATGTCTTGCTACAGAAAAATTGTAACAATTATGTGGGTACTATGGAATCTGATTGAGTGTGATTAAACAAATCTTAGACCAAATTTGAGGCAAACAAGTGTATTTAACAAAGTAAGAAGTGGAAACAAAACTAACAGTGATCTTCCTGCAATTGTAACGAAGTACACCGCACAATATAGAAATGTTCAACAAACTGAATAGAGGGGCGCGACCACTAATAATATGAACCAGTCCATCAGTAATATGATGCAGGAGTGCACACAGCACTTAAACATGGAAGTCCAGCAATATTATGAGTTTGTATGCACCCAGTACTAAAACATGGAAGTCCAGCAATAATATGAGTGAGAATGCACACAGCACTTAAACGTGGAAGTCCAGCAATACACGGTTAGAGTGTTAGCAGGAGAAGGCCTATAAATGTACCTTTTGGGCTGAAAGGTCCCGCTCAATTCCAGCACCGCAGCCCAACAGACACTGTCCCGGAAGAAATAATCATGTCAGAATTTCTTACTGACCACAGCAGTTCCAGAGATGAGTAGTTCCACACTAGAAGTCCAGACAATAGGTAATCCCAGTCATGATCAAGGAGCAGCACAGAATACTGAAGGCAGCAGAACTGTAGTGATATGAGGACAGTGTCACTGGGGTTAAGCTTGGGGGCGCTAACAGACGAGATGCGCCACTAGACAGAGTTTCCGGAAACCAAGGAGTGAAGTGCGCACAGGTTAGCCAGTCATGTTATCCCAGGGGCGGAGCTAGCCAGTTACATGACTGCAGGGGCGGAGCTACCCCGCACAAGGACAGGGAGCTGGCCGAGGGCACAGAATACAAAAGACAAAACCAATAACGTAGTCAGAGAGCAAAGTCGGGGGTCAGAAGCCAGATGGAAGCGAGGTAACCAGGGACAAGATAGATCAATAACCAGAGGCAAGCCAACAGGTCAGATAACCAGCAGGGACGAGTCAGTACCGAGCAGAAAAACAGTGACTATAGTCAAGGGGCAAACCCGGACATACACAGCAAACAGACTCGCAGAGGAACAACGATGCAGAGAGTAGCCTGGGTCAGCGACCTCAAACCGAGTAAGCAGAAGTATCACCGTCACTGAACCCAGGAACTACCAGCATTAAATAGCCGCCCTAGAACCAAAGAGAGGCAGACAGACTTAACCCTGACCTGACCAGGATGAAGCCAGAACCACCCCATCCTGAGTCATGACAGTACCCTCCTCACAAAGGGGTGCCACTGGACCGCCAAGTTTCCCAGAAAATCAGGCATGAAAAGACTGCAGCAAACAATTGGCATAAACTGATCGAGTAGGAACCCAAGATCGGTCCTCCGGACCATACCCCTTCCATTGCACAAGATACTGAAGGGAACGACGGACCATCCGGGAATCCACGATGCACTCCACCTCATACTCCTCCTGCCCATCTACCAAAACGGGTGGTGAAGGATTCACTGATCCTTCCTCAACAGCCCCCAACGGTTTCAACAGGGACCTATGAAACACATTGGGGATCTTAAAAGACTAAGGAAGACGCAGCCAAAACGCCACTGGGTTAGCCACTTCCGAGATCTCATAAGGGCCGGTAAACTTAGGCCCCAATTTTGCTGCAGGAACCTTAAGCTTAATGTTCCTCGTAGACAGGCAAACTTTATCCCCAACCCGAAGCGTAGGTCCCACAGCCCGTCTCCTGTCCGCAAAAACCTTGAACTTGCTCGGAGCTTCCCCAATATTCCTATGTACCTCCCGCCACAAGTCCCCCAACTGCTGTAGAGCTACATCAGCCCCAGGGTAACAGGAGTCCAAACAGGAGAACTCCCTGAAGTGTGGGTTGAACCTGTAATTACAGAAGAACGGAGAAATTCCTGTGGAGTGATAAGGATGGTTATTGAAGGCAAACTCTGCTATAGGTAATGCATCATACCAATCATCCTGTCTGGAAGTGGAAAGAGAGGGCAAAATTTGCTCCAACGACTGGTTGGTCCGCTCTGTCTGGCCATTGGTCGCCGGATGATATGCAGATGAAAAGGACAACTCAATACCCAGCCTTTTGCAAAATGCTCTCCAAAACCTGGACTCAAACTGCACTCCACGATCAGACACCACATTCAAGGGCACACCATGCAAACAAACCACATGCTGTGCAAACAACCTGGACAATGTTTTTGCAGAAGGCAAAGCCACCAAGGGTATGAAGTGTACTTGTTTAGAAAATCTGTCCACAACTACTCATATGACGGTATTGCCCTTGGAAGGGGGAAGGTTGGTGATAAAATCCATGGACAAATGTGTCCATTGTCTATTAGGAACAGCCAAAGGCACCGATTCCCCGGCTGGCCAGTTATGAGAGCTCTTAGCATGGGCACAAATTTCACAAGCAGACACAAATTTCTTAACATCAGATGAAAGTGAGGACCACCAAAATAAATCCTTGCGATGGCCCCCCGCAAAGCCGAGATCCCAGGATGACAACTTAGAACCGAGTCATGGAACTCTCAAAGAACCCTGAGACAAATCTGAATAGGAACAAACAGTTTATCAACCGGTTTGGACAAGGGAGCTTGAGACTGAGCTTCTCGAATCTCCCATTCCAACTCCGACGAGACATGAGCCACCACCACCCCGGTTGAAGAATGGAGGATGGAGGTTCAGGAGGAGAAACCGAATCCAGACTCCGAGACAAGGCATCAGCCTTCACATTCTTGGATCCTGGATGAAAAGTGATCGAAAACTGGAACCAGGAAAAAAAAATGACCATCGGGCCTGCCTCACAGTCAATCTTTTAGTAGACTCAATGTACGCCAGGTTCTTGTGATCAGTAATCACCGTAATAGGATGAGCAGCCCCCTTCAAAAAATGCCTCCATTCCTCAAAAGCCAACTTCACCGCCAGCAGTTCTCGATTGCCTACATCTTAATTTCTTTCTGCTGGGGAGAATTTTTTTAGAAAAGAAGGCGCAAGATCTCAGATTGGTCAATGTGGTGGGCCCTTGGGACAACAGCGCCCCCACACCCCACCTCCGAGGCATCATCCTCCAACACAAAGGGTTCAGTTGGATCTGGCTGAACCAGAACCGGGCGGTCATAAAACAATTTTTCACAGTAAGGAACGCCGCTACTGCTGAGGCAGACCAGTTTTACACATCAGCCCCCTTTTGTGTCAATGCAGTGAGGGCTTGACCACTTGTGAAAACCCTTTAATTAACCTCCAATAGTAATTGGCAAATCCCAAGAAGCGCTGAAGACTAGTGATGGGCGAGCACTTAAATGCTCGGGTGCTCATAGCTCGGGTCGAGCAAATTGGAATACTCAGGTACTTGGACAGAACAACGAACCCAATGTAAGTCTTTGGACACCCGAACATTTTTACCGCTATCCCCCCGGGGGCCTTTTAAGGTCTAAAAAAATCTTAAAATGATGGAAACACTGCTCAAATGACATGGGGACATCATGGGGATCGCCCCTGGAAGCATTTCTGACTCCTAGTTCACAGCTTTAAACAATGTTTTCAGAGTTTCATGCCATTTTTACCAGTGCACCAAAAAACATACCAAAACGAAACCAAAACAGATCTTGCTGGGAAATACGTTAAGGTACATCCTTTCCAGGTTAATGACTTGCATATAAGGCAAAATAATTAACCCCAGATCAAAATGTTCCTCCCCCACTTGGACTATGTTCAGACGCAGCGTTTTTGAAGCGTTTTTCAACTTTTACATTGCTTTCAACCAATACGAATGCATTCACTGGGAAATGTCATTGTAACATTTAACATCCCTAGCTGGCCATGTGCTGTGTGACACATAAGGAGACATATCTTGTTTCATTTCTGAAGGTGGGACTGTTAAAGTCACAAAGGCTATTTTTAGAGGGGCATCAGGTGGCATTAATCTGCTTAAAGGGCCATTATTAAGCAGTGAGTCTCCTATGTTGTTATTGCCTATGCAGTGAGTGGCTGGGCTGGCAAGAATTACAACGCACCCCAATACCCCTTTCACGAGAGGTAGAGGAGGGCCTCCTGAAAAAAATGTTGCATTGAATGGAAGGTGTGCCCTGATATCAAGTCATATGCACCCCAATATGCCTTTGAACCCAGATACTGGAAGGCCACATGAAAACACACTTCACAGTCTTCAATTGGTCCTGCCATACAGTTTCCTTATGCATTGAATACAAGGGCCGCCTTGACCCAAATTTGCATGCACCCCAATCCACCCTTGGACAGAACATGTCCAATTACAAAGGAGCAGGTCTCCTAGACTCATAATGCCCATACACTAAGTGTATGGGCTGACAAACATTTCCCCATGGGGGGTACATTTTTTAAAAGTATAATATGGACATCATAGACACCCTAACCAAAAATTGGACTGCCTGTAGCAGCACAGAACACGTTAACCCTGGTCATCTAGTGGCGGAGAAGTAGGAGACATTGTTGAAGGCCTCATTAAAAAATAGGCCCAATGTTAAGGAAGGGGGTCTCCTAGACTTGTAATGCCCATACACGCAGTGCATGGGCTGACAAACATTTCCCCATGAGGTGTACATTTTATAAAAGTATAATATGGGCATCATAGACACCCTTGCCAAAATTTGGACTGCCTGTAGCAGCACAGAATGCTGCGGATCTGCAACTCAGGACTAGGGTAGAATGGGGAAAAGCTGACACAATGTTAGGGATGGCAGAACGCACCAAATATAAATAATAGGAAGTGCGTTCGCCGCCCGGGATCCACCGTGCGGTAGATGTAAAGACCGCTACTGGTTAATGGCAGACTCCCTAGGTGGCAGAGTACTGCGCTCGGGTTAACGTCACCCGAGGTGCTTAGGACAGACTCTGTTAAAGACACAGCGATGCCCTAATGTAAATAAGGCGTAGACGCTGGGCCTGTTAACTGCACAGGGCCAGCCGGCGTGTGGCATCGCAGCCGCAAACGCCAATAGGTGCTGCTGACTGCAGCGCAGCGGTAACTACAGCCGCTAAACGACAGTGCCGGGGAACCGGACACCGTCGGACACTAGCATAAGGTGCGGTGAACACAGTGGCGCATAGCTTGCCACTACCTGGTGCTAATACAAACACTCTGTCCACATTCGTAATATCAGAGGGTAGGGGTTTCAAATAAGTCAGTCACCAGACACATGCATCCGTCACCATTCATACATAGCAGGTATAGTCTACACTAGCGCATGGCCGAGCCGCCATGAGGGCTTTTTATAGCCATGCGCTTCCGGGACCTTCCAGTCTTCTGAGAAGGACCAATCAGATCCGAAGCAGGACCTGAGCATGTGACCCCTGCTCTCCACTGAGAGGTCGTCTTGCGGGCATGCCCAGTAGCACGGCGAGAGGACTTAGCCTCTGGAGCGGTTCCCTGCAAAGCAGGTTGCGCTACCATTGCTGGACCAGAGGTGGCAGCAACATCCAGACTCAGAGAGCTGGTCTGAGCAGAACGCCTGGATCACCGAGATTGCTGAGCAGGTCCCTGAGCGGTCGGGAGGGGAATGGGAGACCGCTGGATGCACGGCTCTGGATTCCTGTTGTGCAGTCTCAGAAATCCGACGCCTAACATTGCCCCCCCTCTGAGCCTCGCTAAGCTCAAAGGCCGCAATCAGGAGCGGGCCATGGATGTTCTCCACCGGTTCCCAAGTCCGAGCCTCCGGCCCATGACCATTCCAATCCACCAAATAAAATTTTTTGCCACGGACAAACCTGCGTCCCACAATGGCGTTAACCTCGAACTCGTCAGTCGACAAGTCTGATGACCCAGCAGATGACTCGGAAAACCGGGCAATGTGAACTGGTTTCAGGAGGGACACATGGAAAAAGTCCGAAATGGCTAAATGTGGAGGAAGAGCCAGGCGGTAGACCACCGAACTAATTCGCTCGAGGACCTTGAAAGGTCCAATATATCGCGGCGCGAACTTGGGGGGCTCTACTCGCAGCTTAATGTTTCGAGTAGAGAGCCACACCATGTCGCCGGGGGAGAAACTTGGAGCCGGTCGCCGATGTGTGTCGGCAGACGCCCTCATCCTTTCTTTAGAGGCACGGAGAGCATCCTGTGTGCGATCCCAAATGTCGCAAGCCTCCACTGCCCAGTCTGCCACCCTGGAGTCAGCAGAGGACACTGGCATCGGGACAGGGACGCGTGGGTGTTGGCCGTAGTTTAGAAGAAAGAGCGTCTGACCAGTGGAATCAGCCACTGCATTGTTCAGGGCAAACTCAGCCCATGGTAGCAGGGATGCCCAGTCATCCTGCCTGGCAGATACAAAATGCCGCAGGTACATGACCAAGGTTTGATTGGCTCTCTCAACCAAGCAGTTCGTCTCGGGATGGTAAGCGGAGGACAGGTTTAGCTCAATGCTGAGTAGACTGCAGAGCTCCCTCCAAAACCGAGACGCAAACTGGGGACCTCGATCACTGACAATTTTATCCGGCATGCCATGTAGACGGAATACATGTTTTATGAACAGAGTGGCAAGACCACGAGCAGAAGGCAACCGTGCGAGTGGCACGAGATGCACCATTTTGCAAAAATGGTCGGTGACCACCCAGATGACCGTACTGCCACCAGACTTGGACAAGCCAACCACAAAGTCCATGCCAACCATCTCCCAAGGTCTATCTGCCACTAGCAGAGGATACAATAACCCCACCGGCCTCTGTCTAGAGGATCTGTTCCGTGCACATGAGTCTCACGCTTGTATGTATTCCTTAATATCTCGAGCCATATGCGGCCACCAATACGACCTTGCCAGGAGTTCTGTGGTCGGCTTATTGCCAAAGTGACCACCCACCCTGGAGGCGTGTGCCCAGGTGAGAACCTCCGGCCGTAGCTGAGGAGGCACCAAGGTCTTGCCAGGTGGCACTGACTCGAGAGCAATTGGAGCCACGGTTGTAAAGCTCTCCGGCGGGAGAATTGGCCGTGGCTCAGCCTCTCTTTCTTCCGCTGAAACCACCGAGCGCGAGAGAGCATCCGCACGGACGTTCTTCTCTCCTGAGAGGTAGTACAAGGTGAAGCGGAAGCGTGAAAAGAAGAGCGACCACCTAGCTTGACGAGAGTTCAAGCAGTGGGCCGTTTGTAAATAGACCAGATTTTTATGGTCCGTGTACACCTGGAAGGGAAACTGTGCTCCTTCCAGGAGATGTCTCCACTCAGAGAAGGCCAACTTCATCGCTAGCAACTCCCTGTCGCCGATGGAGTAATTCTTCTCCGCCGGTGAGAAGGTCTTAAAGAAGAAGCAGGGATGCTTCTGACCTTGAGCATCCTTCTGGAAAAGGACTGCTCCTGCACCGACGGAAGAGGCATCTACCTCCAGGATAAACGGTTTATCCACATCGGGACGATGTAAGATGGGAGCGCCAGCAAAGTGAGATTTTATAGAGCAGAAGGCCTTGGAGACCTGTTCAGATCAAGCATTAGGATTAGCTCCTTTCCTCATGAGAGCAACCAAAGGCGCTACCAGTGTGGAAAAGTGAGGTATAAACTGGCGGTAATAATTGACGAACCCTAAGAAGCGCTGCACCGCTTTGAGTGAATGGGGTTCCTGCCAGTCCATCACCGCTTGCAGTTTGGCCAGATCCATAGCAAACCCCTGGGCCGAGATGATGTAGCCCAGGAACGGCAAGGACTCCTGCTCAAACTGGCACTTCTCCAGCTTGGCGAAAAGAGAGTTCGCCTGCAGACGGTCAAAGACCCTGCAGACGTCTCTCCGGTGGGTGGTCAAATCTGGCGAGAAGATGAGAATGTCATCCAGATAGACCACCAGGTATAGAGCATGTCGCGGAAGACGTCGTTGACGAAATCCTGGAAGACAGCAGGCGCATTACAAAGGCCGAAGGGCATGACCAGATATTCGTAGTGGCCATCCCTGGTATTAAAGGCTGTCTTCCACTCGTCTCATTCGCGAATGCGGATCAGGTTGTACGACCCCCGTAGATCTAATTTGGTAAAGATCCGGGCCCCTCGCAACCTGTCAAATAGCTCAGAGATCAGCGGGAGAGGGTATTTGTTTTTGACCGTTATGGCGTTGAGACCTCTGTAGTCAATGCAGGGACGTAACTCTCCGCTCTTCTTCTGTATGAAGAAGAACCGTGCACCAGCCGGCGACACCGACTTCCTGATAAAACCTCTAGCCAGGTTCTCCCAGATATATTGAGATATAGCCTCTGTCTCAGGGAGTGATAGCGGATACACACAGCCTCTAGGAGGTTCTGTGCCTGGCAGAAGATCTATCAGGCAATCGTAAGGACGGTGCGGCGGAAGCATCTCCGCAGACTTTTTAGAGAAGACGTCCGCATACTGGTGGTAGGGTTTAGGAAGTGCGGAGAGATCCGCAGGCACTTCAGTGGAGGCTACCTGAACACTGCCCCTCAGGCACCTTCCCTCACAGTCCTTGCTCCAACCCAGTATATTCCCCGAAGCCCAATCAATATGAGGGGAGTGGCAACGGAGCCAGGGAACCCCGAGAAGCACCTGGTCGATGCCATCTGGGAAATGAGCAGGGACAGAATCTCACGATAAGAGGGTGAGATAGAGAGCCCGAGTGGAGCTGTCTGGTGGGTCACCTGAGATGGTAAAGGTGCACCGTCAACCACCCTGATGGTCAGAGGTTGGGGCAGTAACACCAGTGGGATAGCGTGTTTCTGGGCGAAGGTCGAGGACATAAAGTTCCCCTCGGCCCCAGAATCCACGGTATCCTCTGCCTCGCAGGTGGAGGCCCCACTATCTAAAGTGCCCCGGAATACCGGTTTGGGTGAGAAGGGTTCCATATTGGACTGACCACCACCTACGGCCACTGGACGTAGTCATTTTTTCGACCGCTGAGGACACGTGCTAGCCGAGTGACCAAACTGTCGGCACTGATAACAACGTACGGAGCTTCGCATCGGACGTGGCTTGGGGCCGGTGCGAGACACCTCCATAGGTTCGGAGGATGAGAGCTCCTGTGCAGGATATCTTAGCGGCTCAGTGAAGGTGGGGGCCAAATTAACCCTACATCTGGATTGCGCACGTTCCAGCCCGCGCTCCGTAAACCGGAGGTCAATGCGGGTTGAGACAGCAATCAGTTCCTCCAGACTTGTGGGAACCTCTCTGGTAGCTAGAGCATCTTTGACGTGCTCAGCTAACCCTCTCCAAAACACCGGGACTAATGCTTTGTCCGGCCACTCTAATTCGGAAGCCAGTGTCCGGAACCGGCGGCATAATGGCTAACCGAGAGCGACCCCTGAGTTAGGGATAGTAATTGGAGAGAGGTATCGTGCGTGATCCGTGGTCCCAAAAAGACCTGCTTCAGGGCCGCAAGGAACTGAGCAGCACCCTCAACCACGGGATCATCACGTTCCCACAATGGCGTAACCCATTCTAATGCCCTGCCAGACAGAAGGGAGACAATAAACCCCACCTTAGCCTGCTCTGTAGGGAACCGTGCAGCCAGTAACTCAAGCTGAAAAGAGCACTGGCTCACGAATCCCATACAAGTGGCGCTTTCACCCGAAAACGTGTCGGCGTAGGCATAAGTGCGGGCACGCGTGAGACAGCCTCTGCGACTGTCTGAGCAGCAGCTAGTGCAGCATTCATGGCTGAGGTGGTGCTCTCAATAGCCGCCAACCTGCTCTCCAGCTGCCGAATGTAGTGCTGTAGCTGCTGCAGGTCTGCCATTACCAGCCAGACCCTGGCGCTAGTGTAATGTTAGGGACGGCGGAACGCACCAAATATAAATAATAGGAAGTGCGTTCGCCGCCCGGGGTCCACCGTGCGGTAGATGTAAAGACCGCTGCTGGGTAATGGCAGACTCGCTAGGTGGCAGAGTACTGCGCTCGGGTTAACGTCACCCGAGGTGCTTAGGATAGACTCTGTTAAAGACACAGAGATGCCCTAATGTAAATAAGGCGTAGACGCTGGGCCTGTTAACTGCACAGGGCCAGCCGGCGTGTGGCGTCGCAGCCGCGAACGCCAATAGGTGCTGCTGACTGCAGCGAGGTGGTAACTACTGCCGCTAAACGACAGTGCCGGGGAACCGGACACCGTTAGACACTAGCATAAGGTGCGGTGAGCACAGTGGCACATAGTTTGCCACTACCTGGCGCTGACTAATACAAACACTCTGTCCACATTCGTAATATCAGAGGGTAGGGGTTTCAAATAAGTCAGTCACCAGACACATGCATCCGTCACCATTCATACATAGCAGGTATAGTCTACACTAGCGCATGGCCGAGCCGCCATGCGGGCTTTTTATAGCCATGCGCTTCCGGGACCTTCCAGTCTTCTGAGAAGGACCAATCAGATCCGAAGCAGGACCTGAGCATGTGACCCCTGCTCTCCACTTAGAGGTCGTCTTGCGGGCATGCCCAGTAGCACGGCGGGAGGACTTAGCCTCTGGAGCGGTTTCCTGCAAAGCAGGTTGCGCTACCATTCCTGGACAAGAGGTGGCAGCAATATCCAGACTCAGAGAGCTGGTCTGAGCAGAACGCCTGGATCGCCGAGATTGCTGAGCAGGTCCCTGAGCGGTCGGAGGGGAATGGGAGACCGCTGGATGTACGGCTCTGCATTCCTGTTGTGCAGTCTCAGAAATCCGATGCCTAACACACTGTCCTAGGACTAGGTTGAAACCCTACGATGGAGTGGGCGACCTATTCCTTGTGAATAGACCCACCAACGTTTCTTAGGCTAAACTCAAACAAAGACCTATAGGTAGGGAGAAGGGTTTCCCTGAACGATCTAGGGACTGGGAACAAAAACAGGTAACCTCCTAGTAGGAAAATAGAGGAAACTGCAGAAAAGAGTGGAAAAACAAAACAGGCAGAACTAGAGATCCCAGAACTGCACAATATCACACATAGAAAGCAATCAAAGCACCAAGCCAAAACACTAGTGGATTAACACTGTTGTCCAGCAAGGACTGGGAGGCAGGTGCTGGGTAATAAATGGTGATACAATCACCTGACCTAGGACAAACCCAGCACCAGAGTAAAAAGACCAGCAGCCAGAAAACCACAACAAGATGGTGGATGGTCAAAACTAAATAGATTCTAATACAGAACACGTTAACCCTGGTCATCTAGTGGCGGAGAAGGAGACATTGATGAAGGCCTCATTAATAACTAGGCCCAATGTTAAGGAGAGGGTCTCCTAGACTTGTAACATCCATACACACAGTGCATGGGCTGACAAACATTTCCCCATGGGGGCTACATTTTTTAAAAATATACTATTTGTATCATAGACACCTGTTATGATTGGGTCACCGAGGAGGAAAGCAAGCCCAAGCTAAGCCACAGAAAACCAGAGAGGTTGGTAACTAAGCGGATTGCAGACCCCTGATCCTATCCACACAACTAGCAGTAGCCGTGGAGTGTGCCTACGATGATCCTAGACGCCTCGGCACAGCCGGAGAGGTAACTAAGCCAAAAGCAAGAAAGGGGAAATCTAAACTGCCCCAGAGAAGCCCCAAAGGAATAGATAGCCCCCAAACATACATTGTCGGTGAGACAAGATGGAAACACAAACGCAGGCAGGAAAATAGACTGAGCAAATGATGGGGCCCACACTGACTAGACAGGACAGGAAAGGAAAGATACTGTCTGCAATCACGCAAAAATGTCCAACATGTCTGATGCAAAAAACACTGAAGTCGCACGACTTAGCCCATTATATCAGCACTCTGGTATATTCTGAAAGCAGAGCAAAAATAGGCCAATCTAATAAGGGACAAAAACAAACTCGCACAAGCAGTAACATATGGACGGTGATTCAGCACAGCCCCAGCCGAAGCTGGCTGACCCACATAAAACTGAGATAGACAAAACCAGATCAAATGTAAACAGAATAGCAAATGAACACTTACTGAACATTCAGGGACTGAGCTGGAATCAAAGACCTCAGGAGGCAGGAAGAAAATCACCAGCAGGGATAGAGGGAGTTGGCTGTCTTAAATCCCAATCTGAAACCCCAGATCTCCAATCGTCGTCCTCATTATCAGGTGGCAAGCCTCTGTTAATCAGATCAGCTCCATTACCTCCAGTAACCACCAGAGGGAGCCCAGAAACAGAATTTGCAACCCCTCTGTCAATCTGACCAGCTCCACTACCTTCAGTAATAACCAGAGGGAGGCCAGAAAGCGAATTCACAACAGACACCCTTGCCAAAAATTGGACTGCCTGTAGCAGCACAGAACACGTTAACCTTGGTGATCTAGTGGTGGAGAATGAGGAGATATAATGAGAAATCATACTGAAATGAACCAAATAAATAAAAAATGTGAATCCACCTATGAAAGAAAATAACAAAAGGGAGGGGTGAACACAGGTTCGTAGATATGAAGCCAGAATGTGTCCAACGAGATATGTTTGTCCCTAACAACAGCTCAGAGACAGGGTTATAAATTAAAATATAATATTATTTCAATATTTTTCATTGTAGAGGTATACACTAGGTCCTAAGAGGTTGGTCCAGAGATAGTAAAATTGGAAAATATAAGAATAAATGGGAAGAATATACGTACATCTCATTTTTATGAAAGTTCCCCCTGGGGGAGTAACATTTGTTTGGGTTTCAAATTAGTAACAGGCATCATAAAAACATCCTTGGCAAAAATTGAGGGACTTTTGCATCAAGGAATACGTTCATCCTGGTGTTCTACTGGTTGTGGATGATGAGGATGAGGCTAAGGAGGAGGATAACACCAAACAGACCAAATCAAGAAGCAGATACCCATGTTTGGTTGTGAAGAGGTGCATGAGAATACACCTCCACAAAAAAGACAATGTATTTGAGGCTATGTTTCGCTGTTTTCATTCGGTGGTGTACATTATATCTGTTATAATTCCACCAGCGGCACTAAAAACCCGCTCTAACAGAACGCTAGCAGCAGGGCAGGCCAGGACCTCCAAGGCGTAGAGTGCCTGTTCATGCCACGTGTCCAGCTTGGATACCCAATAATTAAAAGGCACAGAGTAATCCCGGTGGACATTTGTATGATCTGCAAGGTACTCCCTCACCATCTTCCCAAACATTGCACTTCTTGTGACACCACCACTTGCCTCTGTGGTGGCACAATGGGAGGGTCTGAGAAAACTGTCCCAGAACTTTGCCATTGTTTCTCTGCCTGAGCTGGATTGTACTTCTGTCTATCTTGCTTGGATTCCTTGGCTGTACAACAAACTCTGACGTCTGATGCAAGCGTTCTCACATGGGAATTTTTTCAGCAATTCCACAACAAGGGCCCTCTGGTACATCAACATTTTTGTACACCTGTCTGCCTCTGGAAGAAGAGATTGAAAGTTTTTACTTGCAGCGTGGGTCTAGAAGTGTCACAAACCAGTAATGAGTGTCCCGGAAAATTTTTGTATTGCGAGGGACACGGGAAACGTAGCAAAACATAACGTCAGCCATGCGTGCCAGACTACTAACAGCCAAGACTTCCGTATCCTCACCAAAAGGACGACTGACCATGCTGTCCTCCTCCTCCTCCCTGTCCTTAGGCCATCCCCGCTGAACAGACAGTATGACAGCTGTGCTTGTAGTACCGTCTATAGCGCATGCAAGTAGCTCCTGTTTTTTCTCCACCTCTTCCTCATTGTCAGCCAATCCACGTTGGGATAACATGAGGCTGGGCTGTGTGTAATCACCCTGTATGCTTCCTTGCTCATCTCATCGTGCTCAGCCTGCAATGCCACCTCTTCGATTGTAAGCAGAGAGCGTTTCAGAAGACAGAGAAGCGGGATGGTGATGCTAGTTATGGCATCATCGCTGCTCACCATCTTGGTGGACTCCTCAAAGTTTTGTAGGATGGTACATATGTCTGACATCCATGTCCACTCCTGAGGTCTTAAGTGTAGAGTCTGAACTTAATACCAAAGCTCTGGGTGATGCTGGTAGTCAACTACTGCCCTCTTCTGCTCACAAATCCTTTCCAACATGTGCAGTATTGAGTTCCAACACATGGAGACATCACACACCAGTTGGTGAGCTGGAAGCTGCAAACGCTGCTGAAGCACGGCAAGGGCAGCAGAAGCTGTAGCTGACTTTCTAAAATGGGCACACATGCGGCATACTTTTCAAGCTGATCTGGAAGCTCCGGGTAGCTTTTGAGAAACCATTGAATAACGAGGTTAAGCACATGAGCTAGGCATAGTACATATGTGAGCTCACCTAACCTCAGAGCCGCCACCAGTTTCCGGTCATTGTTACACATGACCATGCCTGGCTGTAGGTTCAGTGGTGTCAGCCACACATCTGCCTGCTCTTTCAGAGCTGTCCACAACTCTTCAGCATTGTGCGGTTTGTCACCAAAACATATTAGCTTCAGTACAGCCTGTTGACGCTTAGCTGAGGCAGTGCTGCAGTGCTTCCAGCTTGAGACTGATGTGGTCATTTCGCAGATGGAGACTGAAGATGAGGAGGAGGATGAGGTGCAGGTGCTGTAAACTGTGGGGGCAATCCTGATTGACATAGGGCCCGCAATCCTCTGTGTCGGGAGGACGTATTCAATCCCAAGGTCCCTCTGGGTCCCGGCTCCCACTATGTTAACCCAGTGTGCCGTCAGTGAGATGTAGCATCGCTGCCCACAAGCACTTGTTCATGTGTCCGTGGTTAGGTGGACTTTCCCAGTAACAGCATTGTTCAGGGAACGGCTAGTGTTGTGGGACATGTGCTTGTGTAATTCCAGGACTGCACACCAGGAGAAATAGTGGTGGCTGGGGACCGAGTACCTTAGGACAGCTGCCGCCATCAAGTTGCGGAAAGCTTCCATCTCCATGAGCCTAAAAGACAACAGTTTGAGCGAAAGCAGATGAGAAATGTGTGAATTTAGTACTATGGCTTGTGGGGCATTGGCTGCGTATTTACACTTGCGTTCCAATGGCAGGGGCATGGGCAACTGAAGGCGGCCCAGGGACAAGGATGTGGATGTGCTTGATGATGGTGGTAGTTGAGTGTAGGTAACAACAGGTGAAGGGCAGGAGCGTGGACAGGGGATTGGCTTGCACGCACAACAGTGGAAGAAGCAGTGTTTTCACCCACATACACTTTTCCTGGAGCCTCATGTTTGGCCCACAAAGTCGGGTGCTTTGCTGCCATGTGCCTGATCATGCTGGTGGTGGTCAGGCTGGTAGTTTTGCTACCCCATGCTGAAGTGAGCATGGCAGGTGGTGCAAATGGCCTGTTTGGGGTTATCGGCAGAGTCTTTAAAAACAACCATACTCGGGAAGACCTAACAGTTGTACTGCCAACTTCCGTAGTGTTGGTGTTACAAGGAATCATTGCCCTCCTTCTATGGACACTACACTGCTTCTTCCAACCTGTTGGGGTGCTATGCCTCCTTCCCCCTTTGTGCTGCTATCCTTGCTCTGCTTGTCCTCCTGATAGGTTGGGTCAGTTACTATATCATCCACCACCTCGGCTTCCACTTCCACACTCTGTCCTCCTCCTGACTTTCTGGTAATTGTGTCTCATCATCATCCACCTCTTGTGACACGTTCCCACCGTCACCTTCTTGTGAAACTGGTTGCTCAAATACTGTATTTGGGCAACTCTACATGCAATCTCATCTTGCCCCGCTTCAAGTGGACTGGGCAAGAGGCTCGAATGTATAAATGGATAAGTGAACAGCTCTTTGGAGTGCCCAAGTGTGGGATCAGTTATCTCCGGGACTCGACATGGTGGGAGGAATAAGGATTAGAGTGAGGAATATGTGGTCCAGACTTACGGCTACTCAGACTTGACTGTGTGAAAGACAGGGTGCTGGTGGTGACTGGAAGCATTATCCGCTATCCAATCAACAACCTTTTGACACTGCTATGGTTTCAATAGGGCTGTTTTGCAGTTCCTTATGAATTCAGACAGGAAGGTCATGCGAGAAGATGTTAGTGTTTGTTGTGGCACAATTTCACCTTGCCCACGGACTCGGCCTGTGCATGCACCATCATCATCACATCCACTTCCCCGTCCCTTGCCACATGCCTTGACCATTTTAAATGGACTACAATATTTTCCATGTTCACTACAAATGGCTGAATTGGGAGCGGACTTGTATGTGATCCATGTGCAGGAAAATCACACTTTAAAATATCTGGAATGTAGGTAAAAATTTATTTTTTGCTATGAAACTGGTGTCTATAGCTACAGTAAGACACAGCAAATGCAATGGAATGGAGGCCTCAAATGCCACAATTTATAGCCCACAGATAGATGAGGCATCTCACGGAGATACCACACTGTTCAATATGTGGACTGTATTTTTTTATTTTTTACCCCAAAATAGTGTATAGAACTAGGGTAACAGACAGAAAATACAGTGTAATGGAGGCCTGAAATGCCACAATTTGTAGCCCACAGATAGATGAAATGTTTGACAGAGATAGCCCACTTTCAAATATTTGGCCTGTATTTTTGTTTTTTTGCCCAGCTTAACTGTGTCAACAAGTAGGGTAAGACACAACAAAAAAAATTCTATAGAGGCCTGAAATGGCACAATTTTTAGCACAATGATGTAACTAATAAGTCATGTCAGACTAACTTAATTTCCTTCTATGACAGAGTCACTGACTGGGTGGATCAGGGAAATGTTGCAGATGCAGTATATCTTGACTTCAGTGAGGCATTTGACAAAGTATCTCACACCATCCTTATTGAAAAAATGACTAAGTATGGAATGGACAAGTCTAACACCGCAGACAAAAAGAAGTATCCCAAGTGTGGGTATAATATTGTTATCCAGGATGTGAATATAATATGGTTACGTTTCGACCTACTCAGAGGCCTTTCTCAAACCATACTGCAAGATAAAATAAAAAGCAATTACAACACTGGAAATGGACAACGGACTCACAGAAAGCTGAAAAAAAGAGACATACTAAACATGAGAAAAAATAGTACAAACAATAATGATCAAAGAAAGCAAAAAACGGAAAAATGGCGGAATAAGGCCCTAAAAAAGAAGCACATAATTATACAAATTTAAACACGACGGCAAAGAGATCCCTAAGGCAACTAGGAGAATATCATATAAAAATGGAGAAATAATAAATTAATGAAGGGCAATAGAGACTATTGGCAATAAGTCAATTTTAACATGTTAGGCATAAGGGGTAACCAGCAGCCATAAATAAGACATGCATATTGTATTATTGTCTATGTACATGATGAGGTAACAAGGGTGGTGGAGATAGGAGGCAGGCAAATAAGGCAGTTGAACTGAGTACTGACCTCAAGAAGTGTCAAGGTGAAAGATTAAAGCATTTTCAAAAGTCCCAAACAGGGGCTGTAGGAGAAAACATAAGAGATGAATACGAAGAAAAAAATATACAAACGAGGGATGTTATGCACCAGCTGGTGCTGCAGAACTGACCTGATGGCATGGAAGCAAGGAATGAGCCTGGACTTGCGGTGTTGTAAGTGTGGGCTCAGGAAAGCACAGTATATATATGCTCAGGAGGTGCAGGATGATGGCGTCATAGCGCCAGTGTGGCTAGAGCGTCCTGGCGCCTGTATGAGGCTTGCGACGCATAGGGAGGAAGTGAGCGAGGGGAGCATGCGCTGTAGGAGGTCAGGCTGTGGTGAAACAGGGCGCTGGCGCGGCTGGGGACAGTGAGTGTGAGGAGGAGGCGCGCGATAACTCAAAGCAGCGCCTGCGCTGTAGGAGAAGGGACTCAGCAGTAGAAGGAGAGGAGAGAAGAGGAGAGAATGGTTTAAAATAGATGAGAGAGAGGAAGGATAGAGAGGAATGAATTGAATGATGTCAGAGAAGTGTCAATAAATGAAGAAGTAGAGAGAAAGTAAACAGTGAAATATAGTAAATGAAAGAACAGGTTAATGAATAAGAAAGGGAACAAAAGTAAACTAGATGTGTATTTCCTGAAGGAAGTACAGATAGTGGTTTGAAATGGTGCCTGGGCTGCCCCTTTAAGAGAGACTTGGCTGCTGCCCCTGCAAGACTTTCAACTCAGGATCCGTTTTAAATGTGGGTGCCTCTCAGGGGCCACTTTGGCCTCAGGGTCTGATTTGGTGGGTGGGGCCCCTCAGGATCCGATTCGATGGCCTGGGCTCCTCAGGATTTGAATTAGTGGCCGGGATTCCTCAGGGTCCAATTTTGTGGGTGGGGCCCCTCAGGGTCCGATTTTGTGGGTGGGTCCCCTCAGGGTCCGATTTTATGGGTGGGGCCCCTCAGGGTCCGATTTTGTGGGTGGGGCCCCTCATGGTCTGATTTTGTGGGTGGGGCCCCTCAGGGTACGATTTTGTGGCCGGGGCCCCTCAGGGTCCGATTTTATGGCCGGGGCCCCTCAGGGTCTGATTTTATGGCTGGGGCCCCTCAGGGTCTGATTTTGTGGGTGGGGCCCCTCAGGGTCCCATTTTGTGGCCGGGAACCCTCAGGGTCCCATTTTGTGGCCGGGGACCCTCAGGGTCCGATTTTGTGGCCGGTGCGATTTTGTGGCTGGGGCCCCTCAGAGTCCGATTTTGTGGGCGGGGCCCCTCAGGGTCCGATTTTGAGGGTGGGGCCCCTCAGGGTCTGATTTGGTGGGCGGGGCCACTCTGGGTCCGATTTGGTGGGCGGGGCCCCTCAGGGTCCAAATTTGTGGGTGGGGCCCCTCAGGGTTCGATTTTGTGGCCGGGGTCTCTCAGGGTCCGATTTTGTGGCCGGGGCCCCTCAGGGTCCGATTTTGCGGGTGGGGCCCCTTAGGGTCCGATTTTGCGGGTGGGGCCCCTCAGGGTCCGGTTTTGTGGTTGGGGGCCCTCAGGGTCCGATTTTGTGGCGGGGGCCCCTCAGGGTCCGATTTTGTGGCTGGGGCCCCTCAGGGTCCGATTTTGTGGCCGGGGCCCCTCAGGGTCCGATTTTGTGGTTGGGGCCCCTCAGGGTCCGATTTTGTGGTTGGAGTCCCTCAGGGTCCGATTTTGTGGTTGGAGTCCCTCAGGGTCCGGTTTTGTGGTTGGGGGCCCTCAGGGTCCGATTTTGTGGGTGGGGCCCCTCAGGGTCCGATTTTGTGGCCGGGGCCCCTCAGGGTCTGATTTTGTGGCCGGGTCTACTCAGGGTCCGATTTTGTGGGTGGGGCCCCTTAGGGTCTGATTTTGTGGGTGGAGCCCCCTGGGTCCATTTTGGTGGGCGGGGCCACTCTGGGTCCGATTTGGTGGGCGGGGCGCCTCAGGGTCTGATTTGGTGGGCGGGGCCCCTCGGGGTCTGATTTGGTGGGCGGGGCTCCTCAGGGTCTGATTTGGTGGGCGGGGCCTCTCTCGGTCCGATTTAGTGGGCAGTGCCCCTCAGGGTCCGATTTGGTGGGCGGGGCCCCTCAGGGTCCGATTTGGTGGGCGAGGCCCCTCTGCTTCCGATTTGGTGGGCGGGGCCCTTCATGGTCCGATTTGGTGGGCGGGGTCACTCTGGGTCCGATTTGGTGGACGGAGCTCCTCAGGGTCCGATTTGGTGGGCAGGGCCCCTCTGGGTCCGATTTGGTGGGCGGGGCCCTTCAGGGTCCGATTTGGTGGGTGGGGCCACTCTGGATCCGTTTTTGGTGGGCGGGGCCACTCTGGATCCGTTTTTGGTGGGCGGGGCCACTCTGGGTCCGATTTGGAGGCCAGGGTGGCTCAGCCTCCGATTTGGAGCCTGGGGTCACTCAGATTTCGATTTGGCGCGTCGGCCCTTTAAGACTCATTTCGGTGCGGCGGCCCTTTAAGAATCACTTTGGCGCTTCGGCCCTTTAAGAGCCAGTATGGCTCACTGGGCTTCTAAATACACTTTGGCGCACATTCTCTCTCAGGGGCATGTGTCATGTGATGAAGCTAGATTTGCATTTGTGCTGTGGGTTTCGCTTTAAGAGCTGATATTATGTGGCAGAAGCTCTGATCTGGAGATGTCATGTGACGTTCGTAGGCGTTGGCATAGTAACTGGGTGTGCCTGCGCATATCAATGAGCTCAACTGCCATTTCAATCGCCTCAGGGCACGTTTTGCCATTTCCCCATTCAAATGCATTGAGACAATTCATTCCAATGACGGGAAAAAAATTTTCTAACGCAAATTGCGCAAAAACTACAAATCTGATCGACACGAAAAATACTTAGCACACCTCTCATGGACGCTGGCTTCGATACGACACCTCAACGGAGTCTGTGCGTGTAGCGGTTCGGGCTGTATTAATTGCGGAAATCAACTTAATAATAATAATAACTAGATGTGTATTTCCTAAAGGAAGTACAGATAGTGGTTTGAAATGGTGCCCGGGCTGCCCCTTTAAGAGAGACTTGCCTGCTGCCCCTGCAAGACTTTCAACTCAGGATCCGTTTTAAATGTGGGTGCCTCTCAGGGGCCACTTTGGCCTCAGGGTCTGATTTGGTGGATGGGGCCCCTCAGGATCCAATTCGGTGGCCTGGGCTCCTCAGGGTTTTTATTGGTGGCCGGGATGCCTCAGGGTCCAGTTTTGTGGGTGGGGCCCCTCAGGGTCCGATTTTGTGGGTGGGGCCCCTTATGGTCCAATTTTGTGGGTGGGGCCTCTCAGGGTCCGATTTTGTGGCCGGGGCCCCTCAGGGTCCGATTTTGTGGCCGGGGCCCCTCAAGGTAGGATTTTGTGGCCGGGGTCCCCTCAAGGTCCGATTTTGTGGCCGGGGCCCCTCAGGGTCCGATTTTGTGGGTGGGGCCCCTTAGGGTCCGATTTTGCGGGTGGGGCCCCTTAGGGTCCGATTTTGCAGGTGGGGCCCCTCAGGGTCCGATTTTGCGGGTGGGGCCCCTCAGGGTCCGATTTTGTGGCCGGGGCCCCTCAGGGTCCGATTTTGTGGCCGGGGCCCCTCAGGGTCTGATTTTGAGGGTGAGGCCACTCAGGGTCCAAATTGGTGGGCGGGTCCCCTCAGGGTCCGATTTTGTGGGTGGGGCCCCTCAGGGTCCAATTTTGTGGATGGGGCCCCTCAGGGTCCAATTTTGTGGCCGGGGCCCCTCAGGGTCTGATTTTGTGGCTGGGGTCCCTCAGGGTCTGATTTTGTGGGTGGGGCCCCTCAGGGTCCGATTTTGTGGCTGGGGTCCCTCAGGGTCTGATTTTGTGGGTGGGGCCCCTCAGGGTCCGATTTTGTGACCGGGGCCCCTTAGGGTCTGATTTTGTGGGTGGGGCCCCTCAGGGTCCGATTTTGTGACCGGGGCACCTCAGGGTCTGATTTTGTGGTTGGGGCCCCTCAGGGTCCGATTTTGTGGCTGGGGCCCCTCAGGGTCTGATTTTGTGGTTGGGGCCCCTCAGGGTCCGATTTTGTGGCCGGGGTCTCTCAGGGTCCGATTTTGTGGCCGGGGCCCCTCAGGGTCTGGATTTGTGGGTGGGTCCCCTCAGGGTCAGATTTTGTGGGTGGGGCCCCTTAGGGTCTGATTTTGTGACTGGGGCCCCTCTGGGTTCGATTTTGTGGCCGGGGTCTCTCAGGGTCCGATTTTGTGGGTGGGGCCCCTCAGGGTCTGATTTTGTGGCTGGGGCCCCTCAGGGTCTGATTTTGTGGGTGGGGCCCCTCAGGGTCTGATTTTGTGGGTGGGGCCCCTCAGGGTCCTATTTTGTGACTGGGGCCCCTCTAGGTTCGATTTTGTGGCTGGGGTCTCTCAGGGTCCGATTTTGTGGTTGGGGCCCCTCAGGGTCTGATTTTGTGGCCGGGCCCACTCAGGGTCCGATTTTGTGGGTGGGGCCCTTTAGGGTCTGATTTTGTGGGTGGAGCCCCCTGGGTCCATTTTGGTGGGCGGGGCCACTCTGGGTCCGATTTGGTGGGCGGGGTCACTCTGGGTCCGATTTGGTGGGCGGGGCTCCTCAGGGTCCGATTTGGTGGGCGGGGCTCCTCAGGGTCCGATTTGGTGGCGGGGCTCCTCAGGGTCCGATTTGGTGGACGGGGCCCTTCAGGGTCCGATTTGGTGGGCGGGGCCACTCGGAGTCTGATTTGGTGGGCGGGGCCCCTCAGGATCCGATTTGGTGGGCTGTGCCACTCTGGGTCTGATTTTTTGAGTGGGGCCACACTGGGTCTGATTTGGAGGCCAGGGTGGCTCAGCCTTCGATTTGGAGGCCGGGGTGGTTCAGCCTCCGATTTGGAGGCCGGGGTGGCTCAGCCTCCGATTTGGAGGCCGGGGTGGCTCAGCCTCCGATTTGGAGGCCGGGGTGGCTCAGCCTCCGATTTGGAGGCCGGGGTGGCTCAGCCTCCGATTTGGAGGCCAGGTGGCTCAGCCTCCGATTTGGAGGCCGGGGTGGCTCAGCTTTCGATTTGGCGCGCCAGCCCTTTAAGACTCATTTCGGTGCGCCGGCCCTTTAAGAATCACTTTGGCACGTCAGCCCTTTAAGAGCCAGGGTGGCTCACTGGGCTTCTAAATCCACTTTGGCGCACATTCTCTCTCAGGGGCATGTGTCATGTGATGAAGCTAGATTTGCATTTGTGCTGTGGGTTTTGCTTTAAGAGCTGATATTATGTGGCAGAAGCTCTGTCCTTGGGGCATCATGTGACGTTCGTAGGCGTTGGCATAGTAACTGGGTGTGCCTGCGCATATCAATGAGCTCAACTGTCATTTCAATCGCCTCAGGGCACGTTTTGCCATTTCCCATTGACAAGCATTGGAGACAGTGCATTCCAATGACGGGAAAAACATTTTTCAAACGCAAATTGCGCAAAAACTATAAATCCGATCGACACGAAAAATACTTAGCACACCCCTCATGGACGCTGGCTTCGAAACGACACCTCAGCGGAGTCTGTGCGTGTAGCGGTTCGGGCCGCATTAATTGCGGAAATCAACTGGAAAATAAGAAGAAGAATAAGTTAGCAGCGTTCGGATTACAATATAGTGGTTTTTTCAAACCACTATAATAAGAAGAATAAGTTAGCAGCGTTCGGATTACAATATAGTGGTTTTTTCAAACCACTATAAAAAAAAAAGGGGGAGATCAAGACCGCACAGAAAAAGTAAAAATATGCAAAATGGGGAAAAAATAATTGGAAAAATAAAGGAAAAAATAAAGGAAAAAGTAAAAAATATAAAAAAAAAAAAAAAAAAAAACCCATCTACTCCTCTTTAGTCAGACCTCATCTGGAATACTGTGTCCAGTTTTGGGCACCACATTTTAAAAAAGACATCAACAAACTGGAGCAAGTTCAGAGAAGACTGACCAGAATGGTGACCGGTCTGCAAACCATGTCCTATGTGGAATGGTTAAAGGATTTGGGTATGTTTAGCTTGCAAAAAAGAAGACTGAGAGGAGACTTAATAGCTGTCTACAAATATCTCAAGGGATGTCACATTGTAGAAGGATCATCTTTATTCTCATTTGCACAAGGAAAGACTAGAAGCAATGGGATGAAACTGTATGGGAGGAGACACAGATTAGATATTAGAAAAAACTTTTTGACAGTTAGGGTGATCAATGAGTGGAACAGGCTGCCACGAGAAGTTGTGAGTTGTCCCTCAATGGAAGTCTTCAAACAGAGGCTGGACAGACATCTGTCTGGAATGATTTAGTGAATCCTGCTTTGATCAGGGGGGTAGACCATATGACTCAGGAGGTCCCTTCCAACTCTACCATTCTTTGATTCTATATTATGAAGTGCTAGGGAATATGTGAGGTCTGTGATGTGTAACATGGCCTACAGCGGTTTATGAGGCCTGACTAAACCTAAATAGACTGTTTTGTGAGAAAAACGTGCCTGTGTGCCTTAATCTCGTTGCCAAGCATGTGTCCCCAACACATGCATCAAGTGCTGTCTTACAATGGGTATTATTTCCTTCCCAGGCTATAAACAAAACATCTGCCCCCAGTCATCGCCTTTCCCTCTTCTGATGAAGAAAATTACGCGGAGCCCACGCCATTTTTTTCTGAAAAATAATCTGTTAATAATGAAATGCATGTACAGTAAGCTGCACACGCATTGTACTAATTGTATATGTCACTGACATCTGAATATTTATATATCTATGTGTGTATGCTTTGTATAATTCATCTATTATATTCTGTCGGCTCCTGCTGTGATTTCACAGTACGTGGCTGTTGAATTGATGGCTTTTCTTAGATCGATACAACATATATATATATATATACATACAGTCATATGTAAAAGTTTGGGCACCCCTATTAATGTTAACCTTTTTTCTTTATAACAATTTTGGTTTTTGCAACAGCTATTTCAGTTTCATATATCTATTAACTGATGGACTCAGTTATATTTCTGGATTCAAATGAGGTTTATTGTACTAACAGAAAATGTGCAATCTGCATTTAAACAAAATTTGACCGGTGCAAAAGTATGGGCACCCTTATCATTTTCTTGATTTGAACACTCCTAACTACTTTTTACTGACTTCCTGAAGCACTAAATTGGTTTTGTAACCTCATTGAGCTTTGAACTTCATAGCCAGGTATATCAAATCATGAGAAAAGGTATTTAAGGTGGCCACTTGCAAGTAGTTCTCCTATTTGATTCTCCTATGAAGAGTGGCATCATGGGCTCCTCAAATCAACTCTCAAATGATCTGAAAACAAAGATTATTCAACATAGCTTCTCAGGGGAAGGATACAAAGAGTTGTCTCAGTGATTTAACCTGTCAGTTTCCACTGTGAGGAGCATAGTAAGGAAATGGAAGAACACAGGTACAGTTCTTGTTAAGCCCAGAAGTGGCAGGCCAAGAAAAATATCAGAAAGGCAGAGAAGAATGGTGAGAACAGTCAAGGACAATCCACAGACCACCTCCAAAGACCTGCATCATCTTGCTGCAGATGGTGTCACTGTGCATCGGTCAACAATACAGCGCATGCATAACGCCTTTTTGTATGACCAAACAACTCAATCTTTGTTTCATCAGTCCACAGGACCTTCTTCCAAAATGTAACTGGCTTGTCCAAATGTACTTTTGCAGACCTCAGGCGACTCTGTTTGTAGCGTGCTTGCAGAAACGGCTTCTTTCGCATCACTCTCCCATACAGCTTCTCCTTGTGCAAAGTGCGCTGTATTGTTGACCGATGCACAGTGACACCATCTGCAGCAAGATGATGCTGCAGGTCTTTGGAGGTGGTCTGTGGATTGTCCTTGACTGTTCTCACCATTCTTCTTCTCTGCCTTTCTGATATTTTTCTTGGCCTGCCACTTCTGGGCTTAACAAGAACTGTACCTGTGTTCTTCCATTTCCTTATTATGTTCATCACAGTGGAAACTGACAGGTTAAATCTCTGAGACAACTTTTTGTATCCTTCCCCTGAAAAGCTATGTTGAATAATCTTTGTTTTCAGATCATTTGAGAGTTGTTTTGAGGAGCCCATGATGCCACTCTTCATAGGAGAATCTAATAGGAGAACTACTTGCAAGTGGCCACTTTAAATACCTTTTCTCATGATTTGATACACCTGGCTATGAAGTTCAAAGCTTAATGAGGATACAAAACCAATTTAGTGCTTCAGGAAGTCAGTAAAAAGTAGTTAGGAGTGTTCAAATCAAGAAAATGATAAGGGTGCCCATACTTTTGCACCGGTCAAATTTTGTTTAAATGCAGATTGCACATTTTCTGTTAGTACAATAAACCTCATTTGGATCCAGAAATATAACTGAGTCCATCAGTTATTACATATATGAAACTGAAATAGCTGTTGCAAAAACCAAAATTGTTATAAAGGAAAAAGGTTAACATTAATAGGGGTGCCCAAACTTTTACATATGACTGTATATTGTGGTGCAGTGACTGCTGTGACAGCTAGGGGGCGCTGTATGGGTCATGCACTCAGACATATCCATTATTGTAATGGAGAAAGGATGCTAAATCCTATGTATCACAAAGTGGATGGCCTTGTGATGGAAGCTGGAACCGCTATTAATCAGCAGATATTCTGCTGAGGGTTTGTTATTTTGTATTAGGGAGAGCTTCCAGGTGGCTGGTGAGATGGGTGGTACCTGTCACCTACAAACCCACCCAGGAGCGTGTGTCTGAAGTAAAGCCTATGTATGTGGTTGTGAAGGACCTGCAATGAGGTCATAGCCATGTGATGCTGTGGGCGTGGCTACGGAACAGATAAGGTGATGAGGGTAGGTCACATGAGGGAATGCCTGGATCTGAATGCTCTGTGTGGAAGGTCCCGGAAAGCCGACGTGCTAGAAGGTGTGCTACTTTCCTGATGCGCACATGTGGACGCCGCTGACCGTGTGTGGCCTGTGTGTAATAGCCTGTGAGTGCTGGCCAGTGCCCAGGAGGAAAGGGACATCAGGACTGAGAAGCAGCTAAGAGGTAACCCCAGACAGAGGGGGGAATTATCTGACAGACTGTAGAGCCTGTTTGCTGGATAAAACACAGCTTGTGTGAACGCAGGACTAAGGGAGGGGAGCTCCACTATGAACATTCGTTTTTGTCTGCTGTAAGACTGTTATCATTTTCCTCATGCTGCTATGGTTTATGCTGCACAATAAACCGTATGGACTATGTTATATGGAAAAGCCTGTGCCGGTCCTGGTCTATCTGCGGCCAAGTGAATGTTCCCTAATACACTCAGTGAGCGCTACCTTACAGTATGGTGGAGAATGCTAAGGGCACTGTTGTAGCCTTGTTGCTAGGGGCAACGGATGAGGACTACAAAATCGGTTGCTAGGGGCAATGGTTTCAATAAGCACATGTTGCAATGCTGGCAATGCTGAGCCAGGGGAGCAAACGGTCATGAAAACCATGAGTTATGCTGACCGAGGTCAGAGAAAGAGACTGTGGATAATTTGTTGGATACCTCTGAGGAGAAGAGGCATCTGGGAACCTGTCTGGCTGACACCAGCAGGTAACGGACAGGTGTCCGTGTTGTACTGACTGGGGTCAGTGAGAAAGACTGTGGACCTGGTGAGGCCAGTGTGTTGGGAAACCCTGGGAGGAGGGTTGGATCCCTGAATAGCACCCGGTGAGCCCTGTGTGTTGGACGGTCTCAGGAGGAGACGGACATCTTGAATAGCACACAGACAGGCCACATGTGTTTTTTTGCTGTGTTTTTTTTCTCCCTCTCAAGTCAGCTTGCGGTGGCTCAGGTGACAAGAGGCTTGCTGTAACTCGGCGAGGTTACGAAGGTGACAAGCGGCTGGCTGTAACTCGGCGGGGTTACGAAGGTTGCTGTGGATCGGCGGGTCCATGAATATGGCGCAGCAGGAGCTGCAGTGATGCCAGCAGCTGTTTGTGGGTGGCAGCCGGAGGTGCCGATGCTTTGCGGCTACAAAAGGAGCTGTGGCAGTGCCAGCAGGAGCTGGTGTGGTATCGTAAGAGGACATCACAGTATTCGTCTTCTTAAAGGGCCAGTTTTAAGCCCAAAAGACATAAACGGTACCGTGTGAACTCTGGCCTAAGAAGGCCTGTACAGGGGACATGGGGAAGTCCCAAAAGGGGGCGGTGACCCAAATCGGGGTGGTGACCCAAAAAGGGGTGAAGTCCCAGAGGGAGGCGGTGACCCAAATCGGGGTGGTAGCCCAAAAGGGGGTGGCGTCCCAGGGGGAGGCAAAGTCCAAAAAGGGATACTGGTCCAAAAAGGGGAAGAGTTTTCAAAAGGGGCAGCACTGGTTACCTCAGTGGACATGTCTGGGGAACAGCGGTGTTTGTGTCTAACATTTTCTGAGTGTGTCACATTCTTTCTGGATGACGACGGGCCGCAGGTGTGTATCGTGATGCTACACCGTGAAAGGGTCTCTGGACGGCTGGACTCAAAGAGTCAGGTGACTCTGACAGGTACTCCTCTCGTTTTCTATCTGACCGAGAAAAAGGTCAAGGTTCGCTGCCACCATGGGGTCACTGTGGACTATATTGTGGACGGAGTAATGATTGAGGGAACCAAAAGGGTTGAGTGCCACGGTGGCAGTATACCACCAAACTTAGTGTATCCCTTTGAGAGGGGCCGGGACTTTGTTTTGTTTGAAGATGCAGGGGAAGTTGATGAAGTGTGGGGTGGCTCAAAGGAGGAGGTAGCACCACCTAAGGCCGATAGTCCAGAGCTCCGGGTGACCGAGAGAAAGTGTGGGTCTGACCAACTCGGGGATTTGGCTGGGGTGACCAAACATGTGACCGTGGGAAACGGGGTACCTCCAGAAAAGGGGTCCGACACCTGTGTGAATGGGGGCTTGCTGTTCCTGGATGACAGGGTGAGTGGTGACAACCTGACCCAGGAAGTGTGCATGTGTAAAGAGCAAGTTGACAGTTTTCACCAGGTAGAAGCGCACCTACGAGACTTGGAGCAAGGGCACTAAGAGATGAGTCAACAGCTGGCGAAGGAATGTCTAAAGGTGGCAAGTATGGAAGTCACCAACTCCACGCAGTTGGAGCGGCTGCACCACCTAGAGTCTGAGCTCTTGGCAGTCAAGGCCCTGAGACAAATGGCCAAGCACAGAGTGGAGGAGCTCGAGAAAGAAGTCTTGGAGCTCAGAGGTCACCTGTCAATGTGGCAAAGCGTGAACAACACCCTAAGGGAAGATGTGAAAGTGCTCAAAGAAACTGTAAGAGGTCTTCTGCGGGAGAAGAAGTTGGACGAAGACTTACAGCGGCCGGGCCCGAGTGATGACAAGACAGAACTGCCAGTACCCATCTTGGCAAGGGGTCTCAAAGAGTTAAAATCTCCTGAAGACTTGGAGCAGAAAGCTGAACAAGATATTCCCCCGGTCGGGACAACGGTATTGAGGGAAGTGTCCGTGGTAAACCCAGAGCCTTCTGTCCAGGAAGAGAGCAAGTCCACGACCTTCAAGTGCATGATTGAAGTACCTGAAGACGTGCAAGAAGCCTGTACCGATGAAAAGGTACATGAGGCTTTTAAAAAGGCGGTCAAAGCGTGTAAGGTGCACTGGGCACCTGAGACTCGGCAGCTGGTGGTCCTATCAGCCAGGGAAGACACAGCAAAGTGGGTAGCTGTCCTGACAGATATGCATCTGCAATGTCTCCACGCTAAACAGATGTTTAGGCGGAGTAATGTGAAAGCTGCTCGATGTCTAGAGCTGGCAAGGGAAGCTAAGAATCAGCTGGGCTTGGGGGAAGATGTAATTCCGGTATCCAAATATCTGGTGGAGAGAGTCATTGGAAGGCCAGTAAAGTGATGCAAAACCTTGTGGATATCTCCGGTGTGGCGAGGATGAGGATCCCTCCTGATGGTGAAGTCGAGGTACCTGGTGAAGAGGGCATGATTCCCATCATTGTGGTTGGCTCCATGGAAAGCCTGAGGATCTTTCGGATGCTCTAGTAAAATACCGAGTAATGTACCTGCAGGAGATAGAGCAGTTGAGACTGGACCGACTGCGGATTAATAAAGAGGTGCGGAACATCAGGTGGCGGCCGCCTACAACCCAAGGTATAAGGACCAGAAGGTACCCCCCAATTAATGAGATGGCAGGTGGCCAAAGACCTTCAGCAAAATGTGAATGTCGCAAATCTACAAGTGGTAGTTCCTCTCACAGTATGAACTTGAGAGACTTTAGCTCCGGTGAGACAATAAATGGGTCAGACTCAGGCCAGACAGTTGATGCGACTGTAAGTGAGACTTCTGACTGTATCAACCGGGAGAGCCGGTGTAAGGACTTGGCCTGCATATCCGTTTCTCTGAAATCCTTGCCTTATGTCTGTCGCTCAGTTTCTGCTTTGCCCTTAGTTTAGTTCATTTTTCCCTCATCCAAGATGGAGTCACGAGCCTCAACGGGGGCCATCTTATTTCCTGTGTTGATCTCTCTTGTTCCTGTCTGCTCTGTATATAAGGATGCTCTGTATGATTACTCATTGCTTGAGTATACTTGTTCTTGGACTTGTTATCAAGCTGGAAGGACTGCTACCTAGCTCGTCTCTTCGTTACCTTGGGATACCCCGCCTGCCTGTGAATCTTGGTCTCATTGTAAAGACTTGTTTCTTCGGATCAGCTCTGCACCCACCTCCACTTCAAGGAATGTTTCCTGCTAGCGGGCCTGGCCTGCTCTCCAGGTCTCCGGATCTGGCAACTTGGACTTCATACGTCTCCACGGTCTGTACGGCTGCTCACTGCATTATTATCTTCATCTGCTTTTACCCTGCTGTGTCTTATCTGTAAACCTGCTTGATTTTGATAAATACTACAGAACTGAAAACCTATGAGCTCAGGCCTCTTTTCTGATCCACGTCACTGACCTCCATTACACAGAGTATATAAAGTTATAACAGAATACTCAAGCCATCAAATATGGAGATCTCTGGGTCAGATTCTATGGAGGTACGAATGAAGAAACTTTGCTCTTTTGTTTCTGGACTTCATGGGGAGCTGCAGGCTATTAAAATAAAGCTGGGGACCTTAGAATCGCAAACCAATCATAACGCGAATGTGGCCGATACGTCTATTCAGGCCATAGCGTCTTGACTTTCAAATGTAGAGACTGCAGCTGTGGTTGCTGCCCCGGCTCCAATTCCAGCTCCGGGTCCGGGTTTTCCTAAACTCCCACCATTCAGGTTCGGTGGTGAAAGAGAGAAATTTCGGGGATTTTTGAATCAATGTCAGCTGTATTTCTCTGCACGTGCGGCCCAGTTTTTAACTGATCGAGAAAAAGTATTGACTATGATTATGTTGCTAACAAACAAAGCGTTAGCCTGGGCTAATCCATTAATTGAGACTAATGATGTATGCCTTTACTGCCGCAATGTCTCAAATGTTTGATGACCCCAACCGAAGTTTAACAGCAGAAACCGCATTACTGACACTTCGTCAAGGGAAGCGTCTGTTGGTGGAATATGCAATGGAGTTGCGGAGGTGGGTGCTGGATACGACATGGTGCGATTCTTCAAAGTATGCAGTGTTCAGGAGAGGTTTGTCTGCTTCAATTAAGGACGAACTGGCTCGAGGAGAATCACCTACTAATCTAGCTGACTTTATACATCATTGTATTCGGATTGACATTCGTCTCACTGAACGTCGACAGGAAAAATGGGCTGAGGCTAATCGTAATAACCTCATGTCTTTCCCTTCCTCCACCAGGGAGGCGTCGAGCAAGACTTTATCCCAGAGAGAGTCTGAACCTATGCAGGTCGACGCAGTACGGAGAAAAGTCATTGATACACGTAAGGAACATCGTTTCAAGGAGAACTTGTGTTTCTATTGCGGAAAGTCGGGTCATTATATATCGGAGTGCCCTGGGAAAAATCGCAAGTCCGCAGCTGCAGTGACCGAACTTGACTTTTCAGATATTTCTTCGGTAGGTTCTCATTCACACAGTCAGGAAATAACGGCTGCAAATTTTGATTTCCCTGATGATTCATCGGAGGCCTCATCACCTGTGGATATCGCCTTACTTAGAGATTCGCTCTGTTGCATTTCTATCAAGATCTGGGTACATTCCCGCTGGATCACGTGCTCCGCCATGATAGACTCTGGAGCTTGCAGCAATCTCATGGACACTTCCTTTGCTGAGAAACATGGCATTCTTTCACGAAAGAGGGACTCTCCGGTGTTTATTGGAGACCGTGGACGGGTCTCCATTGATATCTGGGCCTGTGAAACTCGAAACAGTCCCACTAAAGATCCATATGGGGGCAGATCATTCGGAAAAAATTTCTTTTTTACTGATTTCCTCTCCTAATTTTCCTATTATTTTAGGACTGCCTTGGTTACGGCTGCGTAATCCTACGATCAATTGGACATCAAAGGAGTTAAAATTTCCAAATGAATCAGCAGCGTCCAGAGAGCTGGCTCCAGTGAAAACAGCAGCCGCGGTCGACTCGACACTACCGGTAGAGTATTGGGATTTTAGTGATGTGTGTGACAAGAAAAATGCGGATAAATTACCGCCACATCGGCCATATGATTGCCCCGTGGAATTATTGCCTGGTGCCGCAATTCCATTGGGGAGTATTTATCCACTGTCTGGTCCGGAATTAAAAGCTCTTAAAGAGTATATTGACGAAAATTTAGCTAAAGGGTTTTTACCACCATCTTCCTCCCCAGCGGGTGCCCCAATCTTCTTTGTCAAAAAGAAAGATGGTTCACTTCGTCCATGCATTGACTACCGGGAGCTCAACAAAATCACAATCAGGAACTCTTACCCACTTCCACTAATTCACGGGTTACTTGAGAGAGTTCGACACGCCAAAATCTTCACTAAATTAGATCTTCGTGGAGCATACAATTTAGTACGGATTCGTCCTGGCGACGAGTGGAAAACAGCATTTCGATCACGTTATGGACATTTTGAGTACCTAGTTATGTCTTTTGGCCTCTGTAATGCACCAGCTACGTTCCAGCACTTGGCAAATGATGTTTTCAGAGACATACTTGATATTTTTGTTGTGATTTACTTGGATGACATTTTAATTTTTTCCAGCAATATCGAGGATCATCAGCGACACGTGAAAATGGTTTTGGATCGTCTACGGCAAAATCATTTATACATTAAACTGGAGAAATGTGAGTTTCACAAAACAGAAATTCAATTTTTGGGATATGTTATTTCTCCCCAGGGTCTCAGCATGGATGTAAGCAAGACGCAAGCCATTCAGGAGTGGCCAACTCCCAAATCAGTGAAGGAGGTACAGCGATTCATCGGATTCGCTAATTTCTACAGACGATTCGTTAAAAATTTTTCAGCAATCGTTGCACCCATCACTCATTTAACCCGGAAGAAGACACCATTTGTCTGGTCGCCTCAAGCTCAAACAGCATTTTCCACATTAAAGTCTAAATTTACGACAGCTCCCGTTCTCGTACATCCTGACCCAGACAAGGCCTTCATAGTGGAAGTGGACACCTCGGACTGTGCGGTAGGGGCCATACTCTCGCAAAGGACAGGTGAGAAAGATCTCTTGCATCCGTGTGCCTTTCTCTCTCAAAAGTTATCACCTGCCGAAAGGAATTACGACGTTGGCAACAAAGCACTGTTAGCCATTATAACCGCATTTAAAGAATGGAGACATCTGTTACAAGGAGCATCCCAACAGATTGTTATACTCACGGATCACCGGAATCTCGAATTTATGAGGTCGGCAAGATGTCTAAAACCCAGACAGGCTCGGTGGAATCTTTTCCTTAACCAGTTTGATTTTGTCATCTCCTATAGGCCGGGCTCTTGCAATGGAAAGGCTGATGCACTGTCCAGGATTCATTCAGATAAAGCAACTCCGGCTTCGCCTCCAAGGACCATTCTATCTGAGAAGAACTTTGTAAGTGTCCTACATAATCAAGATCTTTTAACGGAGATTAAGGAGGCTTATGCTGCAGATTCGCTTTTGGGGCTACCCCCCACCCAGGTAAATCTAACTTTCAAGAATGGACTTTGGTTTCAAGGACAGCGTTTGTATGTTCCAGAAACAGTAAAACTGAGTGTCTTAAAACTAATGCATGACTCAAAGTTTGCCGGCCATAGGGGAGTTCAGAAGACTCAGGAATTTCTGTCTCGTTTTTTTTGGTGGCCAACCTTTCGGAAAGATGTGCTTCAGTATGTATCGTCATGTGAGGTATGTGCCAGGTCAAAAGTTCCTCGCTCCTCACCGACAGGACTCTTGCAACCTCTGCCTGTTCCATCTCGTCCTTGGGGGTCTATTTCAATGGACTTTATTGTGGAGTTGCCTCTGTCACAGGGGAAAAACACAATTCTAGTAGTAGTTGACCGGCTGACTAAAGCTGCTCATTTCATTCCCTGTGCTGGTATACCAACGGCTAAACAAACAGCAGATCTTGTTGTACAAAATGTTTTTCGTTTGCACGGAGCTCCGGATGAAGTAATATCGGATCGTGGGGTACAATTTACCTCACGGTTTTGGCAAAGCTTCTGTGCTGCTCTGGACATCAAAGTAAAATTGTCATCTGCTTTTCATCCACAGTCTAACGGCCAAACTGAATGGACCAATCAGACCTTGGAACAATATCTGCGTTGCTATGTGTGCCACCTACAGGACGATAGGGTGAGTTTGCTTCCGTTGGCTGAATTCACATATAATAATTCTCAGAATGCTTCCACCAAATTGTCTCCGTTCTTTGCCAACAAGGGATATCACCCCAGTATTCTTCCTCAACTTCCAATAGACATGTCTGTGCCTGCGGTAGCTGACCGCATTTCATCCTTGCAATGCAATTTGGAAGTTCTTAAAGACACTTTAGGTTCAGCACAGGAAAGATACAAGAAGGCAGCAGACAAATTCCGTAAGCCAGCTCCAATGTACAAGGTAGGAGACATGGTTTGGCTCTCAACTAAGAACTTGAAGCTCAGGATCCCAACGTCTAAACTGGGGCAAAAATATGTTGGCCCATATAAGATCAGCAGTATAGTGAATTCTGTAGCCTGTCGACTCAAGTTGCTTAACTCATTGAAAATTCATCCTGTCTTTCATGTCTCTTTGTTAAAGCCGGCAGTGCCTAACCCTTTTCCCGGACGCACCGCTGCTCCTCCTGACCCAGTTCTCGTTGACGGGCAAGAGGAATTCATCGTGGAAAGGATCTTGGATTCACGGGTTCATAGGAGACGTCTCCAATACTTGGTAAAATGGCAAGGATATTCGGCTGAAGAGAATTTCTGGGAACCAGTGGAGAACGTCCATGCTCCTCACTTAATCAGACTGTTCCACAGCAGATATCCCAATAAGCCGGACTTAAGCTCATCCAGAGGACGTCTTTTAAGGGGAGAGTAATGTAAGGACTTGGCCTGCATATCCGTTTCTCTGAAATCCTTGCCTTATGTCTGTCGCTCAGTTTCTGCTTTGCCCTTAGTTTAGTTCATTTTTGCCCTCATCCAAGATGGAGTCACGAGCCTCAACGGGGGCCATCTTATTTCCTGTGTTGATCTCTCTTGTTCCTGCCTGCTCTGTATATAAGGATGCTCTGTATGATTACTCATTGCTTGAGTATACTTGTTCTTGGACTTGTTATCAAGCTGGAAGGACTGCTACCTAGCTCGTCTCTTCGTTACCTTGGGATACCCCGCCTGCCTGTGAATCTTGGTCTCATTGTAAAGACCTGTTTCTTCGGATCAGCTTTGCACCCACCTCCACTTCAAGGACTGTTTCCTGCTAGCGGGCCTGGCCTGCTCTCCAGGTCTCCGGATCTGGCAACTTGGACTTCATACGTCTCCACGGTCTGTACGGCTGCTCACTGCATTATTATCTTCATCTGCTTTTACCCTGCTGTGTCTTATCTGTAAACCTGCTTGATTCTGATAAATACTACAGAACTGAAAACCTATGAGCTCAGGCCTCTTTTCTGATCCACGTCACTGACCTCCATTACACAGAGTATATAAAGTTATAACAGCCGGCCAGTGAGAGAAAGGACGGGTGATGGAGCGCACTGTAGAAAGATGGAGACTAAAGAGTATCTGGTCATGCAGACGAACTTTGACTGGAAGGCCGAAGCCCAAGGCTGATATACTGACCGCTGGGGGCGGGGGAGGCCTAATGTAAATATGATGCTGTATGACGCCCAAAACAGATGGAGACATTCCTCTTGACTTGTAGGGCAACATGACATAGGTGCCCGGTCTCGAGACCCCTGGGCAATGTCAAGTGTTCAACCCCACAAGTTTGAACAGAGGGGGGAGGTATGTGGTGCAGTGACTGCTGAGACAGCTAGGGAGCACTGTATGGGTCATGCACTCAGGCATATCCATTATTGTAATGGAGAAAGGATGGTAAATGACCGTTATGTATCACAAGGTGGGTGGCTGTTATGAATGGGTCGCCGAGGAAGAAATAAAAAACAACACACGCTAAGTCTCAGAAAACCAAAGAGGATGGTAACTATGCAGACTGCAGACCCCTGATCCTAACCACGCAACTAGTAGCAGTCGTGGAGCATTCCTACTGTGGTCCTAGATGCCTCGTCACAACCAGAGAGCTAAATAAGCCTAAAGCAGGAAAAGAGTTAAACTAACTGCCCCAGAGCAGACCCCAAAGGAAAGACAGCCCCCCACATGTATTGACGGTGAAACAAGATGAAAACAAAGGCAGGAAAATAGGCTGAGCAAACGATGGGGCCAAGCTAACTAGAAAGGACAGGAAAAAAACTGCAATCTGCCAAAAACCCTACCAAAAATCATGTCCAACACAACTGATAGCAAAAATAACCCTGAAGTCACTAGACTTCTCCCACTATATCAGCACTCTGAAATATTCTGAGACAGAGCAAAAAGAGGCCAATCTAATAAGGGACAAAAAAAAGACAAATTGGCAAATACAGATAAATAAGAGTGGAAATTTAGCACAGCCCAGCTGGGCTGGCTGACCACACAAAAAACTGAATTGACCAACAAGAGCAAGTGTGAACATTAGCAAAAACAAACTTAACTTGAGAAGACTGGAAAAGAGCTGAGTCCAAGACCTGAGAAGCAGACTGAATCACCAGCACCAGGATAGGGCATTGGCTGTCTTATATCCAGTCTGATACTCCAGAGATCCAATCGTTATCTTCCTCAACAGGTGGCAGATCACTACCAATTAAACCAACCTCACTACCTCCTGTCACCACCAGAGGGAGAACGGAAGGAGAACTCTCAACTGGTGGAGCAGAAAATGAGCTCATAACAGGTGACTTTGTGATGGAAGCTAGAACTGCTATTAATCAGCAGATATTCTGCTGAGGATTTGTTACTCTGTATTAGGGAGAGCTTCCAGGTGGCTGATGAGATGGGTGGGACCAGTCACCTACAAACCCACCCAGGGGCGTGTCTGAAGTAAAGCCTATGTGTGTGGTTGTGAAGGACCTGCAATAAGGTCATAGCCATGTGATGCTGTGGGCGTGGCTATGGGCCATATAAGGTGACCAGGGTAGGTCACATGAGGGAATGCCTGGATCTGATTGGTCCGTGTGGAAGGTCCCGGAAGGCCGACGTGCTAGAATGTGTGCTACCTTCCTGATGCGCACATGTGGATGCCGCTGACTGTGTGTGGCCTGTGTGCAATAGCCTGTGAGTGCTGGCCAGTCCCCAGGAGGAAAGGGATGTCAGGACTGAGAAGCAGCTAAGAGGTAACCCCAGACAGAGGGGGGAATTACCTGAGAGGCTGTAGAGTCTGTTTGCTGGATAAAACACAGTCTGTGTGAACACAGGGCTAAGGGAGCGGAGCTCCACTATGAACATTCGTTTTTTTCTGCTTTAAGACTGTTATCGTTTTCCTCATGCTGCTATGGTTTATGCTGCACAATAAACCGTATGGACTATGTTATATGAAAATGCCTGTGTTGGACCTGATCTATCTGCAGCCAAGTGAGTGTTCCCCAATACAAGTTTAGGGTCACTTAGAAATTTCCTTACTTTTTAAAGAAAAGCACAGTTTTTTCCAATGAAACCAACATTAAATGATTCAGAAATATACTCTCTACATTGTTAATGTGGTAAATGACTATTCTAGCTGCTAACGTCTGGTTTGTAACGCAATGTCTTCATAGGCGTATAGAGGCCCATTCCCAACAACCATCACTCCAGTGCTCTTATGGTATTTTGTGTTTGCTAACTGTGTAAGAAAGCTAATGGATGGTTGGAATACCCTTGAAAACCCTTGTGCAAGTATGCTAGCACAGCTGAAAACAGTTTGGCTGATTAGAGAAGCTATAAACCTGACCTTCCTTTGAGCTAGTTGAGAATCTGGAGCATTAAATTTGTTGGTTCCATTAAACTCTCAATTGGCCAGAAAAAAAAGAACTTTCATGTGAAATGTGACAGTCTATTCTTGTTCTTAGAAATGAAGGCTATTCCATGTGAGAAATTGCCAAGAAACTGAAGATTTCATACAACGGTGTGTACTACTCCCTTTAGAGGAGAGCTCAAACAGGCTCTAACCAGAGTAGAAAGCAAAGTGGGAGGCCCCACTGCACAACTGAGCAACAAGACAAGTACATTTGAGTCTGCAGTTTGAGAAATTGACCCCTCACAGGTCCTCAACTGGCAGCTCCATTAAATAGTACATGCAAAACGCCAGTGTCAACATCTGCAGTGAAGAGGCGACTCCGGGATGCTGACCTTCAGGGCAGAGTGGCAAAGAAAAAGCCATATCTGAGCTAATAAAAGGAAAAAATTAATATGGGCAAAAGAACACAGACACTGGACAGAGGAAGGTTGGAAAAAAGTGTTATGGACAGACGAATCCAAGTTTGAGGTGTTTGGATCACACATAAGAACATTTGAGAGATGCAGAACAACTGAAAAGATGCTGTAAGAATGCCTGACACCATCTGTCAAGCATGGTGGAGGTAACGTGATGGTCTGGGGTTGCTTTGGTGCTGTTAAAGTGGGAGATTTGTACAAGGTAAAATGGATTTTGAATAAGGAAAGCTATCACTCCATTTAGCAACACCATGTCATACCCTGTGGACAGCACTTGATTGGAGCCAATTTCATCCTACAACAGGACAATGACCCAAAGCACACCTCCAAATTATGCAATAACTATTTAGGGAAGAAGCAGGCAGCTGGTATTCTATCCGTAATGGCGTGACCAGCGCAGTCACCAGATCTCACCCTATTGAACTGTTGTGGGAGCAGCTTGACCGTATGGTACTCAAAAAGTGCCCATCAAGCCAAACCAACTTGTGGGAGGGGCTTCTGGAAGCATGGGGTGAAATTTCTCCAGATTACCTCAGCAAATTAACTGTTAGAATGCCAAAGGGTCTGCAATGCTATAAGTGCTGCAAAGGGAGCATTCTTTGATGACAGCAAAGTTTGAAGGAGAAAATTATTATTTCAAATAAAAATCTTTTTTTCAAACCTTGTCAATGTCTAGACTAAATTTTAACGGGAATCTGTCACCAGAAATTTGCGGGCTATATAAATGCCCTGTGTCTGCTCCGATTGGTGGTGTTTCTTCTTTTCTCCACCCCATGCGTAGCCGCCGGCCGCGATATTTTCCGTAATTAGAGTAGGTCTCCATATTTCGCGCGTGCACAAAGCAATCTTGCCTCGCGCACGCGCAGAATGCTTTGCCCAACTGCGGGCAAAGCCAAAATTCATTACTGCGCATGCCCCGGTACACTATGTCCCGGAAGTATTTCACTGTGTTCCGGGACATAGTGCACCGGCGCATGCGCAGTAATGATTTTCGGCTTTGCCCGCAGTTGAGCAAAGCATACTGCGCGTGCGCGAGGCAAGATTGCTTTGCACACGCGTGAAATATGGAGGAGAACCACTCTAATTCCGGTAAATATTGCGGACGGCGGCCATAGATGGAGTGGAGAAGAGAAGAAGAAACACCGCCCATCGGACTGGACACAGGGCATTTACATAGCCCGCAAATTTCCGGTGACATATTCCCTTTAAATTCATTTGGCTACTCATTCGATTAATAAAAGTATGAGTTTTCATGGAAGACACAACATTGTCTGGGTGACACCAAACTTTTGAACGGTACTGTATATATACACACATACTGTATATACAGGTGTATCTCACAAAATTAGAATATCATGAAAACGTTAATTTATTTCAGTTCTTCAATACAAAAAGTGAAACTCATGTATTAGAAAGTCATTACAAACAGAGTGATGTATTTCAAGTGTTTATTTCTGTTAATATTGATGATTATGGCTTACAGCCAATGAAACCCCAAAAGTCATTATCTCAGTTAATTAGAATACTTTATAACACCAGCTTGAAAAAATGATTTTAAAATCCGAAATGTTGGCCTACTGAAAAGTGTATTAAGTAAATGCACTCAATACTTGGTTGGGGCTCCTTTGGCATCAATTACTACATCAATGCAGAATGGCATGGAGGCGATCAGCCTCTGGCACTGCTGAGGTGTTATGGAAGCTTAGGTTGCTTTGATAGCAGTCTTCAGCTCATCTGCAATGTTGGGTCTGGTGTCTCATCTTCCTCTTGACATTGCCCCACAGAGTCTCTATGGGATTAAGGTCAGGCGAGTTTGCTGGCCAATCAAGCACAGTAACACTTTTGTTTTTAAACCCAGTATTAGTACTTTTGGCAGTGTGGACAGGTGCCAAGTCCTCTTAGAGAATGAAATTTCCAACTCCAAAAAGCTTGTCAGCAGAGAGAAGCACAAAGTGCTCTAAAATTTCCTGATAGATGGCTGCTCTGACTTTGGTCTTGATGAAACATAGTGTATCTATACCAGCAGATGACATGGCTCCTCAAACCATCACTGATTGTGGAAACTTCACATTAGACCTCAAGCAGGTTGGGTTGTCTGTCTCCACTCTTTCTCCAGACTATGGGACTTTGATTTCCAAGTTCTAGTGTGAAGTTTCCACAATAACTCCCAACATAACTCCACTAAAAGGACCAGAAATAGATTATCTCTTTCAGTCTTTTATCTGGAGGTAAGGTCACCCAAGTATTTCTTTTCAAAATTTAGAACAGCCAAAGCTTAACCTAGGGCTAAAATTTCCCTTTTATATGGACTTACAATCTTACAGCCCTGATGAGAGTGGCAATAGATTGGTTACACCATACACCTGTATTTACAGATGTGGAGACCAAAAATGATTCAAAACATAGCCAAAGAAAATCTAAAATGTGAAAATCTATCAGAACCTGTCAAAAACAATCCATTATTGATAACAATATTGGCAAAAAAGATAAAAAAGTTCTACATCAAATCTATTCTGTCTCATCTACTCTAATCGATAATCCCAATATCCAAGAAAGAAGGTCACATGGAAATTTCTACTGTTGATATTAATGAAGGATAACATACATTAATCACTTTATTGACCCAACTTCAATGTTATTTCATTCCCAGATCTCAAACTTATTGAAAATACACACATATTGTGTTTTTCTCTCTTTATACACAAACACACAGTTATGTCTCAAAAATATTGTTGTAAATGGCCCCTTTGAAGTTGAATCCTGTTCAACGCACAATGTTGACCCAATTGTCAAGCTGTGACTGTTTGTGATAGGGAAAGCGGCCGTGAACCGTCCTTAGGACTGGGGCACTAACTTTTACTTCTCCCAAAGTTACATCTAAAGTTGAGGAGGTTTGGTGAGCAGCCTTACTGTTCTCCTGTTATTCCCTACACTGTCTCCTCCCACAGAAGAAATGTTAGTGTATCAACATGTAAGACAGACAGGAATACCAGAAAATAACAAACATACAGACACTCACCCAATGTAAAGAGGTATATAGGAAAGGATAGGAATGTACCAACCAAATGAGAATAGGACTATGAAGAAAGCATACACCCAAAAAGAGCATGCAACAATCTCCAGTAGCAACAGCGATCTTCAATTCAGCATAACATCTCCAAGGAGCTAGAAAGCAAAGCTTTCACTTGCAAGAAAGAGAAGGTCTGACCAGGTTTTATAGGGAGAGGTAATGACCAAATCAGAAGCAGCTGAAATGGAGCTACTTGTTTCTGAGCAGCATAGAAAGAGTCGTAAACCTCTTCAGCACCAAAGGAAATCAAATTCATTTAATATTGGACACAAACTCGCAAGATAAATGTAATATCTGAGATTCACAATATGTAGTGATCTTCTAACCCCAGATCTACCAGAAAGATATGACAAACTTGTGATATCACTGTCCCACAATCAGAGGACATACTGCTAAATATTATAAGTTTGTCCACATCCGAAACAGCCAAGACTAAATGGATAACAAATATTCCATAACTGACTACTTCAATGATACTCAAGACAATTGAGCACAGTACCAAATACCTCCCTTCCAGCAAATAATCAGAAATGACTCTTCAGATATATTACAGGGTTT